>NC_064409.1:3347500-3947500 GCF_023375975.1 Astyanax mexicanus
CAGGGAGGAGCCTAGTGCATGCAAATTATATTATCAACATTAACATTTTATTAAATAACATTATAGTTATTATGGATTTTAGTAAAATGTTTTTTGGGGAGGGGGGGGGTGTGCACTATAGCATTCTGTGGGCGTGGCCTAAGCTTTTGTTCGTAATGGCTTTATTTTTGCCCCTTATATTACTTTTACTCTTATACTTGAAGTAGTTTTGAAACCAGTACTTTTTAAACACTTTTACTTTAAGAGTAAAAAGCTTGAGTTGATGCTTCAACTATAACTACAGAAGTACTTTTTTTTGTAATGAAGTTTCACACCTTTGGTGAAAAATATTCTCAGGATGGTTTCTTTAACAAAAGACAATGAACAGTTTGAGCAGGTGTAAATGTAAAGCATATCACATTACGTAACATTATTTACATTAACATTCATTTTTAAACACTGTGCCCTCTCATTTTACACTCTATTATACAAGCTCCTACCTAGAGTAGCTGCCTCACCTTATAGATACGTCTAGCTGCGGGCCAGATATTTTTCAAGCAATTATATTGTGGCCACAAAAAAAATGTTTTGTAAAATAAAGTGTAATGGAATGGAGTGGTACAGACTAGTAGCTCTCCAGCCCAGAGGGTTGTTGAACCCAGTTGCAGAACAGGTAATCTCAAAGCAGGTAAACCCAAGTAGAAAAGAAAACATAAATACATAATCACACAGCTCCTCACACGGGATTGAAGCCATGTCATCAGGGTCCCGGTCCAATATACTACTGCTGCTCCGGCTAGTAAATTATCGGGACACAGCCAGAAAAAAAACCCTTATAAGGAGATAGGGAGCCCAAAAACGGGCGTAAAAATGAGAACGGACGGAAATTAAAGTCACGCCAAGCGCGACAGACAGAGAGACAGGAAAGATATATAAACAAAAGCTCACTAGAGAAGCATTTTTTTTTTTTTATTGTTCATTATATACCAGCACAACACACCTAATTTTATCCACCTGTGACAATGGAGCTGAATCAAACCAATGAATTCAATCATTCAATCATAAAGCCTATGTTCCAATACTTGTGTCCATATACTGTATGTGGTTTCATTTTACCACAAAGTCATCAAATATTCATATATTCCACGCTCTACTTGGAATAAGTCAGTGTCCTATTTTAGCTGGAGGATATTATTACGGTGCATCAGAGACCAAATTAAGAATCCAGCCTCTAAAAATAGTGAGCAACTCCTGGGAAAAGGCTTTAGCATCCAGAAGTTAGAGTTCTATATTTGAAGACGGAGACGGATCTGAATGGACAGCGTTCAGAGCGGTTATTCGATTAGATGTCTGGAACGAGTAGATAATGTTCCTTTATTACAGCGCAGGAGCAGAATCATAATCCTGAATATGGAAGTTCTTCTGGCTGGTCATGCTGGATTGGGAGGATTTTGTCAGTAATGCAAAGGGATGGGTTTGGTTGGAACTGCAGCAGAGAAGAGCAAGCAACTGTGATGTTTCTTCAATACTCTCCCTCTCCCTCTCTCTCTCTCTCTCCCTCTCCCTCAACCCCTCTTTCTCTTTATCTGTACCGCCCCCTCTCTCCCTCTTTCTCAACTTCTCTCTTATCTTTTCCCTCTTTTTCAACCTCTCTCTCTTTCTCCCTCTTTCTAGCTTTCTTTTTTGTCTTTTTCAACTTCTCTCTCTCTCTGTCTCTCTCTTTCTCAACTTCTTTCTCGCTCTCTCTCCCACTCTGTAGCTCTCTCTCTCTTTCTCTCTCTCTCCCTCTCTCACACTCTCTCTCTTTCTATCGCTCTCTGTCTTTCTCTTTGTTTCCCACCTCCCTCCCATTTCTCTCTCTCTCTCTGTCTCTTTCTCTTTCTAAACTTTTCTCTCTCTCTCTTTCTCAACTTCTTTATTTATCTCTCTCCCTCTTTCTCAACTGTTCTCTCTCTGTCTCAGTCTCTCTTACTCTCTCCTTGTCTCTTTCTTTCTCTTTCTCTCCCTCACTCTCTATCTTTGTCCCTTTCTCTCTTTCTGTCTCTATAGCTCTCTTTCTCTCTAGTTCTCTTTCATTCTCTCTCTGTTTGTCTTTGTCTCGCTCTCGTTCTACCTCTCTCTACCTCATTCTCAACTTCTCTCTCTCTCTGTCTCTCTTTCTCTCTATATCCTTTTTTCTCAACTTCTTTCTCGCTCTCTCTCCCTCGCTGTATCTCTCTCTCTTTTTCTCTCTCTTTTTCCTTCTCCCTCAACCTCCCTTTCTCTTTCTCTGTCACTCCCCCTCTCTCCTTCTTTCTCAACTTCTCTATCTCTCTTTCTTTCTCTGTATTTTGTCTCCCCCTCACTCTCTATCTTTGTCTCTCTCTCTCTCCTGGTCTCTTTCTTTCTCTGTCTCTCCCTCACTCTCTATCTTTGTCCCTCTCTATCTTTCTGTCTCTCTATATAGCTCTCTTTTTTCTAGCTCTCTCTCCTTCTCTCTCCGTCTGTCTTAGTCTCGTTCTCTTTCTACCTCTCTCTGGTTCTTTGTCAACTTCTCTGTCTCTCTCTCTCTCGCTCTCTCTCTCTCTCTGTCTCTGCATGAGTGCATGCTGCTGCCACACTAAATCACTTAGAGCATAATTACACTGCCGCCATCAAGCACCTTTATTCACACTAATTGCATTCTGTAATCACCATATGCGAGGCTAAATTTGGCCTCCAGACATTCAAAACCCACGGCATAAATGCATTTGACTTGAATTTCATGCTACCCCACGGACCCGTTTCCTGCCTGTGCTCTCCCCCTGTTGCTTTTTTCAATTATTCATAGAAAGTCTTTGTTGATTTTGCGTGTGTTTTTTTTTTTTGTCCTCCTCTCTCTTTTATGTAATATTGTCATCAGCCCAGCGGCAGCCCACCCACAGGGTCACCCAAAACAAAAGGAGAGAAAAGCAGGTTCTGTAAATTGAATGATGTAATGAAGTTAATTCCCCCGCCCCCTCCCCCAACACTGTAATGAGTTTTTGATAAGTAATGTTTTAATTTCAGAGGCATCTCGGAGCTCAGAGCTGGAGGCTGAGCGCCGGCGCGGTGCGGCTGAAGGAGCTAAATGCCAAAGCGGAGGCGCTTACCTCCTCTCCTGACACTTTCATAATTAGTTTAGGGTTTTTTTTTTCACCGCATTCGGATTGGGGGCACTTTCCCTAACGTGGCAGTGCCATCTGTCGAGATGCCAAGCGTTTTAGCCCTCCCATTCCGGGCTAAAGGCCTCGCAGAGGACGGTCACAATGCCAGCCGCCTGCCCCCATTCACTCAGCTATCTGTTTTAGATAAAGAAGAGAAAAAAAAACCCAGACACAGAGCGAACGCTGCAATCAGCACTCAGGCTGCAGGCTCTGCTGGGTGTCATTATAAGAAAATCAAAGTGTGTGCTTGTGTCTGTATGTGTGTTTGTGTGTTTGACCGTGTGTGTGTGTTTTAGCCTTAATTGGGGAAGTTAGAAGAACCTTGGAAGCTACAATACTTGTCTTAAGTCATGTTTAAATAACTTTGTCATGTGTACACGACCCCCCCAAACTTTTACATCAACAAATAACAAAATACAAAATAAAATAACATTACTGTCCCTAAATCCCTACAAAAAAATGACCTGCTTGTGCACCTTCACAGCGTCAACGAGAAGCAGAAGCGCTTCACTGTTAAAATAGCAGTGTGCCAAAGTCAGAGCACACCTGGCTCCTAAGTCCTATTTGGATGGGATTGGTTTCTCAGGGGGTTCTGGGGTAATTTTCTCTTTTATGGAGAGGTTTTAATCCTCTGTGATTTTATTCCTGTCCAGAACAATCATATATGTGTTTTTCTCAGACGTCCTCTGAGAAAATTACAGGTTTTTCTCTGAACTCCTTGGTCCTCCAGTAATTTTAGTCCTGTCCGGACGCACATCTCTGAGTTTCATCTTCTTGCATTTAATTTAATAGAAAATAAAACTATTTGTCCACTGCCGCACACCGTAATTACACTTTGGGCGCGCGTTTCCATGGAGATCCACATAAAAACAAAACAGCGAGTGGAAATGGAGGAGCTACTGAACTCATGTCATGTGATCGAGAAAGCTGAACAAAAAAAAAAAATGCTAATTAATATTTAGAGGAAATGGTAAGTGACATGCTGATTGGTTCATTTCACGTCACGCCCAAACTTAACCACACCCACGATTAATTAAAACAATTAGTACATGCCTTTTTTTGCATTTCAAGCCACGCAATGCATACTTTTCCCGTCGTTTCGATAGCAAAGACACACTGACATGCCCTAAATCAAACTGTTCTCACTTATAGATCGTTTAAATAGGGCTTACAGTCTTTTAAATAGGTTTATGAACCCTCTGACATGCTGTAGCTGGTCTGGAAAGCAGTGATGGAGGTTAGTGGATATGTTGAGATCATCTGCATCAGGGGCTTTATGAAGGAAGAGGAACGCTAATAATAAAATGTGGAACAGCTCCCTGATGCACTGATGCTCTGAAAGCAGAGTGAGAGATGAGAGGCTATTTACACACAGTGACAGCAGCCAGTGCCACGGAGGCTACATGCTAACTTATCTAATGAAATCAACATTTACCTAGCTTTCACAAACAGCAGGACATATTTGTAGAGAAAGTCTCCGTGTGAAGCGTCCCCTTAGGATGAAGCTTCCAGCCAATTGAGCTACAGTTTAAACAGGTTTACTGAAGCACCACAGCAACGCTAGCTCTGAAACTGATTTGAATTGGCCTCGGCTGCCCCTACTGTATAAACACTCCAAGCACAAAAAAAAAAAAACAATACATCCATCTGTTTTCTGTGAATAAGCTGAAAGATTTGGTGTCAGAATTCTATGCTCCCTTATTGTGACATTATCCCTATCACCACCCCTCACTTATCAACCCCCGCCCAATTCCCACCCACTAAAAATGTTGCCGAAACGCCATTTCAGATTTTCTCTGAGGGAGGGATCTATACCTACTGTCTGTGGCAAGCCGACAGATGACAGCGTCAGAATTATACAGTATTTATGTGCTTGTACGACTGTATAGTACTGTAAGGGTAAAAATATGATACGTGGGGTATGATATATTAAAAAATATATTACAACAATCAAGGGGAAAATGAGAAATGGCTGAAATAACAAAAAAGATGCAGAACTTTCAGACCTCAAATAATGCAAAGAAAACAAGTTCATATTCATAAAGTTTTAAGAGTTCAGAAATCAATATTTAGTATATATATTATTTGGTATAACCCTGGTTTTTAATCACAGTTTAAATCATGCATCTTGGCATCATGTTCTCCTCCACCAGTTTTACACACTGCTTTTGGATAACTTTATGCTGCTTTACTCCTGGTGCAAAAAAATCAAGCAGTTCAGCTTGAAGAGCTGTAGATACAAGATACTTGTAGCTAATAAACTGGAAGCGTAAATTCAGGGAATTAAGTAATTTCATACTGCAGCTAAATCATTGGCTATTTATCCGATTTGTCAGGTGGGTGTGTGTTTATTTGTGTGGAACTCTAATCCTCCGCTGTGTGTGTGTGTGTGTGTGTGTGTGTGTGTGTGTCCATTAGCCGATTGATTTTCGGGAGGGATAAAATGATCGTTCAACTTGATTACAGCCCAACAAGTATTCCTGTCCGACAAGCAGTTAGAAAGAAGGCCACTCAGTGTGTGCCGCTGGTGCGAGCGCACGAGGGCCAAGCCTAACACAAGTGATTCCCAGATGTTAATAGATTCCCTTCATTTGCATATGGTAATGAGCAGAGTGATTAAAAAGTGAAATGAGGTCTAAGCACTCCCTGGCTAATAAACAGAGAGAGCTTCAGAAACGGGTCTGTGCAGCGAGATTGGTTGAGCTGTCCCTGGTGTCGGTACTTATGCGTGTTTGTGTGCATGTCGGCACATTTACACTATAACAAAGTATGCAAAACAATTCTGCTCGCACATGTGAATGTGTTCAGCTTGAAGAAAGTGAGAGCTCTAGAGCGCGAGAGCAAGAAGGCACCAGAGTGCGAGAGCGAGCAAGGCGGAGCGTATCAGTCCGCAGTGCAGCTCCGATGATGCTGCAGTTTGTTCGTAATGAGTGGCCACGGCTCCTGACACTGACTCACGCTCACCACACTACAAAAGCTCAACCCAACTACGCACAAAAACACGCACCAATCAAATGAACCAGAAGCCAGCTTTCAACTTTCAGTGGACATTCAATAAAGACGAGGCCCTGAGGCTTAAAATTACGCCACGCTAAACAGAGTCAAATGAATAGAGCCTTCACAATCGGAGAAAACAGGAATGATGCGAAGAGTAAGAATAGATTTGCTTCTAGACCTTGACTTTTAAAGGCCTTTCTAAAGCAGCCTTACAGACACACAGTATTCATGCAGACACATTCCTCCAGCGTGTTCCGCTCCTTTCTTCTTTCTCGACGTGAAGAAAAAAAAGAAAAAAGAAAGAACTGCATTGCTTTTGCAATTTTTATTTCACCGAACAGGCTGTTCCCTATCTTTAAAAAAAGTAAAAATAAAAAATAATAATAAACAGATAAACAGCTCTGTTCTACGACGCCATCACACGAGCCATGCGGTGAATAGCCTCAAACGCTTTGAAAGAAGAAATGCGAGGATTTCTTGACCTCAAATTTGACCCGTTCCCAAAGCTCCTCGGGCGAAAGGGGAAGAACATTGCTCTTTCTGAAGGAGAAACACACGCAGAGTGACATAAGAGAGCCTGACGCGCAACCGAGGACAGACAGCAAGACGTCAAGGACAAACTGCACACTGAGTAGCTGCTGCTTGATAAAAATCGTGCACAGTACTGCAGACTGTGGAGGTCTCTGCAGAAATATTGAAGAAGATGAAACCGGACGCAGGAGGAACTCCACATGGTCTGATAGCTGTCAGGAGCACACTGGGCTCTACAGGCATTAAGCAGATAGATACTGTATGTGCTGATTCAGATTTAGCGGGCTCTTATTTTTTGCACTATAAGGTGAACTTTAAATAGTTTAATTTTTACATAAAAATAGAGCTGAAGTACAGGGTTATAGTTTAGTTCTATAGTTTAGCTCTCCAGCACTGAGACTCGAGACTGGAGCAGTATTAGCATTATCTGCTAACCGTGCTAAGCGCTAGTTAGCTCTTTAGCCGTTCAGAGCTGAGCATTATCAGCCTCTAGTCTGCTCGTAACTAAGGCTAGCACTGCTGGAGCAGCATTAGCATTAGTCGCTAACCTCGCTAAGCAGTAGTTAGCTCTTTCACTGTTTAGAGTTGATTATTTCAGCCTGTAACAAGCTATGTGGGACAAATCGCCAGCTAATTTTGCCCTGGCTTACCAGGGTTCTTCAGAGTAGTTCTGTCTGGCTAGCCTTAGTGTAAATCTGGAAAAGTAAGCTGTAACTGTAGATAAACGGAAGCACTTTATTCACCTAAATGAACAGTTTTAATGAGAGAAATCTGTGTAGATAAACATCAAGCGCTCGTTTGACTTATAAAAAAAAAAATAATGCACCTTATAGTCTCATGCACCTTGTGTATGAAAATAGACCAGAAACAGGAGAGTTGAGGTGCACACTGAATTCTGCAGTGATTTGATCAGCCGTGGTTTTATGTTTTTTGGATACAATCCGGGTTAGCACCCGAACATCCCTTTCAGACAGCTTCCTCTTACAGCGTCCACAGTTAATCCTGTTGGATGTGGTTGGTCCTTCTTGGTGGTATGCTGATATTACCCTGGATACCGTGGCTCTTGATGCATCACAAAGACTTGCTGTCTTGGTCACAGATGCTCCAGCAAGACGTGCACCAACAATTTGTCCTCTTTTGAACTCTGGTGTGTCACCCATAATGTTGTGTGCATTGCAATATTTAGAGCAGAACTGTGCTCTTACCCTGCTACTTGTACCTGGTGTACCACCTTCAGCAGAAGGATTAATTTTAAAAGCACAGAATACTGGATGTTTAGTTGTGATCACAGGATGCATCGTAAAACAATCAAAAAAGCAAGTCCTTTATTGAGGATGATACACCAAAAAACAAGTTTCCATGCCAACAGAGGCTCAGCTAATATAAAGATGATGGATAAGTTATCTGAGTCGATATGCTGAGATGTGTCAGCGCAGGTCGCAGGGTCTCTCTGGTGTACGCCTCAGCAGTTAGAACAGAGATCTGCGCCCTCTGTTTGTCCATCTGCAGGCACAGTGGGACCAGTACTGTCCGAGACTCCAAACACACACTTATCCAGCCAGACAGGGAGCTGTGTTCATCTCAGGCACACCATGGGGCCCAGGTGGACTCATCAACCTCCCACCATCACATGTGAGAGAGATAGAGAGAGAGAGAGAGAGAGAGAGAGAGAGAGAGAGAGAGCAAGATAAGGAGAAAGAGAGCAAGAGCTAGGGGGGAACAGAAGGGAACAGTCAGCTCTATCAGGCAGATCAGTGCTAGTTTGCTATGCAGTTTACCTCAGGGGGGTTTGAGTCGACTTTTTGCCTGAAATCATCTCCTTCCAGGCAGTGAAATGATGCTCAGCAGAAACCTATTGCAAAAAAACTGCACATTTAATCTCTACATTTATTATTTTATATGGCATTGCAAATTGAATGAATTGGGAAGACTTGTTTTAAGCTTTAATCCGATGTGAAAAACAAAAGGAGAAATGTAAGAGATTGACTGTGTTCACTGTAAAACCCACTATATCTATTAAGCTTGTTTTAGGTAAAAATTGGATCTTTCCAAACATTACTAAACTTTTTTAAGTTAAGTGGACATTAAGTGAAAAAGTGAAAAATTGAGATCCGTTTCTCTGATTTTGCTATTTATAGGTTTATGTTTGAGTAAAATGAACATTATTGTTTTATTCTATAAACTACAGACAACAAAAAAAAAAATAAGACAATAAAATATTGTAATTTAAAGCATTTATTTGCAGAAAATTCAGAATTTGTGATTCTGAAATCACAAAAAAGATGCAGAGCTTTCTGACCTCAAATAATGCAAAGAAAACAAGTTCATATTCAATTTTTCATATTTCATATTTTCATACATAAGGCGCACTGGATTTTAAGGTGCAATTTATGCGACACTAATAAGGGACAGGGGGTTGCCATGTTTTCCTTTTAATTCATCAGGTCTCGCCACTTAGGATCTCCTGAAAACTGTTTATTTGAGTGAGTAAAGAGCTTCCGTTTACTTACAGTAAGCTTAGATTTCCAGAAAGCACTCTTTGATTACAGGATTTCTCCTATTTCCTATTCGTCTCTCAGCCTCGTCATTTCCTCCATGAACTGGACTATAACTATAATTTGGGCCTGAGGCCAATAAATGTGAAATGCACCAATGCTACTTGCACCAATGCTAAATGCACCAATGCCACATGCACCAATTCTACATTTACTAATGCCAAATCTACCCATGTGCCAGTGCTACATGCACCAATGCCAAATGCGCCAATGCCAAATGTACCAATGACACATGCACCAATGCCAAATGCGCCAATGCCAAATGTACCAATGACACATGCACCAATGCCAAATGCACCAATGAGAAATGAGCCAATGCCAAATGCGCCAATGCCAAATGCACCAATGACACATGCACCAATGCCACATACACCAGTGCCAAAGGCACCAATGCCAAATGCACCAATGCCACATGCATTAATGCCACAAGTACCAATGACAAATGCACCAATGACAAATGCACAAATGACAAATGCACCAATGCCAAATGCTCCAATGCCACATGCCCCAATACCAAATGCACCAATGACAAATGTGCCAATGTTAAAAGTAAGGCCTGTGTATAACGATGATGCTTATTAGATAATTACAGGTGGATTAATAAACACTTTTGTAATTGAATTAGGATCAATAAACAGGACAAAAAAACAAACAAATAATGATAAAGATTAAAGTCCTCTTTAATATTTCACTTGTAGGCATTTTGCTGGTGAAACTAATTTGAATTACTTTAAGGAATGGCTTGGGAATGTATATGTTGTGAGGTGTTATCTTGTGAGTCAGTATACATGTTGGTTATTATTAGGGACTATAAAACCCTATTAAAAACTGCAAGGCCAATTTTGTTCCTGCCTTATTTGTTTCCAAAGATTATTGATAAAGAGAGAGATACAGTATGTGGATGGATGGATAGATTATAAATTATGACCTGGTTAGAACAGTAAAAGAAGATTGTAGGATCAGCAAATACTGAAATTGCGGAGAGCTTGTGTTTAGTTTCCATTGAGAGAAACACTGTAAAATTCCTCAAACTCAGAATTGTTTTATTATATTAGTGGCAACAATATATAGGCAGATGTGGATTCACTCTGTCCACAAATCAATTTATACCTGGTTTCCTATACCACAAATCTCCCCAATGTTCCTGGCTTAGATGCGGTTGTGCCAATTGGTCTAATATTAGTCAGACTGAGCCACAGCTAAAAGGGGTTTATGACATAATGTTTCTACTGCTGTAAATGGTTTTCCCCAACAAAGGATCGTTATTTATTGTTTTAGATGGAAGTTCCCCACTGTGCACTGAATGGGAATGCTGATTCATTTACTTATTTAGTAAAATTTTATCACAGTGACTCCTAGTGACAGGTTATGTTGGTTTTATCCGATATATGTTCAAAAAGACAAAATACTAGGCATACAGCTCTGAAAAAAAAAATTTAGTTTATCTGATTTTGCTATTTATAGGTTTATGTTTGAGTAAAATGAACATTGTTGTTTTATTCTATAAACTACAGACAACATTTTTCCCAAATTCTTATCAAAATTGTAATTTAGAGCATTTATTTGCAGAAAATGAGTAATGGAAATAACAAAAAATATGCAGAGTTTTCAGACCTCAAATAATGCAATTCATAAAGTTTTAAAAAGTTCAGAACTCAATATTTGGTGCAAAAACCCTTGTTTTTAATCACAGTTTTCATTAATCTTGCATCAGTTTTCATGTTCTCCTTTACCAGTCTTACACACTGCTTTTGGATAACTTTATGCTGCTTTACTCCTGGTGTAAAAATGCAAGCAGTTCAATATAATTCCTCTTGATTATATTCCAGAGGTTTTCAATTTGGTAAAATCAAAGAAACTCATCATTTTTAAGTGCCCTCTTGTTTTTTTTTTTTCCAGAGCTGTATGTGTCCCACTCTCCAGAGCCAGGTAGTGTAAACCAACACTGAAAGTTTCTCTAGTCAAATGTCATATGTGAAGTGTCCTCCAGTCTGGGACAATGAGAGGCATTGAGTTTCCACATGGGACTTAGCAACATCCAAACTTAGCTCAGACACATGCAGAAGGGTGTTGGAGACTGTGTGTGTGTGAGGAGTGTGTGTACTGTGTGTTTTCTGCTGTATAAATGCGGTACAGGGAGGAGTTCCCCTACTGCCCCTACACCTTTAAAGGACAAACCAGGAATTCGACAAGAGCCCCTGCAAGATCTTCCATTTTCCCTTTATGGCCTTCAGAGGTTGGAAAGTTCCAAAGCTTGAGGTCATTTCAAGCTCAAATGTTAAAGTAGTTCAGTCACACAGTTAAGACTGGATCAGCGAATGGAGTAAAAGGGAACACTGGGAACATGAATTTGAAATACAAATGCTAATTATCAGCTTACTATGATCAACTTTGCATTTAAGCGACCCTTTAATTATAAGGTGATAAGAAATCACTGTGCTGATCAAGTATTACTGAAGTCTACTAAAGCATGAGTAGACTGATAAATCACTCTGCTGATCAGTTATTTATCTCAGTATTACAAAACTCTCATAAAGCATGAGTAGACTGATAAATCAGTGCACTAATCAGTTATTTATCTCAGTGTTCCTAAGCATGAGTAGACTGATATATCACTGTGCTGCTGATCATTTATTGATCTTAGTGTTACTGAACTCTACTAAAGCATGAGTAGACTGATAAATCGGTGTTACTGAACTCTACTAAAGCATGAGTAGATGTGTTATTAATCACTGTGCTGATCAATTACTAGCCCTAGTATTACTGAACTCTATTAAAGCATGAGTAGACTGATAAATCACAGTACCAATCACTTATTCATCCTGGTGTTACTGAACTCTAATAAGGCATGAGTAGATGTGTTATAAATCACTGTACTGATCAGTTATTTATGTCAGTGTTAGTAACTCTACTAAAGCATGAGTAGACTGATAAATCACAGTACCAATCACTTATTCATCCTGGTGTTACTGAACTCTACTAAAGCTTAAACCAGAGGTTCTACAGCGGCTCTACACATGCATTACTTGTGACATGGTGGCTCTGACGTTATCACGGTAATTTGCCCCTGGCTTACTAATGGGAAATTGAGGGAGTGGCTTTTTTTGTTTTTTGTTTTTTGTTTGTTATCATCCGGATATCCTTTCTTCTTCAAGAGAAGCCAATGAGAAGACTCTGAGTCTAAACACTTGGGAGAAGAAAGGGTGGTGGAAAAACGAAATGGAAAATAAAACAAGCAAATTAAATGTGTTATGAAAGCTGATTTCGTACATGGAAAATCTCCTTTCTACAATCTGTGCGCACACACACACACACACACACACACACACACACTCTTTCCTCTCTGACTATGTTAAATAACCCCGTGTCTGAGCATTCTTTGACCTCAGGCCATGTTTGACCCAAACAGAGAGCCCAGAATGCAGAACATGCAACACTGGCATTCAGCTCAGACTGACTTCAACATCTGGCCAAAATAACCACTAAACACTACATTTACATATAATTCAGACTCAAATTCTGCTCTATTATTTTTTTTGAAAAAAAAAAAATCATTTTCTATTTGTTTTAATTTCAACCATGTTATTCTCTAGTAAAAAAAAAGTAGATTAAAGTATATTAATCATTATTATGCTATAGTGCACTAAAGTGTTCTTGTAGCCACATTATTATAAATAAGTATATTTGAAGAGCGCTAAAATGGAACAACTTTATTTGTACTTATTATACTTTAATTTTATAATTATATAAAATAGTGCAAAAGTCTTTCTTAAATTGTGCTTAAAAAGTGCTTTGTACTGTACTAAAATTATATTATTTTAAATATATTTAAGCAATATTTAAATATACCACTTCATGTATGTAACCCTTTATTTTTAATATGCTTACAATAAAATAAATACATAATGACTATTACAACTGTATCACTTTTATAAACGGGTATATTAGAAATGTACTAGGAATTGATGTTAAATATATATGTGATCTATTTACATTAGAGTACAAATATACATGCTTCTTGTTCTTGTCTTTTGTAAGAAGCACACTTCTAGTATACTCTGTAGGTTAAAAAATATATATATTTTAATATACTCTACTACAATTTTTAGCGTGTTACAAATTTACTTTTATTTTTTTTATTTAGTAATAATTTTATTTACTTTCTAAAGAGTTACATGATACATTGTACTGTAAGTTGACTACTGTAACAGTTGTTTTTAATAGACTTTGCTAAAAATGTTTAAAATATATTTGTAAATAAGTATTTTAGAATTATATTAAATTACATTAAACTAAAAGTGTACTTTTTAAAAAGTATGATCAAAGTTTACTTTCAAACATTTAATGTAAGCACAACATTAATGTATTTTTTATATATTTTAAGTAAGTACATAAATCTGTAAGTATATTTACAGCATGCTTAGACATTTCTCAATATGTTTTAAGAACAATTAAATATATATTTTTTATCAACAGGGTCAGGTTAAGAAATGTAGGCTACATGAAGTATCCAGGCAGACTAGGACCCCCTGAATGATCAACATATTCCTGGTGGTTCAGATATGCAGTCATCTGCCAAACGTCATCAGATGACTACTGACCCCCCCGAGCAACACCAGCCCCCACTGTACACTTCAATTATATCTCACAGAGCCGTGCAGTAACATGTTAACATGACTAACAGTGAATTAAAACTAGCGTAGAGGAGCCAGCATGATCTCATTTGCATATTACTAACTGACACACATAGACATACAGTACATTTAATTAATATTGACAGATCTATACCAGCATCTATACCAACGTGTTTATTAAATTATTCTATATATTCACATTATCATTACTAAAACTAAAATGTTCAAACACTGGCTGTGGTTTAGATTGTGTGAACGTTGAACCAATAACAAGTTTGAGTATCAAGTATCTGGGTATGAATTTCAGTCAAGTTTTGAGTTTCTCTGGTTGAATACTAATCAAGTCGTAAGTCGCTAGGTGTGAGTTTGAGTTGTTTCGTACGTCTCAGTTTGAGTTGTCTTGTGTCTCTGGGTGTTAGTTTTATTCAAATCTCAAGTGTCTGGATGTGAGTTGGAGTTGTCTTGTGTCTCTGGGTGTGAGTTTGAGTTGTTGCGTGCATCTCTGAGTATCAGTTTAAGTTGTCTTGTGTCTCTGGGTTTGATTTTGAGTTGTCCTCTGTATCTAAGGGTGATTTTAAGTTGTATCTTGCATCTCTGAGTCTCAGTTTGAGTTGTCTTGTTTCTCTGGGTTTAATTTTGAGTTGTCTTGTGTCTTTGGGTGTGAGTTTTATTCAAATCTCAAGATGTGAATTTGAGTTGTCTTGTGTCTCTGGGTGTGAGTTTGAGTTGTTTTGTGCATATCTGAGTCTCAGTTTGAGTTGTCTTGTGTCTTTGGGTGTGATTTTAAGTTGTCTCTTGCATCTCTGAGTCTCAGTTTGAGTTGTCTTGTGTCTCTGAGTCTGAATTTGAGTTGTATTGTGTCTCTAGGTGGGTTATTGAGTTATCTCTTGCATCTCTGAGTCTAAGTTTGAGTTTTCTTGCTTCCCTAGGTGTGATTTTGAGTTCTCTTGTGTCTCTGGGTGAAAGTTTGAGTTTTCTTGCTTCCCTAGGTGTGATTTTGAGTTGTCCTGTATCTCTGGGCGTGATTTTGAGTTGTCTTGTTTCCCTGGGTGTGAGTTTGAGTAGTCTCTCACATCTCTGAGTCTGAGTTTGAGTTGTCTTTTGCATCTCTAAGTCTCGGGTTAAGTGTTCTTGTGTCTCTGGGTTTTATTTTGAGCTGTCTTGTGTCTCTGGGTGTGAGTTTGAGTTGTCCTCTGTATCTAAGGGTGATTTTAAGTTGTCTCTTGCATCTCTGAGTCTCAGTTTGAGTTATCTTGTGTCTCTGAGTCTGAATTTGAGTTGTATTGTGTCTCTAGGTGGGTTATTGAGTTATCTCTTGCATCTCTGAGTCTAAGTTTGAGTTTTCTTGCTTCCCTAGGTGTGATTTTGAGTTCTCTTGTGTCTCTGGGTGAAAGTTTGAGTTTTCTTGCTTCCCTAGGTGTGATTTTGAGTTGTCCTGTATCTCTGGGCGTGATTTTGAGTTGTCTTGTTTCCCTGGGTGTGAGTTTGAGTAGTCTCTCACATCTCTGAGTCTGAGTTTGAGTTGTCTTTTGCATCTCTAAGTCTCGGGTTAAGTGTTCTTGTGTCTCTGGGTTTTATTTTGAGCTGTCTTGTGTCTCTGGGTGTGAGTTTGAGTTGTCCTCTGTATCTAAGGGTGATTTTAAGTTGTCTCTTGCATCTCTGAGTCTCAGTTTGAGTTATCTTGTGTCTCTGGGTTTAATTTTGAGTTGTCTTGTGTCTTTGGGTATGAGTTTTATTCAAATCTCAAGTGTCTGGATGTGAATTTGAGTTGTCTTGTGTCTCTGGGTGTGAGTTTGAGTTGTTTTGTGCATATCTGAGTCTCAGTTTGAGTTGTCTTGTGTCTTTGGGTATGATTTTAAGTTGTCTCTTGCATCTCTGAGTCTCAGTTTGAGTTGTCTTGTGTCTC
Source organism: Astyanax mexicanus (assembly GCF_023375975.1). Classification (NCBI taxonomy): domain Eukaryota; kingdom Metazoa; phylum Chordata; class Actinopteri; order Characiformes; family Acestrorhamphidae; genus Astyanax; species Astyanax mexicanus. The sequence goes on from NC_064409.1 coordinate 3,363,267, forward strand.
TGAGTCTGAGTTGTCTCTTGCATCTCTGAGTCTGAATTTGAGTTGTATTGTGTCTCTGGGTGGGTTATTGAGTTATCTCTTCCATCTCTGAGTCTAAGTTTGAGTTTTCTTGCTTCCCTAGGTGTGATTTTGAGTTCTCTTGTGTCTCTGGGTGAAAGTTTGAGTTGTCTTGCTTTCCTAGGTTTGATTTTGAGTTGTCCTGTATCTCTGGGTGTGATTTTGAGTTGTCTTGTTTCCCTGGGTGTTAGTTTGAGTAGTCTCTCACATCTCTGAGTCTGAGTTTGAGTTGTCTTTTGCATCTCTAAGTCTCGGGTTAAGTGTTCTTGTGTCTCTGGGTTTGATTTTGAGCTGTCTTGTGTCTCTGGGTGTGAGTTTGAGTTGTCTCTTGCGTCTCTGAGTCTCAGTTTGAGTTGTCTTGCTTCCCTAGGTGTGATTTCGAGTTGGCATTGGGTGTGAGTTTGAGTCCAGTCATGAGTCGCTGGGAATTAATACTATCTGAATCTGAATTTTGATGGTATTTTAGTAACATTGTTATTAGCCCCCTAACTTATTTATTTTAATTTTTGTGTAGGAAAGATTGTTGAAATATAATTCTTCATTTAGTTTTATTGAATTAAAAAATATATGAACTATTTTAATGTCTTAATTTTTGAACAAATCAATGAATAAAATATTTTTCCTGTACAAACACACTCAGTCTCTGACTCTGAATGACCCCGTATGTTTTGAGACAGGGCTGACAGGTTGAGTTGAGGTCGAAATTCACATTTTTGGTCCACCTGATTTTCTCACAGATCTGTCCCCTGACTGCACCCGTGCTGCACTCAAGACTGGGATATTCAGAAGCAAGATGTCACAGTGATGCTTCATGACTGACTTACTGTTAAAAACATCATGAATTACCATCCCTGTCCTCCCCGGAGACTCAGATCCACTCTGCAGCCGCTATCAGGCAAAAACCTTACGAGTGCATTTTTCACTTTTTGACACATCTGGCATGTGTGCTTTAAGTAGTGTTCATATTTCACAAGGAATTAACCAATTACTGTTTAATTAAATAAAATCTTTTGAAACTGACTTCTATTAAAAGAAAAAAAATGCTATTGTGAAAGTGCTGTAAATGTGTGAATGTGTGTGAAAAAAAATAAGAGAGCCCTTAAAATGATGAGTTTTATTTCATTTGATTTTACCAAATTGAAAACCTCTGGAATATAATCAAGAGGAAGATGGATGATCACAAACCATCAAACCACCAAACTGAACTGCTTAAATTTTTGAATCAAGAGTAAAGCAGCATAAAGTTATCCAAAAGCAGTGTGTAAGACTGGTGGTGGAGGAGAACATGATGCCAAGATGCATGACAAAAAACACTGTGATTAAAAACCAACCCGGGTTATTCCACCAAATATTGATTTCTGAACTCTTAAAACTTTATGAATATGAACTTGTTTTCTTTGCATCTTTTTTGTTATTTCAACCATTTTTTATTTTCTGTAAATAAATGCTCTAATGACTAAAATATTTTTATTTGGAATTTGGGAGAAATGTTGTCTGTAGTTTATAGAAAAAAACAATAATGTTCATTTTACTCAAACATACACCTGTATATGTATATGAGTAAGTATTTTGGTTAGCAGGTGTATAGTAACACATGATGGAAAGTGTGTGTGTGTGTGTGTGTGTGTGTGTGTGTGTATATGCGTGAGTGTGAATGAATGAGAGTGAATGCGTGTGTGTGTGTCACACACAGTGTGTGTATGAAAGAGTTCAGTGGTGTGAGGATGGTGCTGGCCAGCTCTGAGCCAGTGTAGCTGTCACTCATGAAATATTTACAACGCACACACACACACACACACACACACACACACACACACACACACACACACACACACACACACAAAGGCTGGAACATGCCAGGGCAGATGGTGTGACATTCGAACAGCACAATCCAGCAGCCTATCAATAGGATACACAAAACATTTCTGGCGCGGTCGAGGGGGGGAGGGGGGCAGGTGACAGCAATTACACAAACAATCTGCCCCCACAGCCAGGCTGGGGCACAGCGCCACCTAGTGTTGTTCATTCAGGGTGTGTGTTTATGCAGGGGGAGACTTAATGCACAAACATATTAATAGAGGAACATTTAGAAACATATAGAGAATAGAGAGTTAAATCTACTCACCTGCTTTTTAAGGGACATTAGTTTCCCTTAAATTGGTGTTAAACTGATGTCTCCCAGTTTTACTATCTACTACATCTTGGTACCACTTTAAAATAAGACTAACTTTATAAAGGGTTTATAAATGGTTTACAATTAGTTTATTAATGGTTACTAATTAGGTTGTAAATGCCTTAATAATCATTAATAATCACTTATAACACATAATTAGAAAGGGCAACAATATAGATGGCTGTGGGTTCACTATTTAGCAAACAACAGGTCATTGTTGCCCTTTCTACGTATGTGTTATAACTGATTATTAATGATTTTTAAGGCATTTACACCTCAGCCTCAATAAACAGTAAAATTAACTCTGAAAGCACATCTGTCATTTATAATCTATATAACTTTTTCCACTTAAAGTACTTGGAAGCAAATCTATGTAAGAATTAACCTGTAAATAGATGGTTCTGTAGAGGAATCCACATCTGCATTGGTATGTAACTATATATTGATCCATCCGCTGGTTATCTGAAATCATAAAAAAAAATCCTTTTTTTAGCGCTATCTTTCACTTTGTCTTTGTCTCTGTCTCTCAAAACCACCACAGTCTCTCAGACTCTGAGCTGAACCGCAGATAGAAGCAAATATTGATTTTTCATTGAGGCGAAAAAATGGTTTTCTCATGCTGAGTAAACCTGAAAAAATATCTTCACGCGACGCTGGAAAACGCAAAAAAAGAAGAGCCTGTGCATCTCACCAGAACTAAAGAGAGAAAGGGATTGTCGTGTGCTGCTGGATACTGTCTCGAAGGTGAGATAAGTAAAGAGCAGTGTGTAAGACTGGTGGTGGAGAACATGATGCCAAGATGAATGAAAACTGTGATTAAAAACCAACCAGGATTATTCCACCAAATATTGATTTCTGAACTCTTAAAACTTGAATGAATATGAATATTAACTTTTGTTTTTTCTTTGCATTATTTGAGCTCGGAAAGCTTTGCATCTGTTTTTTTTGTTATTTCAGCCATTTCTCATTTTCTGTAAATAAATGCTCTAAGTGACAATATTTTTATTTGGAATTAGGGAGAAATGTTGTCTGTAGTTTATAGAATAAAACAACAATGTTCATTTTACTCAAACATAAACCTATAAATAGCTAAATCAGAGAAACTGATTCAGAAAATGAATAGCTCTCTTCATTTTCTTTCCAGCGCTGTATCTGTTGTTTGATTAACCCATTGCTTTTAGCTGAATTATTCACAGATAGGAAGTGAGGGAAATAAAATTCACATATTTATTTATTCCTAGCAGAGATGTGCAGGGCGCTTGTGCAAATATATGATTAGCCTTGCTGAATTAGCTATAAAAATATTTATATAATTATTGAAATAACTCAACCGCACGCATCATTTCCATATGAATAAAAAATGTATATCATATTGTGCTGCTGAAATATATTTTATTCATATGAAAATGACGGGAAATGCGGCGCTGCTCCGTTCAGTTCGAGATGAAATGAAGTGAGTACTGAAAACATTTACGGTGACGGGCTTTAAACACGCTTTAAACACCCTCCTCCTGATCATCACAGCAGGTAAGAGATTAAAAGCAAATCTCACAGAAATATATCTGGTTATTTTTAGCAGCGCACGCTCGAATATCGATCTTACGGCTTTGTTTCCAAACAAGGCAGCAGAAAAAAAGGTTTTGATGTGCAAATCAGAGAATAAAACCCTGTAAATAATGCGTTTCCCGGGTTTATGGTGGTTTGTGGTGCACTGTGTGGAAGCTATGCTAAGCTAAACCAAGCTAACCTCACAGCAGCCCAGCCTAACCCCAGTGATGAGTGTGTGCTCTCCCAGGAGCATTCTTGTCCCAGAGATTACTGCCAACAGCCTCTGACCTGTCTCAGAGTGTGTGTGTGTGTGTGTGTGTACGTGTGTGTGTGTGTGTGTGTGTGTATGTGTGTGTGTGTTGAAGAGAGAGGGGGCAGGGGGGGTGTGCACCATGACAAGTTTCAGGTCACCATGAAAATGGCTGGTCCAGTCTGAACCGGCCACAACTCACACATTACGTCATTCATCCCTGAGGTTCATAAAGCAGAGGGTTCTGAAGGTGTGTGTGTGTGTGTGTGTGTGTGTGTGTGTACTGTATTACTCAGAGAATCCCAGTTTGATCTTAAATTATATAATCTGTGGGTCACTGAGGGGTTTGCCTGCATTGACACACCTGTAGACACATAAGGCTACATAAAAATCTTGCATTATATATATTTATTAGTGATGTGCATATCAATACTGAAATATTGATACCTCCGATGCCACATCTTTATGCTCTAAAATCGATTTTCAATTTTCAATACTTTTGATACTTCAGTCATTTGAGGCAATATATATCAGTAACAGGAACACTGCTGCAAGAAAACGAGCCAAAGAGTCTAAAAGCGGCAAATATGCGCAGTTGTAGCGCGAAAAAACAGACCAAAGAGTCTATATGCAGCAAGAATGTGCAGTTGTAGTGCAGAAAACAAGCCAAAGAGTCTAAAAGCAACAAGAATGTGCAGTTGTAGTGCGGAAAAACAGACCAAAGAGTCTATATGCAGCAAGAATGTGCAGTTGTAGTGCAGAAAACAAGCCAAAGAGTCTAAAAGCAACAACAATGTGCAGTTGTAGTGCGGAAAAACAGACCAAAGAGTCTATATGCGGCGAGAATGCGCAGTTGTAGCATGCGAAACGGGCCAAAGAGCCTTAAGCAGCGAGAGTGCTCAGTTGTAGCGCAGAAAATGGGCCAAGTAGTCTAACAACTTCAAAGAAATGAAAAATTGAAAATTTCAGGCATGTTGGAAAAATTATTATTTTTAAGGGAAGTGTGTATGTTTAATTTGTCAGGAATCAGTTGCCTGATTAGTAGTATAATACTAATAGACATCATGAAACGAAACATTAATTAGAAAAATCTTAGTTTACACAACACTGTCAAAGATAGATAAAGATAGTAACTCAAGTAAAATGGTGTGTAAATGATAGTAATCAAGAAAATGTATTATATAAAGTGGTATATTTCATAATTTTTTTATTACAGAGTCTGTGGCCCGTGACTGCACATATATTTCTCCTTCTGGCCCCCAACAAAAAAAGTTTGGACACCACTGTCTTACTGTGTGCATGGTTTTAGTAAGGTCAGAGGGCACTTGTCTTGTCTTGTCTTGTTTTGTCTTGTCTTAGCTTAGCTTATTTTTGCTTGTCTTCTCTTATCTTAGCTTATCTTAGCTTGTCTTCTCTGATCTTGTCTTGTCTTGTCTTGTCTTATTTCATCTCATCTTATCTTATTTAAACGTATCTTATCTTGTCTTCTCTTGACTTGTTATGTCTTGGCTTGTCTTGTCTTATCTTATCTTATCTTAGCTTATTTAGCACACCTTGCTAACATGAGCTATTTAATGGAGTGAAACACTTGCTTAAAGAATAAATATAACATTAAGCATAACGTTTTGCATGAAATTTAACTGCAAAAAAAGGATTTGCTGCTGTTGTGCGCTGGAAGCTCTTCGCTCTCCGTGTTTGGAAGAACGCTTGAAGCTGGCGGGGTGTTTGGGGGCAAGGTCAGTCTCAGAGGAGGGTTCAGGGTACCAGCTGTCAGTCCAAATCCAGCTGACCAATGGAGATTCAAGAGAAACGCCTTCTTCTTAGCCCCGCCCATCCGTGAAAACTGCTCAGAAGCAAACGAGAGATTCCAGAAGCAAAAGTCTTTAACAGAAAAAAACCCCAAAAAATGCACAGAAAATTAACAAAAAAACAAAAATTGAAGCAACGACCGGCAAAATCCAAACTGAAATAATTTTTAAATAACTACAAAAAATAATAAAGTAAAAAAGTATATTAAAAAATATGTATTTGCTATATATTTTTTCTCTTTTGAATTTTGGGACATACAATTTGTCCTTTTAGATATTTTTTGTATGTAAAACTTTTGGCACAAAATTCACTCCACAGAATTCATTCAGAATTCTATCTGCATTGTAAAGAGAAATTGATATTGATTTTCTCGACAACCCTGCATGCACGCACCACATGGCTTTACTGTATGATTTCATGATGTGCTGTACCCTGTATAATCCTAATCTTTAACTGATCATTAACCGATGTAAATGTGGGCTTCCTGCAGCTAATCAGCATATACGCCGCGGTGTGTCTTTGACGGAAGTGATTGGGCGAAGGCCTTTAACCGCTGTTGGTTTAAAGAGGTGGAGCAGGCGTGCATCCAGCGGGCTAACGAGGCCTTGTGTGATCAGTAATTAGAAGTTTCTCGGGCTCGCCAGGGGGCCGGGCCGGTCCTCATTAGAGGCGAGGAGACAGGTGCAGTGTTAACTAAATGAAAGAGATATCGTTACTTCATCCATTCATTCCCTGCTCCTCTCCCTCCCTCGCGGTCTCATCCGCACTGAACCAGGGTTTTATATTAAGCGCTTATGGGGCCTCCCAGAGAGTCGTAATTTAGCGTGTTTAGACCCCCCGCAGCCGATACCTCTCACCTCAGGCGAGCTTTAACGCGGTTTATGGAGCGTGAGGGAAAACCTGATGAGCTTTATGTCTGTATACACACCTCTCACCCACGTCAAGGGTATAAACACACTTCTATAAAGAGAAAGCAAGGCTCTTCACTGCAAAGGAGAATCCAAGGTAGATGGCAGGGTGGAGTGGAATTCAATAAGCTGAAAATAGTAACACATGGCAGGGAGTGCGTGTGTGCGTATGTGATGTTTTCATGCAATCAGAAACGAAAGGTCTCGACTTTTTGTAGGACGACCAGGAACACAGAAATGCTCTAAAATAATAGGATTAATGCTGTATAAAAATATTATACATAATATTTTATGGTAAACGGACAGAAAGCATCTAAAATATTTAGGTACCTACAAGAAAAATATCTGTTTACACTGACATCCACTTAAAACAAGACAAGACAAAGTCAAATATAATATAGAGACTTCATATATTATATTAATGTAATAAACACACAGAATGATCTATTTTAAGCGTTGATTTCCTTTATTGTTGATGATTATGGCTCACAGCCAATAAAAAACAATTGAAAATCAGTATCTCAGATACTCAGATAAATTAGAAAATTATATAACTTTGGCAGTGTGGACAGTGTGCCTGCTGGAAGTCCTGCTGGAAAATGAAAACCATCACACTAAATCTCAAACAGTTTGGACTGTGCGTCTCTCCACTCTTCCTCCAGACTCCGCTCCTTTAATTTCCTTTAAATGAAATGTAAAACTTACTGATGATCAGTGATGGTTTGGAGAGTCATGTCTGTCATCTGCTGGTGTTGATCCACTGTGTTTTATTATCAAGTCTAAAGTCAGTGCAGTTTTTACTTTTCCCGCTAAATCTTACAGCACTTCATGCTTCCCTCTGCTGATAACAACTTTTATGAAGATGTGAAGATGTGGATTTCATTTTCCAGCAGGACTTGGCACACTGCCCACACTGCCAAAAGTACCAATTGGTCTTATATAATAGTCAAAATTTCTGAGACACTGATTTTTGGGTTTTCATTAGCTGTAAGCCATAATCATAATGAACAATAAAATAAATTAATGCATAAAATAGATCACTGTGTGTGTTTAATACATCTATATAATACTGTATATGAGTTTCACATTTAAGACTAAGAATTAAAGATAGAAGAAGAGCATGTGTGTGCCTGAGAAAGAAATTAAAAGATATAGAACGAGACTTCTCTAAAGTCCTGATGACAAATGGATCTTTCTCTAAAAAGTTGGAGGAAGGCACACAAACAAACACTATAAATAAATAAAGAAAGAAAGAAAGAAACAAACAAACACATTTTTCCGCCTTCTCCAACTTGTACGATTCCAGGAGACAGCAGCAAGGTCAGGAGGTAACAGAGTGCCGGAGAAGAAGACCTGATTCTGTCACCTAGTCACGGCAATCACAGCTACTGCCCCAACACTAATAATAACAAGCTGACATTTCTCACTTCATCAGATCCTGACAACTCAGCCAATCCCAGCTGCAGCACAGATGAGCGCGCCCGAGATCGATACTGCCTTCAGTGGTCTGGAAAAAAACTCACATCATCAAGTGCACTTACAGAGGATTTACCACGAAATAAGGTGTTCAGGAATAGTTTAGAGCTGAGGAAGGGATCAGACGAGGTTAGCATCTCCTGCAGGTTTGTCAGAACGACTGACTACAACAACAAATAAACACAATTTAATTCTGCCTCTGCATGCACTGTACTTTATAAGAATATTATGGCTGCAGTGTATACAGTATATTACTTTAATTTTCCCAAAAAATCAACCGTGCATATAGATAACTCCTTATGAAATAATTCTATCAGTCAGGTATTAAGGAGCAGTAAAACCACTCCTCTAAAATACAGAGTTATAAGGGTAAGTTTTCAGTGAAGTTTCTCCAGCATTAAGGCTGGGTGCAGCAGCATTAGCATTAGCCGCTAACTGCAGCACTAGCACTTTTGCCGTTCAGAGGTGAGTATATCGAACTGTAGTCTGTGTGTTTTTCATGTTAAAACAAGCTACATGTGACAAACCACTAGCTGATAGTGCCCTGGATTACAGGAAAACTCATGGTTTCTCAGTCTAGGTGTTCTAAAGATATGTATTTTATGTGTTTTAGGTGTATATTAGTTGATTAGACCTGATTAAATGATATTTATTTGGCTGTAAAACTCATTTTTGTTCCATTTTCAGTCTCTGCATTTTCAGCTCCGCTGAGCACGCAGCTACCGTAATACGCGGTTTAGATTCGCACTCCAATTTTCACTTGATGCCTTATGCAGAGTGTGTGATCTGCTTGGACAGAGCGTGTACACTGATATAAGCCAACATTTTGGTTCTTCTCACTCTTATTATTACCATAATTTTTACACTATAAAGTGCACTGGATTATAAGCTGCACAATCAATAAACGTTTATTTTCTGATCTATTTTTATACATAAGGTGCACCGGATTATAAGGCACATTTTGTGCAACACTAGTAAGGAACAGGGGCGTCGCCATGTTTTCCTTCTAATTCAGCAGGTTTGCCACTGGGTGGCCTGTAAAGCTAAGCTAAGCTAAGTAAACAAAACTTGAGTCAGACAAGTCAAACGAGTGCTGGATGTTAATTTACACAGATTTCTCTCCTGAAAATGTTTCATTTGAGTAAATAAAGTGATTCCATTTATTTGAAGTAAGCTTAGATTTCCAGATTTCCACTAAAGCTGGAGAATTAGCATTAGTGGCCAACTGATAGCAGCAATGCAAATGCTGCTCCAACAGTGCTAGCCATGGTTAGCAGCAGGCTACAGGCTGATAATACTCACCTTTGGACAACCAAAGAGATAGCACTTAGCGCGGTTAGCAGCTAATGCTAGTTTCATGAGTCCTACAGAAGAACTACATAAGAAATTGATAATATTTTCAGTATTAGGATTAATTATTTAGCCTATTTTTAAAACACGTTTTGATTAAATGGTTGCAGGACTGCATTTTGTTTTGTCTTATAAAAAGTAAGAACATTTCAAGTGATCATTTGTGCAATGATTTATTTTATTTTTTGCACAAGCCACCTTCACAAAGCGTTCCTTGCATGCACACACACACTCACACACACACGACCACCACTGTGCCCTAACAGAGTGCTCCTTCTGTCCTCTTTCTGGCCATGCAGGGAATCATATTGCAAGGACAAAAGACACGTGGCACAACAGTGCCGTTCCAGCCATGCTGTCTCCTTACCGTCTCTACAATCATCTTTTTCACACACACACACACACACACACACGCAGTTCTTACTTTTAGATGTGATTTTTTTTTAGAAATTGAACTAAATTTGCAAACAGGATCTCCTAACTATAGAATTCACCCCCCCTCACTATTCACACTGTTATAACTGCAGCCACTCACAGTCGTGTGCTGTGGCATGTAGAGAGCACTGCTGCTGAGGGAGATCTTCTTTCTTTTATATTCATTTATTTAGAAGCAATTGGCATTCAGTTAAATCTCATTTGCCTAATTATAATAATATCTGGGGTTGCAGGAGGACGGCTGGTGCAGAATGGAAGCCGTTTCAACGCCTCATGCTCAGCTATTAGAAAGAAGCCGCCGGGCTGAGTCATGCGTGGAGGATCTGGCTCTGGTGGGCCACAGGTGGGGGTAGAGCGTTGGCAGCGAGTGAAACCAACTGATCCGTTACATCGAAACCACTGCGGCGCATTAATCGCTCCAACCGGACAGACGTGCTGCAGAGAACGTGGACATTTTCTGTCATTGCTTTTATTTTAATGCCCTTCTTCTCAATGCTGCTGTTTTCAAAAGTCCTACAAATTCTACAATAGAGCACATACACTGGATTTGCTCATTTGGTTGTCTTTTGGGATTTGGCAACCAAAGATCTTTAGCTTTAGAGCTCCAAAGAGTGTCTGATACTATACACTGCAGAAAATCCACTGGCAAAACTTCTTTAAAATCTATTTAAATTGAGATATAAATGCTTAAATTAAGAAAAAATAAGCAATTACTTAAAATAAGCAATGACAAAGCCTCAAAATGAGTGAAGTAAGACTCAAATCAAGTAAAAATATCTGCTTGGACAGAACATATACACTGATATAAGCCCACTTTTTGGTTCTTCTCACTCTTATTTTTACCGTAATTTTTACACTATAAGGTGCACTGGATTATAAGCTGCACAATCAATAAACGTTGATTTTCTGATCAATCAAAGAGTGTCTGATACTATACACTGCAGAAAATCCACTGGAAAAACTAGATAAAAACTATTTACATTGAGACATAAATGCTTAAATTAAGCAAAACAATCTGCCAATGGAGTAAGCAAAATTTTCTTATAACGTATTCTTAAAATAAGCAATGACAAAGCCTCAAAATGAGTAAAGTAAGACTCAAATCAAGTAAAAAAAAATTTTTTTTCTGTTTTCAAGTATCAGAATAACTTGACTGGTGAATTTCTGTGTTCATTTTGAATTCAAATGACTTAAAATAAGGTGAAAAGTCTAAGTAAGACTAAATAAGATAATTACTTCTAAAAGTAATTTACAATGTTTAATAAGACTATAACTTCTTATCAGAGAAAGAAATAAGATTTGTTGCTTAGAAACTAGATAATTTCACTTGCTAAGGTTTTTTGCAGTGTAAATATTGTAACATACAGCCAGCAGTCTACTTTAAACATACAGAACACTGAGCTAAATGTTAAGATCACCCCTATAAAGGCTTTGGACCCATAAAGGCTTGGACCAGTATCTTTGTAAAGCTGCTTTGTAACACTTGCTGAAATATTGCTATGCAAAAAATCAATTTTAATTCATTTGAATTGAATATATGCATGAAATAATATTGAATAAGGTCTGAAATGTACTGTATTTGTAAGTGAACAGCATTTGACCTGTTCCTGCTGGAGCAATAAGCAAGTATGAAGACCCGAGCAACTTCTCAAAATTATTTTTATGGGACAACACTGAAGATACAACCCTTTTTACGCAAATATATAATAATCAGTTCCAACTAGGACAGGCCTCACCAGCGTCGACCAAAGTAATGTACAGAGGTTGGCTTTAAAAAATAGATGAATAAGGGCTGCCGGCACTGCTGCAGAGGTTGAAGAAGTGGGAGGTCATTCTGCAGTGCTCAGACCATACATCCTGCAGAGGTTAGCCTCTTCTGAAGATGATGCACAAAAAATCCCAATCCAATGTCGGGTCATGTGACACAATATGCTGATAATATCTGAAGATATAACACAGCAGCTGTTTGAGGCAATGGTTGGGACTTGTATGTTTAAAAATACTAAGTTAAGACATGTAGCTGCAACTGCTAATCAGTAAAGTAATTATTACTTTATTTGGTAAAATTAAAGAAACTCATAATTTTTAAGTGCTCTCTTTTTTTCTTCCAGAGCTGTATATGTGAAATAAACAGATCACATAGATGTGGTCAGTCTGAAGGGGAACAGTTGGTCGTATGTGTCTCAAAGTGTAAAACGGCAGGTTTGTGTAGTGGTGGGTGGCAGACACTAAACTGTGAGAAAGTGAGAGTGAGAAATACTGAGAGAGAGAGAGAGAGAGAGAGAGAGAGAGAGAGAGAGAGAGAGAATCCTGTTCCCATCGATTGTTCATTTTATTTAGCTGCTGCCAAATCCGGTAGGCCTCTATTGACAGAATACACTTCTTCCTCCCTTCCTACCAGCTATAAGTGTAGAAAAGCAATTCAATCTCTAATTCTCTCTTCTCTTCACCCGAACTGAGGCCAGAATCCAGCGCCAAATCAGAAAGTCACAGCAGTAATATTATACAGTTTATCACCACTTATATGATTTTGTGCATCATTAAATCAGTCGTATACAAAGTACTGTCCAACTTCTATCTGTGGACAGGATTCCTTTGTGTTCTGGAATATAATGAGTAAAGCAGCATAAAGTTATCCAAAAGCAGTGTGTAAGACTGGTGGAGGAGGAGAACATGATGCCAAGATGCATGAAAAAAAAACTGTGATTAAGAACCAGGGTTATTCCACCAAATATTGATTATTTCTGAACTCTTAAAACTTTATGAATATGAATTTGTTTTCTCTGCATTATTTGAGGTCTGAAAGTTCTGCCTCTTTTTTTTGTTGTTGTTGTTTCAGCCAATTTTTAATTTTTTATTTAATTTACCTAGAAACAAAAAAGTGGTAATAATAAAGTGGTCTCTTAATTTTTTGTTTTTCAGAGCTGTACACTGCAAAGAATCCAGGATCCGGATTGCTATTTTAACAGCGCAGTGCTTCTGCTCTTCTTAACAGAGGAAACGAAATGTAATTTATTATTTTGTATTCTGTTTATTGTTGATGTAAAAGTTGGGGTTGTGCACTGCTGTATGTTCATGTGAGTGTATGCACGGTGCAGCTGCGTTGCCAAGATAGTAATTAACATCTGTCTAGGTTGTATTCAGTCAGTGGAGCACCTGTGTTTTCCATTACCAAGACAGCAATAGGCCAGAAATTTACCTGAACACACCTTACTTCCAGACTACCGCGCCCATCAGTGTAAAAATATACACAAGCACCGTCACTATTTAAAGGACGCAGACGCAAGGTGTGAAAATAGATTGTTGGTGGGGTGTGACATAGCAATGAGAATCGCAATAATGCCTTAAACAGTCAAATAGTACAATATGACAATGCTGTAAGATATACAATGTTATATATTACACCACTACCTTCTACTAATCTAACATAGCTGTTATATTCATTAAGATTTTAACACTTTAGCACAGATACAGTGACCACACACACACACACACACACACACACACACACACACACACACAAACACACACACACACTGCCCTTCATGCTTACAGCACAAACCATTGTCTGTATACAGTACACAGTCATTGGAACCAATAGCGCCATGTTGTCCTTTCATTTATCCAGCTATTGGTACAAACACACTCGTGCACATGTGCGTTTAAAGTGGTGAAAAATGAGGTGAGCCAGAAAACCCTCACAGAAAAGTAAGTTTATATAATTTAAGCTTTATTTTTCACCCAAACCATATCAAGAGTAAAAAGGAACGGTTAATAAATTACTCTGAACTCATCTGTGACCTGCCTAAAACTCAAACTTCATTATTTTTGAAGGAGTTTGAGTCTGTTTTGAGGAAGGTGAGCCCCCTGCCTGCTCTATTATTTAATTGTTGTTTAAATATTAAGTATAATTTTCAGTTTGTAGACGCAGGAGTTTGTCATGAAAACAATATTTCTAGTTAGTTCGTTTCTCTGACTTTGTAACTAAACAGCCTGGCTATGCTAGTGACAGATTATGAATTATCTATTAAATATTAAATTAAATATACACGCTTTAATATATAATTCACTTAGATCATATTCTTTATGTATTATCTACTATGGTTAAATGTTTATGTGTTTTATATAAAATCTTTAAATTGTAATATTTAACTATATTTGTATACTTATATTATGACTAATTGAGTTTATAGTTTAGTTCCCTTTATTAAAGTTCATCTACAACAGAAAACTGGAAAGTTGATTAATTAATAAAGCAATTTTAGAACAATGCTATGCTTTAAATTTAGCCTTAATATCCGCCCACCACAAACAGAACCTACGCCAAAATGTACTGTATACTGTATATTTTTTATAATAAATAACAATCTCTTTAGATAATACATTGAATAAACCTAGTTTCAGGCAAAATTTCTCATGAAGAACCATACTGACCTTGTATAAACAGCATTTAAGGCCACTTTTAGATTATAATACGAAAAAATTACAATTGCACTCCTTTTATTTGAGCTAATAACTGCTGATAAGGCTCAGTTTAATCTGATATATTAGCCAGATAATGCTAATTACCACAGCTATGATCATACGCTATCGCTACTGCTCCATGCTGTTGACACGCATTGTGTGTGCTGCATTTACCAGTGGTCTAAAGCACTGCCACTATGATCAAAATATTTTGAGGGTTTGAATCCTGGTCATGCAGCTTCCCATCAGCTGCCGGAGCCCTGAGAGAGCACAAATTGGTCTCGCTCTCTTTGGGTGGGTACAGTGGGTAGATGGTGCTCTTCCCCCTCATCACTCCTAGGGTGATGTGGATCAGCACAAGGCTGCGCCTGTGAGCTGATGTATCAGAACCGAGTCACTTCGCTTTCCTCCGAGCATTAGCATTAGTGCTGTGATGCTACTCAGTAATGCTGCATCAGCAGCAGTTCAAAAAGAGGCTGTTGCTGACTTCTAATTGGGAGAAAATGGGAAAAATAGAAATGCACCTTTATTTGTTGATCTAGCCACGAGCAGTGATGGCATGGGCGGAAACAGGGCTAGCCGGGATTCAACCCAACATCAAACGTACAGCCTTGCGTGCAACGTTCAAAGGCAACGAGGTCATCAAAGACATGCCTGTCTGGTTAAGATGGAAACAGGTGCCAAGAACAAACAGGGTGGTGGAACAGAATGCACAGACGCACAGGACTCAGCGGAGAACTCTCCAGCTGTACTGGATGTGTGAGTGATTAATGGAGGCGATGTAATTAATGTAACAGTGATCAGCAGAAGTAAATAAATGAATAAATAAATAAATAAATAAGTAGATAAAAGCCAGCTCCCGTGTTTTGTTTTCTTTTATAATAATTTTATTAATGACGGAATGATGGCATACAGGGGTTGGACAATGAAACTGAAACACCTGTCATCATTTTAGTGTGGGAGGATTCATGGCTAAATTGGAGCAGCCTGGTGTTCAATCTTCATTAATTGCACATTACACCAGTAAAAGGTTCAAATAGCAGGGTAAGAGCACAGTTTTGAGTTTTGCTCAAAATATTGAGTTCAAAACAGGACAAATTGCTGGAGCATCTGTGACCAAGACAGCAAGTCTTTGTGATGCATCAAGAGCCACGGTATCCAGGGTAATGTCAGCATACCGCCAAGAAAGACCAACCACATCCAACAGGATTAACTGTGGACGCTGTAAGAGGAAGCTGTCTGAAAGGGATGTTCGGGTGCTAACCCGGATTGTATCCAAAAAACATAAAACCACGGCTGATCAATTCACGCAGAATTCAATGTCCACCTCAACTCTCCTCTTTCCACCAGAACTGTCCATCACCACAATAAATGATTGTGCTCTAAATCCAGGTGTTTCAGTTTCATGAATAACTAGAGTATACTGACCCTGTAAAAACTAGAGCCACTTTTAGAACAATCAGAATTCATTATAAAACATAAGTACAAGCCTTTTGTGCATTTCAAGCTGCGCAAGGCATACTGTACTTTTCCCGTTGTTATGATAGCAAAGACCCTAAATCAAGCTGCAGGCTATAGAGTTGAGAGCTTAGCTATAGATCAAAATAGACTAAAATAGGGTTCATTTACTCTGTTGATTCTAGCGGCGTTTTTACATCAGCACTATTTGGTCCAGTTAGGTGAGTGATTAATGTAAGCAATGTAATTAATGTAACAGTGATCAGCAGTAAATAAATAAATAAATTAATAAATTAATAAATAAATAAATAAGTAGATAGACGCCAGCTCTGGTGTTTTGTTTTTTCTTTCGGTAGCGTCTGACATCCTTGACCGTGCAGTTGCTCGACTGCTTGGATTAAAACAAGCTGGCAGGTCAAATTACAAGCGGGCGAAGGGGGAGGAGGCGGCGAGCCGAGCCAGTGAGACGAAAAAGAAGCGGCATGTTCTCCGAGAAACATCCCTGTCTCAGCCCTCCTTCTCTGGCTGCAGTTGCGGTCTCCATAGAAACCGTTCCCAAGGCGCTGCGACGTCGCCGAATGGAAAGAGAACAGCGGGGAGGGAAAAAGTGATAATATACAGTACCCTAGACAGTTCTGTAGTGAAGATGCACTGGATTATTTCCCTTCGTCATCAATCGCCTGTTCTGCTGCGCTTCCTACTGGACGGTTGACTCTGACGGGGAGAGTTGTAGCAGCAGGATTGCTGTGATTCACATTTTTTACATTGCATAGGTAGAACATTCATCTCTGTGGAGACTGAGCTCTATAGAGATAAATGGAGCCTGAGCATTTGGAGAGACAGTTCCCCCGATGTACCAGAACATAGTGAACATTGCCCTACAGCAATCACAAAAAAATTAAATAAAACATAGAGGATAACAATATGAATTAACATCAATTTACCTACATGAACTTTACACATGCATCCTACAAGCCATAGGATAGGAGTATCTAAACTGTAACTGGGAATTTTTAATTGGCTTTTCCATCCACAGTGGACATTTTGCATATATTTGGCTAGGATTGTCTTGGATTGAACAGATAAGTGACTCACATTGTTGTAGTAAGAATGCTGTTTTATCCACCTATTCAGCTTCTTCTCAGTTGTATACCCCCTATCTCAAGTAATGCTACAACACAAGGACGGTAAAGGGACATGTGAAGTCAGACTCCGCCTCTTTTTGAAAAAAAGAGTAGTTATTGCGTTCAGACGAAAGCGCAACGACTCGGTTCTGATACATCAGCTCACAGGCGCAGCCTTGTTCTGATCCACATCACCCTAGGAGTGATGAAGAGAAAAAGCACCATCTACTGTACCCACCCAGAGAGAGCAAACTGAGAGTCAACTGTGCTCTCTCGGGGCTCCGGCAGCTGAGGGCAAGCTGCATGAACAGAAATCGAACCAGTCATCATAGGTCATAGGATAGCAGTATGTACATTAAAACTGAGAATGTCATTAAAGGCGTTACCACCCAGAGTGGACACACCACACAAACTACTCTGCTAGAAAGGATGTCATTGAATCAGGATTGTTGTCCAGGCATTTTCACACCTGTAATGGATTCCATGATCCGGACCATTTTATGAGTTTGTTTATTTGAAGCAATTTCTATTTCTGTTTGGTTTGGTTTCACACAGGCATAAACCTAAACGCACCAAATTGTGCACCAATAAACCACGCAAGCACAAGTAGTAAAAGTAGTAAAAGTAGTGAACACTGCACATATCACCCTCAGTGTGTAAACAGCATGGAGCAGTAGAGACAGCATTTGTTATAGAGGTAAATGGAGCCCAAACATTTGGAGACACAGTTTGAACATAAAGTCAGCTGAGGATTTTAGAGCGTCTCTGGCTCCGGCGGCCCTGCGGCTGCAGTCTGGTACGCAGAGGCCGGAGGAGATGTCTGCCGCAGGCTTGAGCCGATGCCGTGGGTAATTAGGGGGAGGTTAATGAGCCTGACTCCTCTAACGAGATGTGAGTCAGGCTTCTACTGCCGAGAGAGACTCTGAAGTCCACCCAGCTCACTGTGCTCAGGCTTTTCCCCCCGTTCTCCTGTCAGCAGGAATTTTAGATGAGTGCCTCCTCCAGGTGCTGTGTGTACGGGCATGATTCATACGCCACACGCTTGACCATTTAAAGGTCGTGATCTTTCATAAAGTAGAAGGCGTTTTCTATTACACAATTATTGTACACATTGGCTGAGCACTGTTTAAAAAGGTCGTAGTACAGTATAAATTTTACCAACGTTTCATGGGAAATCCAATCAAAATCTCCCCAAAAATCCTATTAACAGTTAATTGCCCAGGTTATCCTTATTAGTGATTATATAAATTATATTTTTTGTACGTCCAAACACCATAAAAAACATGTCCACAAATAGAAGATGGACATTATTGTCTGTACCACTTATTTAATGAGACTTTTCAAATAGTATTTTTTACTCTTTAATTTATTATCATGTAATTTATTAAACAAATAGATAAATAATTAACCAAACAGAATTGGAAAAAGTGATTTACATTAATGAATATTCACACTAATAAATCAATAAACAAGGGGACAATACTCATTCCTATTACTGGGACTCACTTCTGTTACTGGCACTCAGTCCTCTTACTGGGACTCACTCCTGTCACTGGGACTCACTTCTATTACTGGCACTCATTCCTGTTACTGGCACTCTCTCCTGTTACTTGAGCTCGCTCCTGTTACTGGCACTCACTCTTGCAACTGACACTCAGTCCTATTACTGGCACTCACTCCTGTTACTGGGACTCACTTCTGTTACTGGCACTCACTCCTGTTACTAGCACTCACTCTTGCAACTGACACTCAGTCCTATTACTGGCACTCACTCCTATTACTGGCACTCACTTCTGTTACTGGGACTCACTTCTGTTACTGGCACTCACTCCTGTTCCTGGGACTCACTTCTGTTATTGGCACTCACTCCTCTTACTGGGACTCACTCCTGTTACTGGGACTCACTTCTGTTACTGGCACTCACTCCTGTTACTGGCACTCACTCCTATTACTGGCACTCACTCCTGTTACTGGCACTCTCTCCTGTTACTTGAACTCGCTCCTGTTACTGGCACTCACTTTTGCAACTGACACTCAGTCCTATTACTGGCACTCACTCCTGTTACTGGCACTCACTCCTGTTACTGGCACTCACTCTTGCAACTGGCACTCAGTCCTATTACTGGCACTCACTCCTGTTACTGGCACTCACTTCTGTTACTGGCACTCAGTCCTCTTACTGGGACTCACTCCTGTCACTGGGACTCACTTCTGTTACTGGCACTCATTCCTGTTACTGGCACTCTCTCCTGTTACTTGAACTCGCTCCTGTTACTGGCACTCACTCTTGCAACTGACACTCAGTCCTATTACTGGCACTCACTCCTGTTACTGGCACTCACTTCTGTTACTGGGACTCACTTCTGTTACTGGCACTCACTCCTGTTCCTGGGACTCACTTCTGTTATTGGCACTCACTCCTCTTACTGGGACTCACTCCTGTTACTGGGACTCACTTCTGTTACTGGCACTCACTCCTGTTACTGGCACTCACTCCTATTACTGGCACTCACTCCTGTTACTGGCACTCTCTCCTGTTACTTGAACTCGCTCCTGTTACTGGCACTCACTCTTGCAACTGACGCTCAGTCCTATTACTGGCACTCACTCCTGTTACTGGCACTCACTCCTGTTACTGGCACTCACTCTTGCAACTGGCACTCAGTCCTATTACTGGCACTCACTCCTGTTACTGGCACTCACTCCTGTTACTTGAGCTTGCTCCTGTTACTAGCACTCACTCTTGCAACTGGCACTCACTCCTATTACTGGCACTCACTCCTGTTACTGGGACTCACTGCTGTTACTGGCACTCATTCCTGTTATTTTTTATGTTATGAGTAACAGGACTGAAAGTAACAGCAATGATTTTTTTTACCATAGAATGAGCGAAAACATGAAAAATAGCTAAATTGCAGCTATACTAATATCATGAGTACAATGACCAAATTCTAATGATTTTCCCAAAATTTGAGAAAGTGGGGACAGGCAACAAATGCTATTTTTTTAAGTGTTATAAGTAGTTTTTTTTAATGATTTTAAGTACATATCTAGCTTTTGCAATTAAGTCAATGTACAAGACACTATCCTCAATAATAAAATGTATTTTAACATGTAATGTCCTGGGGACAGAAAAGGCACCCTTTTGGTGGAATATGCCAAATTGCTTTATTATTTTTAATGAAACTGAAACACCTGGTTTTATACCTCAATAAGTTATTGTCCTGACGGACAGTTCAGGTGGAATCAGGAGAGTTGAGTTAGCACCTGAACATCCCTTTCAGACAGCTTCCTTTTACAGCATCCACAGTTAATCCTGTTGGATTTAACCTTTAAACCTTGCACAATAAAATGACAGGTGTTTCAGTTCCATTGTCCAACCCCTGTATATGCGCAAGTGATGTGCCAAAAGTCATGGGATAAAAAATAAAGAGTTACCTCTAAGGATGGCTTGGAACGCCCCAAACCTTTATAAGTTGAACAGGTTGAAGCAATCTGATTTAGATTCTGGCATATGATCACCCTCAACCCCTTCCCTCTTAATTACGCGTTAATTATACCCATACCAGTAAAGTGCATGTGTGAAAGGGGCATCAGCTGTCTCACATTTACAGCAGTGAGACGACACCACGTCCCGTAAGCACTGAAGAGCTTCCTTCAGATATAGAGCTGTGACTCTCAAAGACTCTCAAATATAAGATTCCTCCGCCGGAGTGTCAGGACGCTCTGTTACCGGAGGTGTGAACACATCTCCAGCGCTGGTGACCACCATCACAGTTCCAGCACCAGACAAACGTTTTTAGCTCTTCCTCGACAGCCACTGTCTGTCTCTCTCTCTCTCTCTCTCTCCCTCACTTCTTCTCACTCGGATGGAAACTCCTGTTAAGAGTGTGATGGCCCTATTCTGGGAAAAGTGGGGTTGTGTTTCTGGTTTCCAGGAAGGGAACTGGAGCTAGGTCAGCGAGTGGGAGAGATGAATACAGCCCCAGAGAGCGAGACAGGAAGACAAACCTGCTGGTATTTTGATGACACTTGTGGGTGTGTATTGGGGCTGATGGCATGAGTAAGCTGAAGCCGACAGTAACTGTTATATAACTCCAGACTTGTTTGGCATCACGCTGCCCTTTGCCTGCACCTCTCTCTCTCCCAGACCGTTTTTACTGTGTACCCAGTACTGGTCTGTCTAGAGACGCAGCAGTAACACACCTAGACTGAGTATTCCAAGCAGGTCATTGATACAGAGCCTCATACATTTAGAATCCAGTCAAACGAATGACTTAATTTCAGTCCAGGTTCAGGTTTCTTATGGCTGTGCACTGCACAGCAATCATAAAGCTTTTAAACCTATTAAAGCATCAACAGCTCTGGATAAAAATAAGAGAGCACTTAAAAATGATGAGTTTCTTTGATTTTACCAAATTGAAAACCTCTGGAATATGATCAAGAGGAAGATTGAAGATCACAAGCCATCAAACCACCAAACTGAACTGCTTGAATTTTTGCACCAGGAGTAAAGCAGCATAAAGTTATCCAAAAGCAGTGTGTAAGACTGGTGGAGGAGGAGAACATGATGCCAAGATGCATGAAAAAAACTGTGATTAAAAATCAACCAGGGTTATTCCACCAAATATTAATTTCTGAACTCTTAAAACTTTATGAATATAAACTTGTTTTCTTTCCATTATTTGAGGTCTGAAAGCTCTGCATCTTTTTTGTTGTTGTTATTTCTGCCATTTCTCATTTTCTGCAAATAAATTCCAATATTTTTATTTATAATTTGGCAGAAATGTTGTCCATAGTTCATAGAAATAAAAATAAAAAACAAGGATAATTTTACTAAAACATATACATATAACATATAAATAGCATCAAATCAGATCGACTGTATATTGTTATACAACTTGTATTATTCACAATAGTCTGCCAGATTATGACAGAGTAACTCATTTACATGTTTTGGGGATTTCAACATTTTTCTAGCTTTTTTTTTAACAAATACACTACTGACAGCCAATTTGCAACACAAACGTAAGCACCTAGATTATAAAATAAAACATTTTAATATTAATTTATTTTAAAAAATTTAAAACATATTTTTAAGGAAGTGAAGACACATTCTGTATGTTCAGCAATTAAAACTATTAATTTGAAAAAAAAAATTATACATACTGTATTGTCTCTATACTTAGCTGAGGTAAATTTTAATCTGTACAAAATGTCGTAATAAATATTAAATAGTTAAAATAATTTTAGAAAATCAAAAGCTGGGTTCTGAGTGGTCCAACTCGACAATGCTGCATCAGCAGCAGTACAAAAAGAGGCGGAGTCTGACTTCACATGTCTTCACTAGTCTTCATCCTCCTGGTGTTGGAGCATCACTGGTGATAGTGGGAGTCCTGATGAGTGGGTTAGAGTGGGTTATTGGCTGTGAAAATTGTGGAGAAAATGGGATAAAAAATTAAAATAAAATCAGAACAAGGTCATGATGAACTCTAGATCAAACACATTTTCATCAAATGCCACTTTTTCGAAATATTGTCCACCCTGTCACTGTTCAAAAAGAAATAAATATGAATATTCTTAAATTGCAAAGTATTGTCTAAAATAATTTAAAACAATAAGTCATTTATTTTTAGTTTTTTAGTGTTCTGAGGGCCAAACAGCTCTCATTATTGTGATAATGACCCAGATACTGACTGGCCCCTGGCAGTGGTTTTCATGCAGGACATACCCGTCCCTCTCTCAGACAATGTCTGGACTATGTGTCCAGCTGGGGCAAAGACAAGCAAGCAGCAGAAGGCAGCAAGCACTGTCTGCTCTGTCTGTGTGTGTGTGTTTACATCTGTGACCATTTTTATTTATGCTGTTATAAATAATCCACGGCCTATTAGAGCGTAAACCTCCTAGAGAGTCACATAGACTTTTAATACAGAGCAGCTCTGTGTATACACACTCTCTTCCTCCCTCTCTCTCTCTCTCTCTCTCTCTCTCTTTCTCCCTCTTGCTCAAACAGACAGAATAGATCTCGTAAAGGTCATCTTTACACACATCTTTCTGGTTTAGTCATGCATGACGAAGCTTGACCAGACACACTGTCTGTTGCCACTTTCCAGAAACCTGGTGGAGGGCACATACGGTCACACACACACACACACACACACACAAACTCAAGGGATGTTTTCTGTACAATGTCAGATTGTCTGGTTGTGTGCCTCCCATATGTATAATACAGCTCTGAAAAAAGGAGGCCACTTAAAAAATTTACTAATTTGAAAACTTTTGGAATATAATCAAGAGGAAGATGGATGATCACAAACCATCAAACCACCAAACTGAACTGCTTGAATCTTTGCACCAGGTGTAAAGCAACATAAAGTTATACAAAAGCAGTGTGTAAGACTGGTGGAGGAGAACATGATGCCAAGATGCATGATTAAAAAACTGTCATTAAAAACCAGGGTTATTCCACCAAATATTGATTTTTTTTAATGAAAACTTTATGAATGTGAACTTGTTTTCTTTGCATTGTTTGAGGTCTGAAAGCTCTGCATCTTTTTTGTTGTTGTTATTTCAGCCATTTCTAACTTCTTGCAAATAAATGCTCTAAATGACAATTTTTTTATTTGTAATTTGGGAGAAATGAATGAATGAAGTTCAACCTATTTAGCGCCTTTCTAGAAACCCAAGGACGCTTTTTTTTTTTTAATTAACACGTTTTACACACAAGCACATTACACATATACACTCATCCACACACCGGTGAGAAGCGGCAGCCAATAGCGCACAGCGTACTCTCAACCGGAAACGACCGTCCACCTGGAGGACTGCATCGGGCACTACAGCATTTACACAGGACAGAGTGCCAATCCATATCTGGGCCCAGCCATACACACACATTTACACACACAAAAAACCTACATACATACCACACACTTTACACATACACACCAGATCAATTTAGAGTAATCAATTTTTCTGGACAATTTAGAGTATCCAATTTACCTGATCTCCATGTTTTTGGACTGTGGGAGGAAACCGGAGTCCCCGGAGGAAACCCACGCAGACACAGGGAGAACATGGAAACTCCACCCAGATAGGGACTTGAACCCAAGACCCCAGTGCTGGGAGGCGAACGTGCTAACCACTAAGCCACTGTGCCGAAATGTTGTTTTGACTGGACCACCATTATTCCAGAAAACACAGTTTCACTTTATATCCCTTTTATCCGCATCTGGCATTAGGCATAGAGCCAGTAGTGCTTCTCTGCTGACAAGTAGCTTGTGTGCATTTGCACATTTGTGTCAGCAGCTGGTGCAAAGTGACTTACTGAAAGTGCCAAAACAAATACACCACCAAGTAAACACACACACACACACACACACACAAAGGCCACTAATCAAGATAAATAAAGCTCCAGATCAGTCAACTGTAGCCGTAGACCTGGTTCTGAAAGTACTTCAGAACACAGAGGTGCTTTAAAAAGCCTGAGAAGCTTAAACTGATCAAATGACACTGCATACCAGCGAGGTCATGACCTACCCAATCACAGTTCTGAATTCAGAAACATGGTGACTAAGCTAACACACTCACCCACTGATCTGGAAGTAAGGTGTGTTCAGGTACATTTTTGGCGTAAAGCTATCTTGTCAGCAAAAAACACAGGTGTGCCACTGTTCATTGCTATCTTGGCAATGCAGGTGATCAGTGTGCTTAATGCGCATACATTCCCGCTTGTTACACACACACACACGGACACACAGCAGTGCACAAACAAACCCAACTTTTGCATTAAATAATAAAAAGAAAACTAAAAAAAAAATAGCAATGCTGCCATGTAAAAGAAAAGTATATTAAGTATATGTTTTAAATAATTTTGGAACAACTTATGATATATTTATAATATTTAAAAAATATGTTTTTTTTAACATTTGTTTATATCCAAATTAAATATATTGTAAATGCACTACTTTGCATATTGATGCACATACTGTATTGTACACCTTAATGCTACTGGGGGAAAAAACTACACTGAAGTGCACTTCGATTAGTATTTAATGCCACTATACATATTGTCAGTCAACACAACGTATAATTCAAAGCTTATTGCATTAAAAAAATATATTTTATGGAAATACAGAGTATTCTAAGTATATTTAATTGAAAATGCACTTTTAGTTTTTTTTTTTACCTAATCTTAACATACTTTTAATGAACATTTAAACTTTTAAGTGTATCTGAACACACAGCATGAGCGAGCAGCTCAGTGTCCTCTGCTGAGAAGTGCAGAAGCGCTGCGCCGGTAAAATAGCGAAGCGCACCTGGCTATTAAAGGAATGACAAGTGAGTGATGCACTCGTTGGATTATTTTACGTTAAGCCCAACACACAGCTATGACTAATTAAAACTAATTAAAATGCCTTTTGCTCTTTTTTGAGCCGTGCAAAGACTATAGCCTATAGATCGCTAAAATAGGGCCGATTATGTCTTTGGATGCATATTTGCTGAGTAAATAGATAAATATTAGGGGTGTCACGATTTTCTAAATCATCGATTCGATTTTATTTCTGATTTTAGAGTCACGATTTGATTCGATTCTCGATTTTCTTTTTTCTTTTTTTTTCTTTTTTACAGCAGAGAGGCCTATGCCAGTTTTAGATTAGTCTATGGTGAGTCATTGGTTTGATTCATGAAATTTACAATATCTTATTTCAAAAGCTGGGCTTGATATAAGTGATGCAAAGTGATACAAGTGATCTGTAATACACCACATTAGGCAGTAATGGTCAAATTTAAATAATTTAATTAAGTATATATGTAATGCCATCTAGTGTCTTTTTTGGTAGCAGCAGTGTGCGCTATTAAAACAGCAATGTGCAACATAACAAAATAATAAAACAAAACAGAAACAGTCATGTAGAAAATAATAGAACAATTAGAGCCTTAACAAACTGAACTCTATCCTACTATAACAGTTAAACATAACAGTGTGCTGCGCCATTTGCGGCTTTTTTTTTTACTTTGATGCTCGAGACCATGACATACTTTCGATCGATTTCGAAATAATATCGGAATCGTGACACCCCTAATATATATATGTTTGTGGTTGAAGTAGTTTTGTTGAGGCCTTGCTGCAACTTTACTGAAATGTTGTAACAGCAAGAAGCAAGAAGCAGAACTCTGTGAGAGCGTCTTTAGTGGATTAGCTGTTCTGGTTGTTCCTGGGTTGTAAACTGTGCTGTAAGCTGGGGATCTGAAGTTGTCCTTGACACATTTAACCGTGGTCAGCCCGGTCCGATCACTCTGCACCTGCCATGTTTCCCTGACGGCGCTGACCCACCAGCCAGTCACGTCCCTCCTTCTGCGTCTCCGGGGGTACGCTCAGGCAGAAAGTACAGGTTGATGGGGGCACCTTGTAGGAAGTGGAGGGGGTCTAAAATAAATATGACATGTGCAGCAGCTCTGCCAATGCCTGTCTAGACTAATGAGGCAAGGTAGAAGCTAGGGGACGTTCCCGAGGGTTCGCTGCTCTCCTTGCCCGTGCCCCACTTCCTGCATCGAGAGTCATTAAAAACGTCCGGCCACTTATAAGAACCATATTAGCTACTTACTTAAAATTAGACTCATCTATCGCCTTTCTGCCACTCAAACGACTCAAGAACGCTTACAATTACAGCGGTTGGACAATGAAACTGAAACACCTGTCATTTTAGTGTGGGATTTTAGGTTTCATGGCTAAATTGGAGCAGCCTGGTATCTAATTTTTATTAATTGCACATTGCACCAGTAAGAGCAGAGTGTGAAGGTTCAATTAGCAGGGTAAGAGCACAGTTCTGCTCTAAATATTGCAATGCACACAACATTATGGGAGACATACCAGAGTTCAAAAGAGGACAAATTGTTGGTGCACGTCTTGCTGGAGCATCTGTGACCAAGACAGCAAGTCTTTTTGATGCATCAAGAGACACGGTATCCAGGGTAACATCAGCATACCAACAAGAAGGACCAACCACATCCAACAGGATTAACGCTGTGGACGCTGTAAGAGGAAGCTGTCTGAAAGGGATGTTCGGGTGCTAACCCGGATCGTATCCAAAAAACATAAAACCACGGCTGATCAAATCACGGCAGAAAGACTTGGCTGCTGGTGTTTTTCCTCCATAGACAAATTCTAACCATTTGTTTCTTAGCTCTGAATTACTGGGTAAAGTATATAAACGCTGATGTGTTATTCGCACAAATAACACAGGAATGAACTGCATGCTGTTCCAAGCGCTGTTAGTTATCTCCTATCTGACGAGACGGCGTTGCTGCCCGGCTTCAGGTCTGTCTGTGGGCGGTCCCGAGCCGAGGTGGGTGGGGCCATGTATACTAATTCACTGGTTGACGTAGACACAGTGCTTTTCTTGTTCGACTTTTTTTTTCTGAATATTTTCTTTTACTTTAGTTACTGCAGACAATGGTGGTTAAGGAAGAGTTTCATGTGCAGCATCATGAACAACTCAGAGAGACCCACTGTATTTCACAAACAACAAGAAAAAGAAAACAAGAAAAATCTTTCAAAGTATTGATTGTGTCTCGAGTTTGTCTTGGTTTCAAACTGATTTTTCGAACACGTTGCACCACTTTCAGCTGATTCAAGGTGATCTGACATTAAGTAAACAGTTAGCCCTGAATTAACACGGTGGGTTGGTCCACCCAGTGGGCCGCCGCATGAGGTGCGGAGGTGTCAGACACAGGAGCAGCAGGAAGCAAAGCAGTGGAGTCTTGCTTTTATCACAGACCATCAAACATATACAGAAGTTACAGGGTGACCTTTCTGCAACCTTTTACTGTGGACGAACGAGTCCCCAGCAGCCTGAGTGTCCACCCCCTAATGCCACAGGGACCTGTCGCTTCCTCTCTCGGAGAAGGTCAAAGCGTTATTGCAACTATGAGTTTGATGCAGTGTTTTTTTTTTCCTCTTTAATATTAATAATAGCTACCATATTTCCCAAAGGCATTGTCAATCTAATTATTATGCTGTTTTTTTTTATTGCAGTAACAAAATTGTGTTTTACACATACAGCTCTGGAAAAAAAATAAGAGACCACTTCAGTTTTATTCTATAAACTACGGACAACATTTCTCCCAAATTCCAAATAAAAATATTGTCATTTAAAGCATTTTTTGCAGAAAATGAGAAATGGCTGAAATAACAAAAACTGCAAAGATGCAGAGCTTTCAGACCTCAAATAATGCAAAGAAAACAAGTTCATATTCATAAAGTTTTAAGAGTTCAAAAAAAATCAATATTAGGTGGAATAACCCTGGTTTTTAATCACAGTTTTCATGCATTTTGGCATCATGTTCTCCCCTCCTCCACCAGTCTTACACACTGCTTTTGGATAACTTTATGCTGCTTTACTCCTGGTGCAAAAGCAGTTTAAGCAGGTCAGTTTGGTGGTTTGATGGTTTGTGATCATCCATCTTCCTCTTGATTATATTCCAGAGGTTTTCAATTTGGTAAAAATAAAGAAACTCATAAATACTAAAATGCTGTATCTGTATCTACTGGAGTATTATTTTTATTTTACTTCTGTTTCTAGTATATAATAAGTGGATGGACAGTGATTCTGGCTCAAATCCATCAGCCCATCCACACGTTTGTGATTTAAACACTGTGAATCGTTTAAAGTGAGGAGGATCTATGCTCAGCGCTGAAGCTTATTGTTCTAACTGCGTTAATGTGGCTCTCCGCCTGTCTGCCCAGCTGGGAAAAAGAGGCTTGATGAATGGTGGGCGAGTGCAGCTGCCCCTGAGACCAGACTGGTGACCAATCAATATAGTAGCACTGTAGCCTGGCCCAGAGGCTCCCACATCAATCATGCAGAGCAGAGCCTCAAACACGGCTTCCATCTCACTGACAGCAGCCTCACCGCCCACCGAGCCTCCGCCGGCCTGCCTATTATTCCTGCCAGATAGACCACGGGGCAAACCTCGCCCACATGAAGCACTGACCCAGGAGCAGCACCAACCTTAACGCTGGAGGAAGAAGAAGAAGAGGAAGATGATGGGCTGTAATAAAAGTTTGAAGCAGACATGCTGGTTTTTGTCAACTTGAATGTCAGAAAGAAAGAGAGAGAGAGAGAGAGAGAGAGAGAGAGAAAGAAAGAGAGATTGGCAGACAGACCATCATCAAATGGGCCTGACCTACTGTCACTCATCCTGCCAATCTCAGTCAAACTCCAGGCCTGATCTGATTCAAGCTGATAACAGATGGGAGGTGTTGAACAAAAAGAGAGGAATCGAGAATAAAAAGAGAGAAATCTGTAATGAACATAAAGAACAGACCTGAGAATAGGCAAAAGCAGTCCATTTTTCTTTTTTTTAGTTTTAATTTTTTAATCATACTTGTATTATATATTTATCAGACGAATAAAGCTTTGGAAAAAATAAGAAACCACTTAAAAATGATGAGTCTCTTTAATTTTACCAAATTAAAAACCTCTAAAATATAATCAAGAGGAAGATGGATGATCACAAACCATCAAACCACCAAACTGAACTGCTTGAATTATTTTTGCGCCAGGAGTAAAGCAGCATAAAGTTATCCAAAAGCAGTGTGTAAGACTGGTGGAGGAGGAGAACATGATGCCAAGATGAATAAAAAAACATTACTACAAACCAGATTTATTCCAACAAATTTTGATTTCTAAACTCTTAAAACTACTTCATAAATATGAACTTGTTTTCTTTGCATTATTTCAGGTTTGAAAGCAGCTCTGCATCTTTTTTATTTTTTGTTAAACCAGCCATTTATTATTTTATTTTCTGCAAATAAATGCTCTAAATGAGAATATTTTTATTTGGAATTTGGGAGAAATGTTCTCTGTAGTTTATAGAATAAAACAAACAATGTTCATTTTACTCAAATATAAACCTATAAATAGCAGATTATGATTAGAATTTTCCGTAATGTTTCTTATGAAACATGAAACCTTTTATGTAAGGCTTGAATAGAAGTCCTTACAGATACAAGGAAAGAAGGATGAAAGGAATAAAAGAGAGAATGAATGGAGATATGATAGAAAGATAAAGAAAGGGGAGGGGAAAACAGAAATACAATAGATATACATAGAGAGAGGTGGAGAGGTACAGTGGGGGAGGAAGAAAAGAGAGAGAGAGAAAGATAGATAGAGAGAGAGAAAACAATTGAGGATGGGGGAGGAAAAGGAGGAAGAGGAGAAGGAGGAGGAGGAGGAGGATGGGGCAGCAGACAGACCTTAATAGAACAGACATTGCCTACTGCCATTCATTCTGCCAATCTCAGAGAGGCTTCAGGCATGATCTGATTCAAACTGACCAGAGAGAGAGAGAGAGAGGGATGCTGAGCAACAGAGGAAGTGTGCATGTCCTGGTTGTGTGTGTATATGTGTGTGTGTGTGTAATCAGAGTAGTTTGTCCTGGGTTGTCAGCACTCCCTCCCCCCGCATCACTTTAAAAACCTCGCTCTGCCCTGCGTGCCCCTCTCTAAGACAGATGCCACATGCTACAATCTAAATGTGGCACTGAGATAATCAACACCTAGCTCCCGTGTTCCCTCACAGACTCTCTCTCTCTCTCTCTCTCTCTCTCCACAAGCTGAAAGACTATCCTGCCCTCCTCACACAGCGTGGCAACACAGCGCCACCCACTGCACGAAGCAGGGAAGGCCGGTGCACCTGTTATGGAGCAGAACATGAAGCCAAAAAGAAAAAAAACCCTCCACAGGGAGAGGACAGGGACACAGTGTTCCTGAAAGGAAATTATTAATGTGCGGAAAGAACACGTGAAGATTCGCTGATCCATAGACTATAATGGACCTCATAACAAGCGACCTGTTTACATCTTACTAAAAAATAAAAGTGTGTTTTTAATCTTTATGTGTGTCTTTCATTTTTTATATTTTAGACCTGTCACATAAAACTACATTATTGACTTATCTTATCGACTTTAATCATTTTAATAATCGTGATATTGTCCATTGTGTTTGTACTTCCAAAATGCACTTACATACTGTATATAGCAGGGGTGTCCAAACTACGGCCCGCGGGCCATTTGCGGCCCATATCCTTTTTTGGAGTGGCCCGCGAGGTATTTTAGACATAGAATGAAAGTTGGCCCGCTGTTAAGCAGGTTTTTATAATGTGAGATTCAAAGTTTGAACACTAGGTGTCAGAAACGGGCCAAAGAGTCTAAAAGGGGAGAGGGTGCGCATTTCTAGTGCAGAAAAACGGGCCAAAGAGTCTAAAAGCGGAGAGGGTGCGCATTTCTAGAGCAGAAAAACAGGCCAAAGAGTCTAAAAGCGGAGAGGGTGCGCATTTCTAGTGCAGAAAAACGGGCCAAAGTGTCTAAAAGCGGAGAGAGTGCGCATTTCTAGCGCAGAAAAACGGGCAAAAGAGTCTAAAGCGGAGAGAGTGCACATTTCTAGTGCAGAAAAACGGGCCAAAGTGTCTAAAAGAGGAGAGGGTGCGCATTTCTAGCGCAGAAAAACGGGCCAAAGAGTGTAAAAGTTGCCGTAATTAAGGAGATTAAACATCAATTTGAAAAATCTTAGTTTACACAACACTGTCAAAGATAAAGATAGTAAGTCAAGTAAAATGGTGTGTAAATGAAATAATCAGGAAAATGTATTATTTAAAGTGGTATATTTCATTATTTGTTTTATTACAGAGTCTGTGGCCCGGGACTTCAAATATATTTCTCCTTCTGGCCCCCAACAAAAAAGTTTGGACACCCCTGGTATATTGTGACCTGGAAGTGCAGAAGAACAGATTGACACAGACACAGGGAGGGAAAAATGCCCTCCATCAACACCCAAAACTTAAACTTAAAGAAACATAAGTAACGGCCCAGTGCATCTCTAGTCACTTAACTTTAGTGTCTCTTAGGTTCATGTTGCATCAGCCTTCCATTCACCATCAGTGTATCTCTCGAGTAAAGGCTGAGGCAGGGTCTTTATGCCGGTTCATCGCGAGCCAGCTGGGACAGACCGGGGCTCATGTCATGGTGTGGGGCAGACCCACTGTTTTGAAGCAGAACATAAAGCCAAAAAGAAAAAAAAAACTCCACAGGGAGAGGACAGGAACACAGTGTTCCTGAAAGAAAATTATTAATGTGCATAAAAAACATGTGAAGATTCGCTGATCCATAGATGATAACGGACTTGATTACAAGCAAACTGCTTACGTCTTTATGAAAAGTGTGACGTTAATCATTTTAGGATTTAAGCTTTACTATAGATGGAGTAATATAGTAATACATTTCCCTTACCTTAGTATGAATAATAAATAACAATAAGACCATTGTTACTAGAGGTGCGCAATTTGACCTTAAAATTAAAATATTATCTTGGCAATATGACAAAACACTGAAAATATATATATATATATGTGAATATTACATTCAATTACTGCATACAATATGATATAGCACATCCCTAACTGAGATTTTTATTAGATTTATAACAGAAGTCAATGATCCAGAATGTCATGATACTAATAATAATGCACTCCAAATGTCTCCATATATCCAGGATTAAAGTAAAATAAATGATACTGGACAGATATGATGAGACCTAGTCCATGTTTATTATAAGAGCATTTGTACTCATTTCTCTGAATGAATTTTAAAATTGTGCTAATTTTGACTGATTTAAAGTTTATTTCTGAACATTTGGAGATCATAAGAGACATTTTACTAAGGGACTGCTAAAATGTGTGGGAATGTCCATATTTTATTAAGTATATATATATATATTTAAAAAAATATAGGAAAAATATACAATTGTGTTCGGATGGCGCCATCTAGTGAAACGAAAACGCATGCACAGATTTTATCTAGACTTTATCTAGAAGTTTTTATTTAAGAAAATCTGAAATTAGATTTTTTTTTATTAGACAAATTATTAATATTAATAATAATAAATGTTGTAGTCCAGTACTATTGATCCAGATTATGTGTTTTCCTAGATGGCTGCCAAAAGAGATGTATAGTAAGGAAATACTACTGTACTGAAGCACTAAAATGTTGTACACTGTAAAAAATTATTTACGGTGTTATAAATAAAAGTAAATAAAAATAAATAAGACATAATAAAAGAATATGTTTGTTAATTTCTTTTTTTTATTGTAAATTCAGACAATTTTAAAATGTATTTTTTAATCCTTTCAATTATGTTGGTGGAAATTAATGAAGTTGTGTTTATTGAACAAAACAATTGAATTAATATTGAGTGAACAACTTTAAAAAGTTAAATTAGTCCAACAAAAATGGCTCATAGCTTTAACTCGACAACATTGTAGTTGAGATGCATACAATCTGTTATGTCAATTTTTCTAAGTAGATCCAGTATATATTATTTTTAGAGTGTTTCTGTATATACTGCAGTATTATTTTTACTTCAGTAAAATATTCACTGCCTTCATTCATGTAATATTGGACTTTTTTATTTTTGAAGCGCCTTTTGGGGGTTTTGGAGCAGTGTCTGAAGAGTTGTGGGAACAAAGGACAATAAAGTTTCACTGATTTGTTGAGAACGTGTGTGAAAATGGGGCTTGTTGAGCAGAACAATGGTTCGGTTGGATGGTGAGATTAAGTCTTGGTCTGGACCTTTTGTCTCCTGAAGAGTGTTGGGACATCCTCTGAAAGGAGCAGCAGGGAGGGGGTAAAGGTGAGAAAGAGAGACAGAAAGAGAGAGAAACAGACAGAGTGGGGGATGCAGCACTTGTCCTTTGTTCTGTAAGACCTATAGAACTCACAGGTTGTTAATGAGCTGGCATAGTTCAGAAAGAGTGATTCACTCACTATTAGTGATCTCCTGTGGACTTTTTCACACTGAAACTGGGTCATTAGCATCAGTGTGCTTTTCCAGCCTGTCTCAATACTCTTTTTTTTGTTGCTACAGACACTGTAAGGCTGTAAATATATACCTGGGTCTGTAGTGTAGTAGAGAAATTTATTATTTTTTTTATTATTTGCACGAATAGAATGTGACATCAAGTAATCAAATGAACAAACAAACAACGACTGTCCAGGGATGTGTATATATATATATATCCTCTTGAGACCCTACGTCCTCATAAGTGGACATTAAATTTCTGCTTCTCTGCACCATGATAATTAATTATTGTAATATTTTTTTTAAATGTTGACCTTTGACCTCATATGCCCATAACAACTAGTGTTCACATTACAACATTATACTTAACTGATAAAAAAAAGATGGCGGGAATCCCACTAAAAAGTTTTTACAGCCAGTCCAGGCAGATAAATGGTCCAGGTAACAATTATCATTGAATTTTATGTTTGAAAGTAGTTAATTACTTACTGTAAGTTGGGTCTTTCTGACCTCAAATTGACAAGGATATTGTTTATTTGTTTTATTACTGTCCCCATGTAAGGACATTGTTTTTTTGCAAAAACAATTCCTGTACGAAGACAAAGTTTAGTTTTTATACTAAAATATTACATAATTACACGTAATAGTGTAATTTAAACGTATGCTATGCCTACTGTACTGATTTTAGACATCAAATTACACCAACATGTAATAATAAACTACATCATTCTTATGTTGTGTGGTAATTCCGCTCGTGATTCATATTACTCAGGGTGTTTATTTTACACCTATTTTGTTTGGTTTGGACTTTGACTGTTCAGTTTTGGCCCGAACCGAAGTATCGGGTGTGACACTGGTGATACGTGCTCCGGTGTTCTGCCGAGTTCTGCTACCCTGTCAAACCGTGCTACTCTAGTGTAGCTTTATTTAACTGTAAAAGTACTCAATAATAACCATATTACAGCATGTTGCCAGTAGAAGTGCCGATAGATTTAGCGTTAGTATATTTAGATAGCATAAATCACTGTATCACAGTAACTTTACGGCAAGATAAGGTCATTACATTTTTTATATATGTATATATATATATATATATATAATAATTATTGTGTAGTATTATTATTCATTTCCTTTTTCATTTTTATGCAATGGCAGTGGGCTTCTGTAATGCACAAAAAAAAACTAAAAACAGATTTAATATAAAAGAAAACACGAGAAACTATAAAAATGAAAAAGTGTACGTCATCGCATGCGCAGTGGCTTTAGGAAGCACGTATCGATGGGTAGCACAACTCGACAGAACACCGAATTTTCTTCAGAAAATGAACTGGTGTAAAGTGCAGCGCGTCACGCAGAAACATGAACACAAACGCTTAGATTGTGATTGTAACAGTAGGTTAATTCTTATTTATTAACATAAATAAAAGGAATATGAGGATAATCTTTTAAACTCATTCTGCTGCGGGGAGGAAAAGCCTGTACGCGAAGGGGAGTCGGATTCTGACAGAGAGCTAGAATTCAGCACATATTAAAAAGCAAAGCAACTTGCCTTTTACTCCGCTTCCTAAACTGCAGTGTGAATCTACCTCAAAACTGACCGGGCCAAATCTATTATATACTATAATAATATTACTATAATTATAATTTAACAACCTGAACCACATGGTGCGAACTCTTGTCCGGACTTCCAATAGTTAAAAACGCACCTAATCTTCATCTATCTTAAAATTTTCATTAAAACCACATATTATTATTTATTTTTTACAAACAAAGGATACATAGATATTTTTGGGCAGCGCATTTAAATGTTTAGTCCGATTTATAGTTTTTTTAAAGGATACGATATTCTTGGTTTTACAAATTTTTAAAAGAAATGAACCAAACAAAATAATTGTGCCCTTAAACAGTTATCATGTAAAACATGTATTATGAGTAAACTCAGTTGGATCATTTGGAGATTATGTTAAAATTTCAAATGTAAAATTTGATCAGTAGTTTTTTTTAGCAAGGTTATGGATACTGAGCATGTTAAACTGGACAATGGAAGAATGGTCAATTTTGCCAAAGACAGTCATCTGCTGAAAACGTGGATTGATCTTCAAGTTACACATTTTATGAAGTTTTCACTGAGGCCTTGTGTTTGAGGGGAAAAAAAAGTATTTTAACCTTTTTTTTTACCAGGACATAGTGGACAGTTTATACTTTATATTAACTAAGTATATGGAGAAAAAACTATATATTAGATGTAATTATGAAAATAGGCAAACGAATAACTAGAGATGTCTAAATTATTTAAAACGTTGTCCAAGCTATATAGTTTGACCACAAATGGTCAAAACTCCAGTTTATTAAATACAGTCCAGGCTTTAGACTAAGTTATTGTTTTTGTGAAGGAAAAATGAGTTTTTATGAACCGAAACATGAATCTAGAGGAACCTGCTGAGCCCATACAGATAAGTTTCAGAAAAGAACTGTATTAAAGCGGTGAATACCACCAACCCAACCCCCACTAGAGGTGCCTGTTGGGGGTTGGGAGGCCCTGCCTCGCACCATGTGACCCCAGGGCCGCCGCTCTGCATACGCAGACAACGCAGCCAGCGTTAGGCCTCAACCATTTTGCAGTTGCAGGGAGCCAAATTGACTGAGAATGAAATGTGTTGAAATTATGACATTATTAAATTTAAAACCCAATGTGAATTATTTATGATACGCTCATCTTTTTTGTCTTTAAACATTGCATGGGGCACCTACTCTACTACTTAAAAGCGGCACGTTATTATTTTTGTGCATAATATAATGCCCCCACCCCTATTGCCTGAAATGGCACGGCTCGGTTTGCTCTGTTGGTTGTTGCCAGATGTGACATTTTCCAGTCAAATAAATAATCAAAAAATGCATGGAGGCGCTAAATCTTGCGCATGTTTAACCATTTTTAAAGTGTATGTGGCCATTCTATACAAAAACTTGTCCAGTGCAATATTTGTGTAAGTTAAAAACTTAAAATAAAATAAACAAATAGGATGAAAAATCGTAACTTATCTGGCAACCTTAGTCCTAACTAAAGTAGCCTCCCTGACCAGTTATGCTTAGGGCCTCCAAAACCTTAGCAGCGGCCCTGTGTGACCCAGTCCAAAGTAGAAGACTGTTCTTTTAACCATTTAAGGACCGCTGTGTACACATTTCCAAATGAACCATTTCAATGACAATGCAACACGTCAGCTGTGGACTTTAACCCCTGCTACTCACAAATTACAAATAACTATTACAAATAACAAAAACGTTATTTGTAACAGTAATACAGCCCATCAATGACTTTCTAAAGAGAATAATTTAATTTCAGATGAACTATTTCTGCTATTGAGACAGAATCCACTAAACATTTATTTATAAAAGCGATTTTATTTGGACATTTATAAATAATTAATTTACAATTAAAAGGAACACCTAATAATTTTATTTAAAGCCAGTTCATCATATGGCCAACACTTAATAGTTAATCTTACTCGTTAAATATCTACTAGAGGAAAGTATACATGTGGTGTAGTGATTGCAACCGTGTTGTCCTTGCTTAGCTTCATATATTTGCATATTGAATAAATAAAATGTCTTCCTCTTTCAAAAAGCCATTAACTTTTCAAGTAATAAACTGCACAGCCCGTGCTATTCCACAGTTGTAGCAAACTCTTTCCTTGTTGATTTGGGATGTAGAATTTATTTTAAACCATACATAAAACTTGACATGCATAAAAAAAAACATTCATAAAAGAGCAATGCATTAAAATGTATTTAACCCTTTAATCATTTATTTAAAGCACACATTACAGGGACACTAAAATAATGTTCATTAATTTATTGAAAACGTGGTTTTATCTGGAGTTGCACATCTTTTTAAGTGTGCACAGAGACCTTATGTTTGAGAAACAAAATCTTAAGTATTTTAAACCATTTTATTTTTATTATTGATACCAGGACATGCTTGATAGCTTACACTCTTAACCAAGTACGGAGAAACAGTGTATTAGATGTAATTATGAAAATAGGTAACCTAAACAAGCGTTAGAGGTCTAAACTAAGAAAAGTATTGTTACTTTAAATAATTAGCTGGTTCAAGCTTTATACACGTGTTTGGAGTGTAAAGCCCAAAAAATAAATACAGCCCAAGCTTTAGGTGTTAAAAGTTCAGATATTGAAACACTTCTACTCAATTACTAAAACTGACAAAACAATCAACAACCTATTTACATATGTTAACACACTTTTTATATACGTGATGTATGTTTACGTATACTTATAAAATCTACTAGGCAACTGTTGCTAAGCAAGATAAAAGCATAGCTACTAATTTACCACCTCCCTCCCCCAACCATGAGGGACTTACCAGTGTTTGGCTTAAAACCAAGGAAACAGACACTGAACCGATTCTTTTGAATCGATACCTGATCACCAATCACGTGGTTCTGCCGAATGAAGAAGCAGGAAGTCAGTGACCACGTGTTTTTTTTTTTTTTTTTTTTTTTTTAGAAACGTGAATCAAACCTTGATAAATTATAATAAACTTAAGACAAAATTAACATTAGACAAACACGATCTCAAATTTCCAAAATAAGAGTTTTATTCATCAGTATTCACAGATTTCTTTTTTAAACAAACAAATTAACAAGAGCATTATGTACTTATGTATAAGAATGCAATATTTTCTTCCCTTTTTTTTTTTTTCCAATTAGTTAAATAGCAAAACAAGTAGCTATAATTCAGCACAGCTTGATAGAGGAGAAAGTTACCGGAAGCCTCGAAGCCTGGCTTCTCCTCCTGAAGCTGAACCACCATCAGCGGGGTCTGAGGTCTGAGCGTGGAGAGATCAGCCAACCTGCAAAAGTCTCACATGGGCAAGAAACTGCACGCAGATCAGATCAGACAATTCACCACATCTTTGACACAAAGCCAACCAACACCTTCAGACTGACCATGGATACCTGTGACAGGACCAGGTTTACCTGTAGGTCACCGTAACGGGGTCTGACCAAGCCTGGGCGGGGCTGGAGATGGTGCTCTCCGGGGCAGCGACGCGTCTCCTCACTGCTGTGAGACAAACCAACCCTTTTAATTAATTAACCAATTAGTCAATCAATTAGTGCGTAAACGAAACAAAATAAATAAAAAACCAACATGACCATGCAATATATATAACGTTACATTGGTTGTAAAACAAAAACAAATACCATTGACAGACATGTGTTCTGTCTAAAAGTAACGTATAGTACAATAATTGCAATAGTCAAAAAAGTTACGCACACAGGCAAAACGCTTTGGTTCATCTGCTCGCTTTCAGATCTGAAGTAGTAACTTTTATTAGTAGTTTTCTTCTACTGGAGATCAGATCTCGTGGAGAAAGTACACGTTCTCGAAGTCCCTCTGCTGGAAGTCCATGGTTTCTTCATCTGAATACAAAGACGAATAAAAGTGCTCATCTTCAGTCCGAGAAACATCAGCAGATTTCCGCTCAAAGTCGTTTAAATGCTGCTGTGTCGAGATGTTCACTGGATCACTGTAGGCCTGATCCATCAGGTACTGCGTGGTGTTCCTCGGGGCCATCGCTCCACATGGTAAGCGGTCGGTTCTCCAGGCCTCCTGCGGTTCCTCACGGTGTCCAAAAGTTCTCCCCACCGTCCTGCAGTGGCTCATCTCCATTCTTTTCCCCTCCACGTATTTACGAAGCGCTGCTTTCACCAGATTCACGTACAGAAACCTTTTCTTCATCGGTTTGGACCAGGATTGTCTATCAGCGCGCTTTCTTCTTCCTTCAGCGACCATGGTGTCAACGCACATAATCATCAAAATATCGCCTAAAATAAGTGAAGTAAAGGTAGATATCTATAGCTCGCACTGATAATACTACCAACAAACGACTGAAGAGTCGAAACAGCAAGAAAAAGCCGTATAAAACTAAAAAGAGTAGCTATTTATCAAAGAAGCTCTATCTGAGCTCTACTCTCAGCTGCTGCTCCGTCGTATGTGTAACGTTTGCCGAGTCACCGCCGGTAATTACGCAAAAAAGCAGGCGTGACGAGTTCAAACATCAGCCAATCACAGGCCTCAATATTCCGGATATCCGGTTCTTCTACTTCTCCACTGTAAAAGTCTCCTCTCCGAACTCTCTACCCCCCCCCCCCTTTATTTTTTACAGCATAGAGGAGATCCAGTAATTAAAAAAATATATAATATTCTCTCATAAAAACTGACAACATTTCTCCCAAATTCCAGATAAAAAAATATTGTTATTTATAGAGGTATTTATTTGCTGAAAATAAACAATGGCTGAAATAACAAAACAGACTTCAAATAATTAAAAGAAAACAAGTTCATATTCATGAAGAAGTTTAAGAGTTCAGAAATCAATATTTTGTGGAATAACCCTGGGTTTAATCACAGTTTTCATGCATATTGGCATGTTCTCCTCCACCAGTCTTACACACTGCTTTTTGATAACTTTATGCCTTTATTCCTAGTGCAACAATTCAAGGTGTTCCAAACAAAGGAATCAAGACAAGTCAAGAGGCTTTTTATTTTTAAATTATTATACATTTTTGTATACAATACTATATAATAGGTCAAATTCACAGAATATACATCCAACATCACAAACAAAAAAACAAACAAACAAACAAACAAACAAACAAACAAACAAACAACAAACCTAAATAAAGAAAACAAAAAATGGGCTTAAAAAGTTACTTTAAAAGTATCAATGGAATTATGACATTTTTATTTTTAATTTGTCGAAAATTAGTCAGTATATATATATTTTTTGTTAAGATCACTTCTATAAAAAAAATCACATGAAATAGCATCGTGGTCTGCGTCCGAAATCGTGTACTTCCATACTGAACAGTGCACAAAAGCAGTATGTGAGTTTGTTCAAAAAGTGGTGGAACTTTTCTGTTGTACTGATTTTAAATTGTATATATTTAATATCAGAGCTAAACATTGTAATTTAATCGCTACACGCTAGAGGGCGCCCGCGAGGGAGTCCTCAATGAATAGGGGCGAATGGAGCTAAACGGCTAAAACTCAAATTAAATATACAAATTAGCTACATGCGCGGGATGTTCCTTTGATTTTAGAAAGGATACTGAAGTACTTCGCTAAAAAGCATATAAAACAGCCTTTATATATATTATATATTCATATATTTCTATTTCTATACAGCGACTGCTTCTATGAGCTGACTGGACGGTAAGCCACAGCTGGTTCATGGAGAGACTGTGCATTTCATATAGCCGCCGTTATAGCAGAAAATAGCTGCCTACCGCTAGAGGGAGCCCGGGAGTGAGTGCAAAATGAATGGAGTTGAATGGAGTTAAATGGAAGGAAATTAAATTTAAAATACTAACCATTCACCTGGCCAATACATAACTTTAATTGTCGAAAGTATAAGTATGTTTTGTTAAAAATAAACAAAGGAAGCTCTATATTTAGGTTTATAAACAATAATAGACTCTGATTTTGCTCAATAGCTCCATATGAACCCATTCATTTTGGTCTAACTCGGGAGCGCCGTCTGGTGGCCAAACAAACCCATAACACAAAGTTTTCTTAAATTACTATAAAATTTGCTCTAAAATTACATAAGAAAATATTTGATGACAGTAGGGAAAGAGAGTTGTATATAATATTAGATAAGGTTTAGGTTTCATTAAGAGTAATTCCTTGGTATTAGTTAGTATTATCTAGCTGTTGATATTATATTTTAGTTAAATAACCATTTTTAGTTATAATTACTTAGCTAAGTACTTGGTAAGCTATTTAGCAAAGCTGTTAGTTTCTGCTTACCAGTACACGTCACGCACTGTAGTACTATGTGGATCAGCCTAAGTTTTTGCTCTAAATGGCTTTATTTTTTCCCCTTACATTACTTTCACTTTTATACTTTAAGTACTTTAAATTAAATACATTTCCTTAAAGAGTAAAAAGCTCAAGTTGACAATTCAACTTCTACAAAAGTACAGAAGCTCTCCAAACCATCACTGATCATCAGTAAATTTTGCATTTTATTTGGAAATCAAGGGACAAATGTCCTCCAGAGTCTGGAGGAAAAGTGAAGAGACACACAGTCCAAACTGCTTGAGGTCTAGTGTGAAGTTTCCACCAATCAGTGATGGTTTGGAGAGACATGTCATCTGCTGGTGTTGATCCACTGTGTTTTATCATCAATTTTATTATATCAATTATCAATTATATTATAAGTCAGTGCAGTTTTGTTTTCCCAGAAAATTTTACAGCACTTCATGCTTCCCTCTGCTGACAACTTTTATGGAGATACGGATTTCATTTTCCAGCAGGACTTGGCACACTATTCAAATTTTCTGACACACTGATTTTTGGGCTTTCAGTGGCTGTAAGCCATAATCATCCACAATGAAAGAAATAAATGTTTAAAATATATCACTTTCACGTTTTGAACTGAATTACTGAAATAAAGTGAAATAAACTTTTCAATATTTATTATTAAAAATATGATATTCTTATAATTTTTTAGATGCACTTATCTGGTAGATTTTAGTTAATTTTATTCTGGTCTAAACTGTAATTTACCATCCGCGCCGCCAGGGGGCCTGAGAGCTGCCGCTCCGCAGATCCAGCGGGGGACCTTCGGCTCCTGGGCTGAACTCCAGCGGATCAGTCTCAGGCACAGCACGGAGCTCAGCCCGCCGCGGAGCCGGGGCTCCACTCACCTACAGCGGCACAGCCTCACTGCAGAGCCGCGGAGAGGAGGCAGCAGCCCGGCCGCAGCGCGGGAGCAGAGCCGGGGTATGAGCCGCCGGAGCTCGGCTGTAGGTATTCTCAGTGTGTTAGTGTGTGATAGTGGAGCTAATCTGTGTTAATCTGATCACAGACTGTCTCTGATAGTTTTTCAGACATGCAGAAAGAGGTGTGTGTGTGTGTGTGTGTGTGTGTGTGTGTGTGTGTGTGTGTGTGTGTGTGTGTGTGTGTGTGTGTGTAAGACTAATGCTTACCTGTAGTTCAGGTAGAACAGCAGCACAGGTGAACAGCAGTCTTTAAAGATGGGCTGTGTCTCAAATGTAACACATGCTGCCTACTTAGGCAGGATAGTGCAGCTAGCTATTAATGTAGCTTTCTGTTTTATTTGAATACTAAATAATAACAGCTAACGTTATTATTAAGAAATCACAGCTAAAGGATCATATCTATTAGTGAATTATGACTTTTAATATGATACCTAACTAAATATCTTCATACTGATACTAAAGCGATACCAATGCAAAAAAATAAAAAATAAATAAATATTGGTATAGGAGAAGATTGAAGAACACGCAACTAAAAATGGTTTGTTGTTTATTCTTCATTTCAAGTAAGAAGATAATACATTTATTGAATTTCCCATTTAGAATCGAAGTTCAAGAAAAGAACCGAGTCCTTGTTCAGTGTTTTGATTCACTCATTGAATGAAAAAAGCAGAAGA
Organism: Astyanax mexicanus; assembly: GCF_023375975.1. NCBI lineage: Eukaryota > Metazoa > Chordata > Actinopteri > Characiformes > Acestrorhamphidae > Astyanax > Astyanax mexicanus. The sequence goes on from NC_064409.1 coordinate 3,406,658, forward strand.
AGCCGGACAGTAAGACCTTTTAAAAGCTGGAAGACTTTTATTGTGTGATATGTGTGGTGTTTAGACGCTTTAAGGAACTTGGAGGAACAAAATGGTTTGAGTTTTAAGTGTAAAGTTGTTCTACTCATTGAGTGAATCAATTCACGAATCGAGTGAAGATTCGATTCAATGATTCAAGACATTGTTTTTAAGCCCATATTTTGACACTGGATTATACTTCAGAACTGGAAAGTGAGAAATACAATTACTATGATAATTATTATTATTGAGTGTTTTCCACAATGGATTAATCACAGAGAGCAATGACACTGCCGTTTTTACAATCAGTAGGATTTCTTTCTTTCTTTCTTTTTTTTAAATAGTTTATTTAACAGGGACAGTGTTTATCAATTAACATTACTGTAAATGCACCAGAATTAACCAAAAGGCTATTTTTCATCCGTTGTCCCTGGACAGATCTTGAAATTGTCTACCTAAAAACAACATGAAGATTACAATGAACAATGCAAATATAAAAGAACAATAAAACCAATATAACACAGTGTATAGGTTTGCTAAAATACAGCTGTAGCTGAAAAGACACTCTAACTAAAGATACTTTTCCCAAGAAAAAAAAAAAAAAAAAACAACAACTGTGAATATACTACTTTTAAACCTATTAGAAACACAAGTGGCATCAGGGTTGGGTTGAGGGGAAGCACTATCCCCAATCCTAATAATGCTGACATGTTATGGCATGTTATGAGCCAGTTTTTTAAATGTTCTAGCTCTTTCTTGCCATAAAAATGCTTTATGCTGATGTGTTGAGGTAATCTTCAGTTAAAACATGCAATTTTTTGTGTCAAACTTGGCGCCTGCTGCCGTTTGGATTAAATTACCGGTACTAAATAAATGGGCCGTTGTATTGTTTATAATAAGTGAGTGTTGAGATACTTTTCTAGTATTGGTATAACTTGTGCAACACTAGTCCATACTTAGGAAACTTTATGATAGGGCTGGGCAATATGGTAAGAAAAAATTGTATTAAGATGTTTAATGATATGTTCATTATCACATGTTCAACACATGTGAACATATCATTAGTATTGATTCATATCAATATTTTCACAAGCAAACAAAATGCATTAGTAACGACAGATTACTTAAATAATTAAATACAGTAACTGCTTTATCCAATTATACTGGACTAAATACGCTTTTCATAATCAAATGTGCTGTTGATTGGTGTGTTTTTAAGCATGAAATACTTTTAAATACTGTTAAAGTGTGTTATCTGTTAAAGTAAGGCATCGAGTCAGCATTTCATGTGTTTGGTAAATGCACAGTATGCTCAGGTGTGTGTGTGTGTGTGTGTGTGTGTGATTGCAGGCTGCAGTGGAGTGCGGGATGGGGAGGGAGTGGTGGCTGCATGTGGCTCTTCTCTGCATTCCCCTGCTGGCCGTCTACCTGCACATCCCTCAGCCTCAGCTCTCCCCCGCTCTCAACACCTGGCGCACCTCCGGACGCGTCTTCAGCTTCAGAGGAAACAACATCTTTTACAGAGGTGAGCTCAGCTCTCTCATACTCTTCCACAGATGTAAACTATAGTTTCCAGAATCGTTCCGTGTAAACTGTTAAAAGTGAGAGCTCCTTGTCGAGGTGTCAAACCTTGTAAGCAATGACAGCAGTGTGGCTGTAGGTTTTTACTTCAAGCCAAGCAGAAACACAGTTAATCAGCTGTTTAAAGAATGAATGAACAAGCGATTAAACAACAGGAATCACACACCAGCATTTTTTATTCTATAGTTTCACACCAGACCACTCTGATAAAAATTCCCTGTGTCTAAAGCATTTAATTATGTTGAAGTTTGGAAAATAATAGAATAAAATGCCTTAAGAGAGGCAAATAAATTGTAGCAAAAACACCATATGCTCTATATTACGACACACCTTGTTGAATTAGGTCAAGAACGCTAATGAATGGGAATTTTGAGGTTCACATTTATATTAACTCTCATTATTTTACTTTGCCTACATAAATAAAGCATTTCTCAGACACTGAACTGTACATTTTGGTGTATAGAGAATTATTTAAGTTGCATTCACTGTTGCTTTACTTACTATATGTTACTTAATGAATTATTTATTTGTTTTAATAATTGTTCTAAAAAATACAATGTTACTGTTCATAAAAGTGAGTTTATTGATGGCCTCATTATATTTTAATGTTCTGTAACAGATACATTTGGTGCTGTGGGGAGCTCAGATGTGGTTGTGCTCCTTCATGGTTTTCCAACGTCAAGCTATGACTGGCACAAGGTAATCTGACTTTAATCTTCATTATTATTCATTGCAATAACATCTGTCCTCTCCAGATGCATAATATTATAAAGAGAACATATTATACCTGTTTTGTACTTTTTATACGTTAGAATAGGTCTATGATTAGAAGTTAGAATAGGTCTATGATTAGAAGTTAGAATAGGTCTATGATTAGAAGTTAGAATAGGTCTATGATTAGAAGTTAGAATAGGTCTATGATTAGAAGTTAGAATAGGTCTATGGGCTATACAAAAAAGTACTTTACACAAAATCACTTGCGCACAAAAATTCTATTCTTACCAGTTTCAGACCCTTTCAGAATGGGCCGTTTAAGGGTTCTGTCGCTCTTATGCAAATGAGCTGTTGCTGGCCACGCCCGATGAGCGTTTACCACATGTTAGTGTTAGCTTGTGCTAAATGGCAAAACACAAACAAGCTGGTTGATGCACTATTATTTGAAAGTTCTTACATCTGCATCATCTGTTGACTTGCATTATACAGTAGGTACAGATCCCTCCCTCAGACAAAGTCTACTGGCAAATTCTGCTGTGTACTGTCGGAGGTTCTCAACCAAAATGACCCAATTGGTGTTTCTTTAACTGATCTAGTGGGTGTGTTTCCTAATTGTGACGTTACTGGATCAGTGGGAAATTTGAGCAACCTATATTTGTGGTGTGTGTGAATAGACAGTTTTTTCTGAGTGGATATAGAAAAAATAGACCCATTCTGTGGCAGCTGTTTAAATACAGTATATAAAGAAGAAATCAATGGCACTTGTTTTTTTGTTTTGTAGATTTGGGAGCCTCTGAATCAGAGGTTTAACAGAGTTATTGCACTTGACTTCCTTGGCTTTGGCTTCTCAGATAAACCTGTAAGTTATCATTATCTTTATTTTCTTAAAGTCAAACTATATCAGTTGGTCTTCCTTCACCTCCATCACGTCCCTGTGTTTTAGAGACCGCATCGGTACTCCATCTTTGAGCAGGCCAGCGTAGTGGAGGCCCTCATCTCTCACCTCGGCCTCACTGACCAGAAACTCAATCTCCTCTCCCATGATTATGGAGATACTGTCGCACTAGAGCTTCTGTACAGGTGAGCTGACTTTTTTTTAATTATAACACACTCCTGATCAATATAATAAGACAATTTACAAATAGTAAGAATTAGCATTTTGCACTATTGGATCTTAAGGTTTTAAGTAGGGCTTTACAATGCAAAAAAATCAGCAACTTTGAAGGTATCCTCAAGTGCAGTTGCAAAGACCACCAAACACAGTATTATGATGAAACTGGCACTCATCAGTGCCACAAACAGCTTATGTAGTCTTTGTAGCTTTCAGGAGTAGATTAGCATGAACCTATTGGCCCCATGTTTAATTTTGTGTTAAGGATGAATTGGGGATTAGTTGGGGGGTTAAAGATGAGGTGGGGATGAGTTGCAGATGAGTTGGGGGGTTAAAGATGAGGTGGGAATGAGTTGCAGATGAGTTGAGGATGAGTTGGGGGGTTAAAGATTAGGTGGGAATGAGTTGCAGATGAGTTGGGGGGTTAAAGATGAGGTGGGAATGAGTTGCAGATGAGTTGGGGGGTTAAAGATGAGGTGGGAATGAGTTGCAGATGAGTTGGGGGGTTAAAGATGAGGTGGGGATGAGTTGCAGGTGAGTTGAGGATGAGTTGGGGGGTTAAAGATGAGGTGGGGATGAGTTGCAGGTGAGTTGAGGATGAGTTGGGGGGTTAAAGATGAGGTGGGAATGAGTTGCAGATGAGTTGGGGGGTTAAAGATGAGGTGGGGATGAGTTGCAGGTGAGTTGAGGATGAGTTGGGGGGTTAAAGATTAGGTGGGAATGAGTTGCAGATGAGTTGGGGGGTTAAAGATGAGGTGGGAATGAGTTGCAGATGAGTTGGGGGGTTAAAGATGAGGGGGGGTGTTAAAGATGAGGTGGGAATGAGTTGCAGATGAGTTGGGGGGTTAAAGATGAGGGGGGGGGTTAAAGATGAGGTGGGAATGAGTTGCAGATGAGTTGGTAATTCGTAATCCAGGTCCAGAAAGTACAAATCCACCCCAGGATCCAGAACTGGAACAAAATCCTGGTAATTATTTTTTACTATCTGGATCTGGGTTAATACTGGGTTAATACTCCACCCTCACACAGGGTGGAGTTGGTTGTTTGTGATTGTTTGTCTGTGTGATCTTTACGGCTCTTACATGCAGTGCTTTCCACACAGGACTGACCACAGTCGAACTGGACACCTGGCCATAAACAGCCTCTGCCTTTCAAATGGAGGTACTTTTCATCCTTTTCTGGCTTAAACAGCTGAAAACCCACTTTTCAGCTCCGACTGTTCTGTGTTTAAAACCCGGAAGTGTGAAACTATCAACACACAAGGGTGTGATGCTTTTGTATTGTGGAACAATTGTATTGCGCAAAATGCTGACACAGAGATTTGCTGAATAACTTCTGATATATTTACTGTTGAAAGGTATATTTCCTGAGACGCATTATCCAAGATTTGTTCAGAAGGTAAGTCCAAATTTTATTTACCATATATACCTCACATTTAAATCTATATATACATTTTATATAAAGTGTTTGCATGTTTTATTGATGTCTGTAGATTCTGAAGGACTCTGGCTTCATTTCTCCAATTCTCACTCGTCTTATAAACTTCCAGTTCTTTTCTAGAGGGTAAGTTAGACTGTTGCTGTTAGACAGAAACCTTCTAACTCCAAAATTACAATTTTACAGTGGAAAAAGTCCTTTTATTCCAAGTAATTTCAGAACATTGCTATTGATCCTTTAATCAAAAATGGAGAGGCATTATTCTAATGAATAAAAAAAGGAAATTATTAAATCGTTCTGTTCCTTTCTATGACTGTCTGTCAGGATCGGAGATGTGTTTGGTCCGTACACACAGCCGACTGAAGCTGAGTACTGGGACATGTGGACGGGCGTCCGCTTTAATGATGGAAACTTGGTGATGGACAGGTAAGAGTGAATGTGCAAAAGTCATGTACTAACTCTCTTAATTAATCATAGGTGTGTTTTAGGTGTAACATGAAATAAACCAATCAGTGTGTGACTTGTCATTCCCTTTAAGAGCCAGGTGAGCTCTGACTTTGGCGCTTCGTATCCTAACAGCGCAACGCTTTAGCACGTCTCAGCAGAGGATACTGAAGGTCATTTAAAGGAACAGCAACATTATTTTATGCTTTGTTTGGTCTATGGTTGATGTAAAAGCTGGATTTGCACACTGCAGTGTGTTTATTTGTGTGTGTAATGAACGAGGCTTTACACTTGCCGGGTGTAAGCAATGCACATGGCACTCTTGCATGGTCAAGATATGATTGTGCAGCTGTTGACTGTTGACAGGGTTTTAATCGGTCAGTGGTGCACCTGACCTGTATTTTCCATCACAAAGATAGACACACCCCAGAAATTTACCTAAACACACCTCACTTTCAGACCACCACCCCCATCAGTGTATATTTATTCCTAGACTCTGATGCTATTTTAACAGTGCGTGCGCAAGACGTGAAAATAGACTGTTCACAGGGTGTAAGATAGCAATGAGCATTGTGACGCACCTTTCGCAGGATATACAATAGAGTTTATAGAGTTTTTAAAAATAATAGCTGTAGACTTCCATTACTTTTAGCTAAATTAAACTAAACGACTAAAGACTAAAACTAAAGAAGTGAACTTTGGACGTTAAACTTTTGTTAGAAAGCTTTTCTCTTTTTTTTCCCTATTAACACACATCTAGTTTATGTAATAAAGTTAAGTGTGTTCTGTTTCTTTCTCTTCCTGTATTACGCAGTATACTGCAGTATATCAACCAAAGACTGAAGCATAGAGAGAGATGGGTGGGAGCACTTACTTCAACTTTAACCCCATGTGAGTACATTTACCACACACATCTAACTATCCCAGTTATTGATAAGATAGTTAATAACTGTGAAATAACTAATATCGTTTATCACAATCATTTCTGAGAGGATATAAATTGTCCACAAAAAAAATCTTATTGTAGCATTTATTATCAGTTACTGTAATTTACTGTAATTTGCCTTTAGCAAATTCCTCTAGAATTAAGTGTAAAGGATGGTATTATGTTAATGCTGCCCGCGTGCCACTCTGCCACGCTGTGTAGTAAAAGGCTGACGCTGGAGATAATGCTCTTTACTGTGTAAAATTAATACACTGGGCTGGAGGCCGAGTGAGTAAACGGCCTGCTGAGGTTAAGAGCTTTAATCCACTGAAAATCTTTCGAGGAGCTGCTTAGCCTCACCTACACCCCCAACATGCGCTTTATGTGCACACGGTTCTGTTTAATATAACAATAAAACAGTAAAGACTCATCAGTGGTTCTATTTTCCTCACCTTATGATTTGTGAATTGTGACATGAATAATCAACTTAGTTAAAATTGTTTTGTATGTAATTTACCTCATAGTTTAGTGACGAATCAAATGAACATGCCATTTTATTTATTCATATTTTAAACTTGTTTACTCAAATAAATAAAGATTTTACGTGGTTGGGTGGATGGGTGGTTGGGTGGGTGGGTGGATGGATGGGTGGGTGGGTGGATGGGTGGATGGTTGGGTGGATGGATTGGTGGTTGGGTGGATGGATGGATGGTTGGGTGGATGGATGGATGGATGGTTGGGTGGATGGATGGGTGGTTGGGTGGATGGATGGGTGGTTGGGTGGATGGGTGGTTGGGTGGATGGGTGATTGGGTGGGTGGAAGGGTGGGTGGGTGGATGGATGGGTGGGTGGGTGGGTGGATGGGTGGATGGTTGGGTGGATGGATTGGTGGTTGGGTGGATGGGTGGATGGTTGGGTGGGTGGGTGGATGGATGGGTGGGTGGGTGGGTGGGTGGGTGGATGGATGGGTGGGTGGGTGGATGGTTGGGTGGATGTATTGGTGGTTGGGTGGATGGATGGATGGATGGATGGATGGTTGGGTGGATGGATGGGTGGTTGGGTGGATGGATGGGTGGTTGGGTGGATGGGTGGTTGGGTGGATGGGTGATTGGGTGGGTGGAAGGGTGGGTGGGTGGATGGATGGGTGGGTGGGTGGGTGGATGGGTGGATGGTTGGGTGGATGGATTGGTGGTTGGGTGGATGGATGGATGGGTGGTTGGGTGGATGGATGGATGGGTGGATGGGTGATTGGGTGGGTGGTTGGGTGGGTGGGTGGATGGATGGGTGGATAAATGGGTGGGTGGATGGGTGGGTGGATGGGTGGATGGGTGATTGGTTGGGTGGTTGGGTGGATGGATGGATGGATGGATGGATGGGTGATTGGGTGGGTGGTTGGGTGGATTAGGTATATGTAGTACACAGAATTTACAAGAGAAGGAGAAGACAAAATGCTACAGATAAAAATACAATAAATTATGTATATAATAATAAAATAAGTATAAAAATAGTCTTTTAGTGTGTGTGTAATGAAGGTAGTGCAGTTAAACACAGTAAAACAACAATGAACACCAGAACAGCACAAGTCAAAAGTTCTGACGCACCGTAAATTAAGTGTTTTTTTCATTATTTCAAAAAGGTTCTGCATTGTAGATAATTACTAAGTACTAATAACTATTAAAACTAATACAAAGTAGCACATTTTGCTTAGATTAGACATTTTAGGCTTTCAGTTAACAGCTGTGCTGAACTTATCAAGAGTTAATTACTTGAATTTCTTGTCTCTTAATAAAGTGTTTGAGAGCATCAGTTAAAGTAAAGTAGTGAAGAGGTAGAGTTACAGGTATACAGTGAATATCTCTATTTAAATAAAGTTCTAATCCAGATTATGAAAAGCAACAACTACTCAACTAAGTAAAGAAAAACATACTTAAAACAAATGAAAGTTAATCAATCAAACTTTGAATGTATACTCAAGTGCAGTCACTGTAAAGACCATCAAACATGTTATATGGTGAAACTGGCACTCATCAGGACCGTCCCAGAAAAGGAAGAGCAAGAGTTTCCTCTGTTAAACAAAAAATATTAATCGGTTTATTAGGATAGATTCATCCTTATGTGTTCCTTCATAGTCCGGATCACTTCAGTATTTACTTATAATGTAAGAAAAACTTAAAAAAATGTAAAACATTGAATGAGAAGGTGTGTCTAAAGCGTAAATTACACTGCCTGACTGTAAGAGGAGCCCAAGAGCAAGAAATAATACATTTTCACATATTGCTCACTATAGTAGTTAACTTTTATGGTAATTCCTCTTTTCATTACTGTGCTTAAAAAATATATATTTTATATTTATAATATATATATATGTTTTCTTGTGTGTTTCAGTGCACATGATCTACGGACCACTAGATCCAGTTAACCCACACCCTCAGTTTATTCATCTCTACCAGTAAGTATATAATGTTTCAGAACATGATATGATTAGTTTACTGGGAGTACACTGAAGTACTCTTTCTTTCTTTTACAGTGGATTTTGTTTGATTTATTTGATTTAATTTATTAATAAAATATTCCTAAAGATAACACCTATTTATCTCTAGATAAAGGGAACCCAGTTAAACAAATGAGACAAAAATATTATACTTGGTCATTTATTATTTATTTATTGAGGAAAATGTCAGGACCTCTTTCCATGAACTGAATCTCAAGAAAAGTTGGGTCATGCAGCAGGACAACGACCCTAAGCACACAAGTCGGCCTACACAAATTAAATAGTTCAAGTTCATGTTTTAAAATGTACACAAGTCAAAATCCTGACCTTAATCTAAAGGAAATGTTGTGGAAGGATCTGAAGTGAGCAGCTAATGCGAGGAAACCATATTAACCACCAAAATCCCAGAGCTGAAACTGTTCTTTACGAAGGAATGGAATAAAATCTATCCAGGCCAAATTTTAACAAATTGAAAACCTCTGGAATTTAATCAAGAGGAAGATGGATGATCACAAACCATCAAACCACCAAACTGAACTGCTTGAATTTTTGCACCAGGAGTAAAGCAGCATAAAGTTATCCAAAAGCAGTGTGTAAGACTGGTGGAGGAGGAGAACATGATGCCAAGATGCATGAAAACTGTGATTAAAAACCAGGGTTATTCCACCAAATATTGATTTCTGAACTATTAAAACTTGAAAAAAAATTGAATATGAAAAAATATGAAAATTGAATAATTGCTCTAAATGACAATATTTTTATTTGGAATTTGGGGAAAATGTTGTCTGTAGTTTATAAAATCAAACCACAATGTTCATTTTACTCAAAAACCTACAAATAGCAAAATCAGAGAAACTGATTCAGAAACTTTTACCCCTTACAAAAATGTAATATTGGATCTTTTTTTCTCAATAAATAAATTAGTAAGTATAATACTTTGGTCTAATTTGTTTAACTGGATTCTCTTCTTATCTACTTTTAGGACTTGTGTGAAAATCTGATGATGTTTTAGTTCCTATTTATACAGAAATATCTAGGAAATTCTAGGAAATATTAAACACTGATCTGAAACATTTATCTGCAGTTGAAAGAAGCAAATTGCCTTTTTTAACCGGGTTATTAAAGCTAGATTACCTGCACTTAAAAAGACTAAACAAAAGAAGAGATAAGAGATGAATCACCTGATCTGATGATTGATGTGTTGTCAGGTTGCGTCAATGTTTCAATGTTTATTCTTTTAACACCCACAGAAAACTGGTTCAAAGGTCGACTGTATCAGTTCTGGATGAACACGTCAGTCATTACCCACAGCTGGAGGACCCTACAGGCTTCATGAACGCCTACCTCAACTTCATCAACTCATTCTGAGCAGAAATCATCCACCAGAGACTTCGATAACAGTAAAGAAACAGTGACAGTATTAATCTGAATTTAAACAGTATGAATAAGGGAGGAAACAGACACTTGATTTGACTTTTTCTTAAAAAAAATAAATAAATACAGAAATCTTCGAATGTTTCTATTGACAATAGCATACAGTATTTTCTTTGTATTTTAGCCCGAAGATGACCACGTGCTTCTGACCAGGCAGTACCTGGACATATAAACCTTTCCAACACCTACAACCTTCAACTTTATAGCCACAAAACGTCGCAGACTAACATCCTATCCAGACGGGATTACGTTAGTTTCTCAGGGGGACGTCTGTAAAAAAATATTTCACACTTCTACTCAGTAGAAGATAAAACTCCTGCATCCGGACTGCATTTGAAAAAAACAGGTCACATGACATTGCATGGGAGTTCAGTAGCTCCTCCATTTCCACTCGCTGTTTTGTTTTTAATGTGGATCTCCGTGGAAACGCACACCCAAAATTATTACGGTGCGCGGCAGTGGACAAATTGCTATTTTATTTATTGAACGCGAGGAGCCGAAACTCAGAGATGTGGATCCGGACGGGACTAAAATTATCGGAGGACCACGAAAAAGAGTTCAGCAAAAAACAGTAGATAATTCAGCCTATAATTTTCTCAGAGGACGTCTGAGAAAAACATAGATGATCGTTCCGGATGGGAATAAAATCACAGAGGAAAATTACCCCAGAACCCCCTGAGAAACTAATCCCGTCCAGATAAGGCTTAAGAGCCCTATTTTAGCGATCTATAGGTGAACCATCAACCGTGCACCTTGCAGCTTGCAGATTTAGGGCATGTCAGTGTGTCTTTGCTATTGTAACGACGGGAAAAGTACCACCTTGCACGTTTCAAAAATGCAGAAAGAACATGTACTAATTATTTTAATTAATCATGGGTGTGGTTAATTTTGGGAAATTATTGGGAAATAAATCAATCAGTGTCACTTGCCTTTAATTCCCTTTAACAGCCAGATATGCTCTGAATTTGGCAGATTGCTATTTTAACAGCGCAGTGCTTCTGCGCTTCTCAGCAGAAGAAACTGAGATGCACGTTCACGCTGTGATGGTCCGCAAAGAGCTAATTCACAGGAACAGCAATGTTATTTTATTTTGCGTTGCCAAGATAGCAATGAATGCCTGACTTTGACTTGTGTCTAGGTTGTATTCAGTCAGTGGTGCACTTGTGTTTTCCGTTGGAAAGATAGAGATAGCAATAAGGCAGAAATGTACCTAAAAAAAAAACCTCCACCTATTTCCAGACGCAAGGTGTAAAAATAGACTTCTGGCAAGGTGTAAGATAGCAATGAGCATCTTGACGCACCTTGAACAATAAGGCACTTCTCACCAGCAAGAAAAAGTTTAAAATGCTGAGATACGCACAACTAAAAATGGATTAAGAAAGAGAAGTACTGGTGCCAATAAAGAGGGTTTAATTATGAAGAGCTCAGTTTTTCAATAGTGTTTTATTCATCAGTGTAATTATGACCTCACGTATAAAGAGGTGGAGCCTAATGAGAACGAGATAACTGGTTGACCTGCTCATACAATGAATAAAATAACAGGAAAATGTCTGTATACTTTTCACACTGTAAGACAAAGCCATACAATTTGCTGTATTTTCCCACTGTTTGATGCCGTTCTGTCAGCTGTTTATTAAATACACTGAACAAATATAATCATAAATCATATGCAAAAAAAAAGATAATTATGCTGAACCATAATTCTGACCAAAAGAGACCAAAAAAAGAGAATTCCTGCAGTAATCAGAGCCTATTAATAAAAAATGCTCTACAGCTCCGAGCTTCCTCTGATATCTGATCTGATGTTGATTGTATTATTATTAAAAAAAAAAAAACCTGGACTAGGTCCATGACTGCTACCATACAGCCTTTCTGTGTTTGATCTATTCATTTTAACACATGACGGTTTTGATCGATTTCCTTTTTAAGGGCGTGTTCACACCTGCAAAACACTGCACTGACTTTGGACTTGATAATAAAACACAGTGGATCAACACCAGCAGATGACATGTCTCTCCAAACCATCACTGATTGGTGGAAACTTCACACTAGACCTCGAGCAGTTTGGACTGTGCGTCTCTCCACTCTTCCTCCAGACTCTGATCCCTTGATTTCCTTCAAATAAAATGTAAAATTTACTGATGATCAGTGATGGTTTGGAGAGACATGTCTGATATCTGCTGGTGTTGATCCACTGTGTTTTATTATCAAGTCTAAAGTCAGTGCAGTTTTGTTTTCCCACAAAATCTTACAGCACTTCATATCTTACAGCTTCCCTCTGCTACTGACAACTTTTATAGAGATGTGGATTTCATTTTCCAGCAGGATTTGGCACACTGCCCACACTGCTCCAAAAGTACACATTTTTGGATTTTTATTAGCTTTCATTAGCCACAATCATCAACAATAAAGGAAATAAATGCTTAAAATAGATTACTCTGTGTGTAGTACTAGGGCTGCAACGATAAGTCGATATAATGGACAATGTTAATTATTTTAATATGTCGACTAATCGTTAATTTGTAAGAGTCCTGTATTACACAATGTGCTGGGGTAAATGGCTCACTCAAACAGTTTAAATTCAACTCAGTTTGTGTTTTCAAAAGTGCCCAAACACAACAGATTATATATTTACTTACTAAATATCAGTATTTGCACGTTTTAACAACATCCAGACATTTAAATGCCCTTTAAATCTCATGTTCAGCTGTTTTTATTGTTTTTAGAGAAAAAAAATCGTTGACTAATCCACTAATCGGAAAAATAGTCGTCCGATTAGTCAACTTTCAAAATAATCCCTAGTTGCAGCCCTATGTAATACATCTGTATAATAAATAAGATTTACATTTTAAACTGAATTACTGAAATAATTAACTTGTCAGTGATGTTAAACATTTTTGAGATGCACTAGTAGATAGTATTGTTTCTGACTTTCAGACAAATTACAGAATATTAAGTCTGTCTTTAAACAAACCAGAGAAATAAAAAAAAAAAAAAAACTGGTGTTGTGATGAAATCCAGTTTATGCAGCCGTATTAACACAAACACTTAGACTGGGAATACATTTATTTACTGTAACAGAAGATTAACTACAATTTAAATGGTTATAAACAGAAATAAAATAAATCTAAGTTGAATCTTTTACACTCGTTTTGCTGCGGGGAGAAAGCGTGAACGTGAAAAGGGGAGTTGGATTCTGATAGAGAGCTAAAATTCAGCATAACACCTGAAAAACGAAGCATCATGCTGAAATTTTAACATACCGTATTTTTCGGACTATAAGGCGCACCGTATTATAAGGCGCACGATGAGTGAACGGTCTATTTTTAGTGTTAGTCCATACACAAGGCGCACTGGATTATAAGGCGCACTAAATGAAACTTTATTTATATCAGTAACAATAACTCTGAGCAATAAATCCTTCACAATATCTGTGAAAAATAACAACATCTCTGAGCAATAAATCAACAAGCACAGCAAGTACGTATTACTCCGCGATGCTCCTGACAACGGTAGCCGCAACGCTCCGACAGACCATAATATTATGTTGAAGCACAGCAAGTACGTATTACTCCGCGACGCTCCTGACAACGGTAGCCGCAACGCTCCGACAGACCATAATATTATGTTGAAGCACAGCAAGTACGTATTACTCCGCGAGGCTCCTGACAACGGTAGCCGCAACGCTCCGACAGACCATAATATTATGTTGAAGCACAGCAAGTACGTATTACTCCGCGACGCTCCTGACAACGGTAGCCGCAACGCTCCGACAGACCATAATATTATGTTGAAGCACAGCAAGTACCGCATTACTCCGCGAGGCTTCTGACTATAATAGCGTGTTGTGCCGAATTCGGTGAATAAAACGGTTTTAAAACAGAGATAAAGATTGGATAAGTTTCATTTCTGGATGAAGTGATTTCCAGCGCTGTTTGGATATAACTGTGGATTACAGGAGACTGGATTGATGGATTCTCTTTAGTCTGGACGCGTTTTGAAGGTAGGACCTGTGGCTGAGCGCGGGTGTGTGTTCGGGGGGTGGCGGCAGTGACCGGAGGTTACAAAAGGAGAGCCTTTTATTACTGGAAACATGCGCTCTGACGCAGCTCTAATTCATGAAACATACATCCTACAGTAAAAGCACAGTTCTGGAATCCGGAGAGCCAGACGGTTCGAATGGTGTATGACATGACCGCATTCGATGAAATATGGGCGAACGATAAACGCAAATATGAGAGTTATGAATTATTAAAATCATAACCAAGGCATATTTCGCCCTAAATGTTTATTTTCTGAAAGGATATTCCGCTAAATAGGCTAAATAGCTCAAAAGCAGAGATTCTAAGCTTTAAAATGGTATATTGGATGTCTATATTGAACCTGTAACTGTTCATAACTATTCAGAAACACAGCCAGTTATGAAATATTAAATATTTCTGGCCCGCCGGTGGGCCAGCGCGTGTTAAGAGGTTAACTTTACTTAGAAGTGGGCGCTAAAAAGAAACAGTTTGTGCTATTACCCCAGAACGGGTGGAAAGGAAAGTTTACCGGCACCTTGTTCTGGCCACGGAGCTACAGTGGAAACTAGCTACCCTGAGCCACAGCCGAGAGGCAGGCCGTAGTCAAAGGTAACCGCGCGCTAGCCCAAGAGGGGGATCTTTTTCTGGCGTGGGTGAGGAATTCTGCACAACAGAGCGCCGTGTATCACATAAAAATCGAGGTCAGTAAACACAAGCAAAATCCATACACAAGGCGCACTGCATTATAAGGCGCAATGACGATTTTTGGGAAAAAATAAGTATTTTAAGTGCGCCTTATAGCCCGAAAAATACGGTAACTAACATTCTATAAACAAAATATTACGTAATAAGAAGAATAAAGAAACTCCGCCCATGAAGCTGCTGCTGCTTCTGATGATGATGATGTCATGATGTAATAAATATCTTTAGTCTGCATAATCAACTAAAATGCAGAGTGAAACCGAAACTAAACAGAACAAATACAGTAAATACAATATAACAGATATTAAGCTTGGTGCAAACTCTGGTCTGGACTTTCAGGTGTGAAAACTCTAAAAAAAATAAAAAAAAAGGAATCTACTAAATCTGGCACTTAAAAGAGCAAGAGAAGTGACTCCTCGACTTTAAATTAAAGCACAGAGTTTGTTTAGCATGAACTGTAGAGCTCTAAAAGTGCTCTGAGCTCTCTGTTTAATGGATGTACACTATGGCAACTTATAAAATGAAAATATTTTTTTAATGGAATGCCATTTAACCTGTACATGACTTGTTTTAAATAAATAAAAAAAACAGCATGATGAAAATTCCTGTTATAATTAAAGTGTTTTTTGATGACTTTTTGGCCTCGTGTTTTGACTGACTCAATATGAATTAAGGACTACACAAGTGTTAATGTATTTGAGTGCTGTTTATTAGTTAATGTAAAGGTAAAGGTCATCTTGATTTTTCGACACAGTTGTTTTTACAGTGTGGAAAACACAGGAATACAACTAAGCTCTACGAACCATAGATGATTTAGTGAATGGTATCAGCTCAGGCTTTAGTTTATTGTTTTCCCCACTGAACAAACCAAGTTGAAAGTGAAAAGTGGAAAAAGATACAACAGAACAATAGAACATACATTATTTAGCACAGAAGAGGCAACATCTTTAAAACGTTTAAACATGCGAAGATCCGGTTTGATTGGCATGTGACCGGATCTAGCATTTTATCACTTTAACCCACAGACGCGAGGATGACATCGACCACGTTCTCGTCTGAACTCCGGACGGTCACCTGCATGGTGACGCCATCAGCGAGGGCGAGGCGAGCGCGCACCAACACGTCGTAACCCCCCCTGAACACACCTGCAGAAAAAAAAGGCAAAAAGGTGAAAATTTAGGTATACATGTGAAGTCTGCGACTCTTTTTGAGCTGCTGCTGATGCTGTAGCATCACAGCGCTAACGCTCAGATGAAAGTGCAGCGACTCGGTTATTATACATCAGCTCACAGACGCAGCCTTGTACTGATCCACATCACCCTAGGAGTGATAAAGGAAAAAATCGCCATATACTGTACCCACCCAGAGACAGATTAAGGACAACTGTGCTCTCTCAGGGCTCTGGCAGCTGATGACATGCTGCCGTATCCATCATAGCACACTATATATAGCACAGACTATTAGTACTGCTATGAAGAGCAATGGAAAATCTCCCCAAAGGCCAATAATTAAAAATAAAGCTGAGGTGAATCCTTACCAGCGAGGAAGAGGACGTGAGAGTTCTTGTTTTCTGGAACTTTGTCTGAGCGTTCACACGGCTGCATCCCCAAGAAGGTGATGATGTTGTTGACGGCCTCTGTGGAAATACATACAGGATACAGGTTATTAAAAAAAAATCCATCAGTACCAATGTTGAACTAAAGTGTATGAAGTGTAGGTTAAAAAATATGTTTTGATCAAAGAGAGCCTATGGTGCTGTGTGTGTTTCACAGACCCTTTAAAAGCTCCTACACAGAATGTAGAAGTTCTGGAGGGTTAGTGCTGGAGATAAAACTAAACTAGCTTCTTTTAATAGGTATATTATTCGCTTATACAGCTCTGTTCCAACCCTTTAACTATTTAAATGCTTACATAGACATTGAAATTTAAAATAAAAATAAAAAAACTACATGAATTTGCTGCTCACTGAATTAATCCTATTTACATTTTTAAATCAGAAATGGGTCTGGGCTCTTATGGGTTAATCTATCAGAACGTATTATTGTTTTACATACAGGGTTCATACATGTTTTAACCAATACATTTCATGACCAAACGATTTTTAAAACTTCATTGCAGACACGGAAAATAAAACCCAAAAATTATCTAAAACTACAATCAAAATCAATTATAGTAGGCCTAAAATAAATATGATAAAGTTGACACAATTTTTAATAATAAACTTAAATTACTGAATTAACTCTGAGATTATGTATTTGTTAGCTCAAAATAAATTTTCTCAGGGATAAACGGAGACAAAAAGACCAAATTTCCATGACTTTTCCAAAACTTTCTGGGTGTTTTTTATTTTTCCAAAACTTATCCAGGCCTGGAAACTGCTATTTTCAAATTACATGACTTTTCCAGGTTTTTCATGGCCGTACAAACCCTGTATATATTCAAGCGGTGTCATAAAACATACTATAATACATGCTATAATAGTTACAGCAGAATTAATAAGAACAAACATATCATTTACCCTCTAAAGTTCGGACTGAAGCCAGAGCAAAAGTCTCCTCCTTCTCAAACTCGTCTCCAACCTCCTCCCACGCTGCACCGAAATTGGGCTTCAGAACTTTCTGTATGTGATCCGCTACCGTCACCTCCAGATCCTCCAACTGCAGGAAGCACGAAGAACAGCACGGGCAGGATGAGGACTTTTAATATGTACTCAATAATTAGAACCAGTATTAAACACGGTTTTTAACTGTAGGTGTATGTACCACATATTCATCATCATAACCATCATCGTCTGGCTCGCCTGTGTTCGGATCACAATCCCGCACCAAGTATTTCATAGTACAGCTGAACGTGCAGGTAACTGAAAGGAAAGCATTGAAAAAGTGTTTATCTACTAAATTTTTATATATATCTGCAAAAATATGACCGAAAACATCATAAAATTTAAGCAAAAGTCCTAAAAGCAGATAAAAAGAACCCAGTTAAACAATTAAGACAAAAATATTATACTATATAGGTATGAGACCACTTCAGTTTCTGAATCAGTTTCTCTGATTTTGCTATTTATAAGTATATGTTTAAGTAAAATGAACATTGCTGTTTTATTCTATAAACTACAGACAACATTTCTCCTCAATTCCAAATAAACCTATTCCCATTTAGAGCATTTATTTGCAGAAAATGAGAAATGACCTCAAACAATGCAAAGAAAACAAGTTCATATAAAGTTTCATACAAAGAAATCAATATTTGGTGGAATAACCCTGGTTTTTAATCACAGTTTTCATGCATCTTGGCATCATGTTCTCCTCCACCAGTCTTACACACTGCTTTTGGATAACTTTCTGCTGTTTTACACCTGGTGCAAAAATTCAAGCAGTTCAGCTTGGTGGTTTAATGGCTTGTGATCATTCATCTTCCTCTTGGCCTTGGTCCTTGGTTCAGATGCAGCAAAACAAGCCCAAACCCTGATACTACCACCACCATGTTTTACAGATGGGATATTGTTCTTATGCTGGAATGTAGTGTTTTCCTTTCTCCAATCATAAGGCTTTTCATTTGAACCAAAAAGTTCTATTTTTGTCACATGCGTTGACAAAACATTCTTCCCAAAGCCTAGTGGCTTTCTCCTTGCAACCTGGTCATACACCCCACTGTTATTCAGTGTTCTCCTGATGATACACTGGCCTTCAGTTGCTTAGAAGTTACCCTGGGGTCCATTGTGACCTCACTGACTATTACACGCCTTGCTCTTGGAGTGATCTTTGTTGGTGGATCCCCCCACGCCCCTATACTACCAAGTAAAATACTGTAGTATCATATTTGTTAATAAAATAATGTATAACCTGCTGTGGGGTCATCGTCAGGTAGCCGGACCAGTGTGTAGCAGGAGCCGGGCTGGCTGTAGGGCAGGTTTTGTGCAGGAACATGGTGCACCACTTCATAGGACTCTGAGGGCTCCATCTGCACCAGCACGCGCTGCAGCAGCTGGTCGTTTAGAGTGTTTGTGCAGTCGAACTGGAACACCAGGTGAGCAGCGAACGTGTGTTTAATGCAGCGAACCACGTACTCCGTCTCAGCCTCCGTCAGCTGGACCGGCTCTGAAGACTTGAACAGAGGACCCAGAGACTCGAACTCGGGGATGGCAGCAAGTTGCTCTGAGAGAACCAAGATAAAACACAGTTTAAAATTAATAAACTAATTTATTTATACAGCTGAGAACTTCTCATTCAATGTTTTTCTTCATATCTTTATTTTTACATATTTTCTACATTGTACATTGTAGAATATTAAAGAAATGTAAATATTTAAGGGACACATATGGATTTAATCCCACTGATCTAAACCTGATGAACTGAGATGGTGATTTGAGGTGATTTAATTGGGATGAGCTGGAGCAGCAACTATTGTTCAGCACCTCCAGGAACTCCTTCCTTCAAGATGCTGAGAAAACTATTACATGTGACCCTCCCTCATGAAGACACTGAGATTAAAATCTCTTCAAGAGTGTGCTCAACGATAAATCTAAAGTATAAAACATATTCTAGTTTATTTAACACTTTTTCGCATGTGTTTCTTTATATCTTTAATAATTTGTTAAATATTACATTTAAAATGTAAAAAAACCCACAAAACCAAACTATTGACTGCTACAGTACTTGTCACTCACTTTTTTATATATTAAATAATATATTATAATATATTACATTACATGATATTATATTACATTACATTACATTACATGTTTAATATATTTTCCTTATCTTTAGCATAACAGATTTTGAAAACAATACACATATTATGCTATATATTGCGTTTAATTTATTTAATAATGTGTTAATAATATAGGGTGAAGGAATATCCCTACATTTTGTATTAAATTAATAATGTGGTGTAAAATGAATGAATATGACTTTTTGCTGACTGCTTTTGTATATCACTATTGGAGAAGCTATAATATATATTACATATAGTCTTCGATATTAAATTACAAACTAAAACAAAATCATAATAAATGAGAAAAAACACACTGAATGAAAAGAGATGTGTCCAAATATTTGACTGGTACTGTATGTTTATAACAACAACAGTATCTATAAATATTGAACTTGCCTAACTTTTCCCCCCCAGTGATTTTTTAACTAAAAAGCAGTTAAAATGCTGAGAATATCTGTGAGCTGTGATCTGCTTACCTTGGTAAATATCTTGGCGGGAAGGTGCAAGTTTTTCTGGGAGCTTGCTCGTAGCCACTGGAGCAATTTCTATTACACAGGAGAAAATATATAAAAAAAATAACATTAATATGATATAAAAATGTCAAATAAAACAGATTTCTAAGTTTTATGCAAGATGCTTCTAACTTTTTTTAAACAGATATTGGAGTAAAATACTGAATTAATTCACTGCATGGTTGAAATCTGAATGATATATTAAGGAAAACAAACCTACCTGTTTTCTGCTCTGTGATTGGTGCAGAAGCGAGAGGAACGGTTTTCATATCAAACGGTTTCTCTGAAGGCTCGAGTGTATACTGGTGGAGTGATTTCTCCAGACCAGGAACAGAGACGGACAAACCTAAGCACAAAACAAAATAATTAACATTAAAAATAAATAAAATCTTTCCTCCTTTGACCTTTTCTATTATTATAATAACAATAAAGTTAATCAAAGTTAATCCAGTGCATTAGGAAACATACCATTAAAGATGTAAGCAGCATTCAGGGCCTTCTGCTTCTGTTGCAGGACATTCATGTAGAATGTTGCTCTGTCCCTCACTTCATCATCACTATCCATCATACACCTGCAACAGAAAAAACATGTTAAACAACCCGAGTTATTTCTTTCTACAGGTCAAACACACACTTTCTCTCAGATTATCAAGATAAAACAGGATTTTAGGAGCAACTTATGAGCTTTTAATATTAATGTTAATATCCAGCATGGGGCTATATCAGGGTTTCCGCCACGTTCATTTCAGTGCGGCGGTCCGCCACGCCTTCGTTCTTCCCCGCCACCCTTCGTGAAAATTCGGAGCCCGGCGTTTTTCCCGCGCTTGATCAGCGTTGCCCCGCCCTCTCTCGTTTCTGACACTGGAATTTGATCATCTCGACAGGACACCGGCTGTCAAACTGGACAACTGAATCCGAGGTATGTGGCGCTGAAATGATGTTTTTTTATATTTGTGAACAAGTTGTTGAACATTGTTCAAGGGTTATATCGGTAATATGTTGTAGACGTAGCCTACACAACACGGCTGGTTTCGCATGTTGCATCTATTTCGGGAGGCTACAGGTGAGGGCTTCTCTAGCCGTAATTCCTAAACGCACAGCTGTGTTCCAGTCCTGCACATGTAGCAGGGTGGCCGCGGGTCCTTAAAAAGTCTTAAATGGTATTAAATTTCATTTTTGTCAAATAAGGCCTTGAAAAGTCTTATTTTGTCTTAAAATTTCAACCAAAATGTCTTAAATTTGCCGGAGCTAAATTTAGGGGGGAATAATTCCGTCAGCCATGTGTTGAACTTCGGGGGTGGAAATCGGTAGTTAGTCATGCAGTGCCAACATAACGCGCGCGCGAGAGAGAGAGTGTGAGTATAGGACACAGCGAGAGAGAGAGACTGAAACATAACGCGAGAGAGAGAGAGAGAGCGAGAGCGCGCCTGTAAATAGCGAGAGAGAGAGACTGAAACATAATGCGAGAGAGAGAGAGAGAGAGAGAGAGACTGAAACATAATGCGCGCGCGAGAGAGAGAGATGAATTAAACAGTGATTAAACAGCTTCAACTTACGCAGGTGTCCACTCAGGCTCACTCACCTGGTGGAGTGAAAATCACGCTATGTTTCTGTTTCTGGAGCTGTCATAAAGCAAGGATGTAGGGCCCTAGAATAGAGGCACCCTAGAACAGCTCTGTGATGCATTTGTTTTCACGGTCCAGTAAACATTTTATTGTAATTAAATTAAAGATTAAAGATATTATTTGTCTGTTTTAATAAGCACAATTTTTAATTAAATTCAATAATATTTTTTATTTTATTTACTCATTCTCACATTTAAAATACCTAATACAGATAAGAGCGAATAAATAATACATATATATTAAATATATTAAATTGAATTTGGTTTTGTATAAAGTTTAATTGTGTATACTGTACAGTGAGAAAATTGTAATGTTTGTGTCTCGTATTGTGTCTTGTGCATTCACATTTGAAGTTTTCAAGCAGCTAGATTAAACGTAAACAATTAATAGTTTTTTTTATTTTAACGTATATGATCTTGCGAGTTGGTCTTAATTTTCTTTGGAAAAGGGTATTAAAATATAAATTATCGGTTCCCAACCGGGGGGTCCTGCCACCGCACCTTCAAGGAAATCCTGGGGGAAACCCTGTATATTAATGCTATTTTCTCTCATACAAGTTTACCTCTGCATCAGGACCAGAACACTGGGCAGCAGGTCATCATTCTGCGCTCCAAACTTGGCCAAGGCGCTCACAGCAGCTTCAGGAAAGAAGAAAAAATATATATTCATGTTTCAAAAGGTTTGCAGATGTAGTATAGAGGTACAATACTGATAAAAGGTTTTAGAACACTCCTATTTTTCCCCTTTATTTTTTATTCTTTTTTTTATTATTAATTATTTTTTTATAATTTTATTTACATTTTCTCCAAAATTTTCAAGCCAAATTACCCAACCCGCTTATTAGGACTTCCCCTATCACTAGTGATGCCCCCCAACACACCAGGAGGGTGAAGAATAGCACACGCCTCCTCCGAAACATGTCAGACTCCGCCTCTTTTTGAACTGCTGCTGATAGCTTTAGCATTGCCAAGTAGCATCACAGCAGTGCTAACACTCGGAGGAAAGCGCAGTGACTCGGTTCTGATGCATCAGCTCACAGACGCAGCCTTGTGCTGATCCACATCACCCTTTAGAGTGATGAGGGGAAAGAGCGCCATTTACTGTACTGTACCCACCCAGAGAGAGTAAGACCAATTGTGCTCTCTCAGGGCTCCGGCAGCTGATGACAAGCTGCATTACCACGATTCGAACCAGCGATCTCCCGATCATAGTGGCAGCGCTCAGCCCACTCCAGTCAATAACCACAAATGGCACAAAAATCCAGTGTACCAAGTAAATGTATTATTTAAAAATTGGTAAAATTATATTGCAAAAGAAGCTTACAGACATGAAATTTATACAAAAAAGGTGAATGTTGACACCCTCTCCACATGGCAAGGAATCAAGGAGTGCATTTAACCAGAAAGTAGTGTGCATGTTTTGCTATGGATTCCTGGTTGAATGATATGTTTAGAATGGCGAAATGCACATCTGATCTCTATGCAGTTACTCAGTAAAAGCAAAACTATATAATATTTATAACATGCATTAATTTTGAGAAACACAAAATAAATCATAAAAACTATTTGCAAAAACACCAAAAAATGTGATTTTATTGCTAAACAATTATTTATTAAGTCAGTGAAAGCATTGTTTACCAGGCCAACTACAACACAGTCACTCTAGAAAAATGCCCCCCTCTGCCTTAAAGCCTCTCAACTCTTTTTTAGCCACATCATTATAAAGTTTTGCCTTTTCTTGTATCCCAGCTCAAGTGGAGCTCGAGCTGCACGTGGCTCAGGTGAGTCATAAAAGCTTGGACTGTGTGCAGTGTGTTTAAAACCTTAATGAAAGGCTGAATAATAAATAAATGCTGTAAACTCCTCAAGCAAACAACTCTACTATAACAGCTTCACGTCTAAACCAGATTCTGGCCAAATTCTGAGCTAACAATCCAACTGAATAAAGCTTGGAACAGCGGCTGGGATCAGTATAAATCACAGTTTAATCTGACATTTTAAAACGATGAGGTAATACTGTTTTTCTGCTTAGGGTCATGTCCTTATAATCAAACAAATCCACTGAAATGCAGGGCAGTTTATCTCAGTTTATACATTTAAACATGGCTGTATAAACATGTTTTTAAATATATTAAAAGAGCAAGCACCAAGCAAACCTTGTAAGCTGGCTAGCTAGATATATAAATAAAAATATCAATAAATAAATTATGCTTAGATAAAAAATAGACTATATAAATGCACGTTAGTTTCCTCAGTGTCATTATGAGACATCAGTAGTAAATACAGGAGGAAGGAAAATGAGCTACAATTCCTACTGGAGATGCGCAGCTTCTTGCAGGGTTCTGTCTGTCTGCATGTCTTTCTGTCTTACTCTCGCTCTGTCTGTCAGCCTGTCTTTTGCTCTGTCTGTCTCTCAATCTTTGTCTGTCTGTGTCAAACTCTGTCTGTCCTTTTGCCTTTTGTTTTGTCTCGTCTGTCTGTCCTTCTCTCGCTCTGTCTGTCTGTCCTTCTCTTGCTCTGTCTGTCTGTCTTTCTCTCCTGCTCCGTCTGCCTGTCTTTCTCTCTCGCTGTCTGTCTGTCTGTCTGTCTTTTTCTCTTGCTCTCTCTATCTTTTTCTCACTGTCTGTCCGTCTTTCTCTCGGTCCATGACTGCCTTTGTCTGCTTATTGCTCTGTCTGTGTGTGTGTCTCACATTCTGTCTGTCTGTCTGTCTGTCAATCCATGTCTGTCTGTGTGTCTCTCTCTCTCACCGTCAGTCTTTCTTCCTCTCGATCTGTGTGTCTGTCTGTGTCTCTCTCTCATGCTCTGTCTGTGTGTGTATGTCACTTGCTCTGTCTGTCTGCCTTGGTCTCTCTCTTGATCTGTCTGTCTGCCTTGGTCTCTCTCTTGATCTGTCTATCTGCGTGTCTCTCTATCTCGCTCTGTCTTTCTCTCTTGCTCTGTCTGTCTATCTTTCTCTCACTGTCTGTCCGTCTTTCTCTTGGTCCATGGCTGCCTTTGTCTGCTTATTGCTCTGTCTGTGTGTATGTGTGTCTCACCGTCAGTCTGTCTTCCTCTCACTCTTGTCTTTCTCTTGATCTGTGTGTCTGTCTGTGTGTCTTTCTCTCTTGCGGTCTGTGTGTGTATGTCACTTGCTCTGTCTGTCTGCCTTTGTCCCTCTCTTGCTCTGTATGTTTGCATGTCTCTCTCTCTCGCTGGCTCTGTCCCTCTGTCTGTATGTATGTGACTTTCTCTAGTTCTGTCTGTCTTTGTCTCTCACTCTCTCTGTTCATCTGTATCTCTCTCTCTTATTTTGTTTGTGTCTGTCTGTCTCTCACTCTGTGTCTCTCTGTCTCATTTGGACTTTAGTGATTAAGTGGTGTATATGTTAGAGTATCAGTGTGAACTAGCTATCAGGGTCTTGTTGGTGAGTATAAATAATTCAGAATCAGCTACACGTTCAGAATCAGCTCACCTGCACGGACTGCCTCGCTCTCCAGCACCACGCGGTTGAAGATGAAGCGGATGTATTTAGACGGAGACGGGGTGCGAGGACCCTCCTTCCCCAGCAGGTGCAGAATCTTGGTGGCGAGGACGGTGTGCTCACAGTCCTCAATAAACTCACACAGGTGAGCCAGACCCGTCTCTTTACTCTCAGGATTCTCCTCAATGATGCTGATAATGCAGTCCACTATAGCACGCTTATACTCGAAGCCTCCCTGCAGAACACAGCACAAGAGAAAAGGTCAGTAATTGGTTTAAATTGTGTTAATGTAAGATTTTTAGCTTTAAATACTGCTGTATTTATATTATATCTATGCTTTACTGGAAGAATTATTTTATTTCAGACGACTTTTTACTTCTACTCTCTCTCATCTTATCTAATTATCTATTAGCCTCGTTATCTCGTTAGCCAAGTATCTCCAAAATAGCAATATTACAGGACAAAGACGGTTTATTTTAGGTAATTTTTATTTAGTTCATTAAAAAATTTTTGGCACAGTGTAAGGGACAGTTTTTCTGTTCAAATTACGTAGTAAAATAAAAATAGACAAAAATGGATACTTGTTTTTCATTGGACAGCATTGGCTGAAACAGGAAGCCTAGTGCATCCCAAATAATATTTACTAACATTATTGTCATTCTGGCTTTTAGAAAAATATATTTTGTACTTTTATACTTTAAGTAGTTTTAAAATCAGTACTTTTACACTTTTACTTAAAGCTCCACTAGGTAGGATTGAGATTTTGTGCTCATGGGCTCCCCCTACAGTTGCAGAGTGTAATAAATGTTTCAGGTGGATTAGTTTCTCTTTCTCGTTTTCTGGCTTTCACAGACACATTCAGTCTCTTTCAGATTCTGCCAGAGTGTCTGTATGTTAGTTTGTAAAGAATGAACCAGTAGTCCTTGTAGAACTGTTAGAACTAAAGGTCGGAAAGCAGGTCGCAGTTCTCGCGAGCGTAGGCAGTGGCCGCATCGGAAAACGTACAGAGTCTGGTTTGAGCTCAGAGGAGCTCCGGCACAGACTATTACACCTCAATGCAGCGCTGCATCTATCTAGTGGGGCTTTAAAGAGTAGAAAGCTTGAGTTGATACTTCAACTAAAATACAGAAGTAATTTAAACCCTATAGAATTATCTATACTTCTACCTACTGAGTAATGAATGTGAATACTTTTCACACCTTTGACTACAAATCATTTTTTTTCCATCAAATCAACACTTACATCGTCTCTCAGCATGTTGGACAGAAAGTTCATCATCACACTGTGTTTTCTGGGATACTTCTGGCAAAGAGCACTGATGGCCTGGACCACAACCACCTGAAAAATCATACACACACACACACACACACACACACAAGCGTCAGCTGAACAACTCAAACACTGAGCGAGTAAAATGCATGTATAGAACATGCAACATATGCATATAAATGTGTTAAATCTTGTGACAAGTTTAAGCACCTTAAACTCATCCGATATCTCTGAGACGAAGGAGGAGATCTGCTTCATGAGGCGGTCCACGCTGCTCTCACTGCCGGTCTTCAGCAGGGTGGTTATGGCCAGAGTAGCAATGCTGCGGTTAGAGTCTGTGATCAGATTCTCCAGGTCCAGGTTACAGGCAGTCACAGCAGAGGGGTGCTTCATTGCCACCTAGTGAACATAAGGAAAATTACAGTGATTATAATAAAAAGCCTGGTGGACCTTTTTTGTATTTTTTTACACCCATTTTTGTCTTATTTGGGATACTGGGATCTCTTCATCTACTTTTAGTGAAATCCGATGATGAGACAATAAATTAATAAAGACAATTATAAAGGGTTCAATCATTTTAAGTATGACTGTATATACACAAAAAAAATATGTTCTAATTTGTTAAAAAAATGAATAGTACGGAGAGAATACTCACTTTATTGAGAGTCCTCACAGCTGCATAACGCAACGCTGCCTTGGGTGAGCTACAAAAGAGCTGGAGCACTGATAAAAAAAAAAAACACCCAAAAAGATAATATAATGTGAAAGATGATTAATAAATAAATGTATATCATATTTTTCGCACTATAAGGCACACTTAAAATCCTTTAATGCTTCCAAAAATAATCAGTGCGTCTAGCACTGCTGGAGCAGCATTAGCATTATCTGATAACCGGGCTAAGCGTTAGCTCTTTCGACATTCAGAGGCGAGTACATTGGACTGTAGTCTGCATGTTCACTGTGTTAAAACAAGGTACGTGGAACAAACCGCTAGCTAATATAGCCCTGACTTACCGGAAAACACTCAGGGTTCCTCAGTGTGGTGCTGTCGAGTGCCATTTATTAGTGCTAAACGTGGCTTGTGCTAGCGGTTAGCTGCTAATGCTGCACCACCCAGTCTTAGTGGAAATCTGAAAATCTAAGCTTACTGTGAGAAAGAAATGCTTTAATCACCCAAATAAACTGTTTTCAGGAGAGAAATAGATTAACATCCAGCGCTTTTTAAGAATTACAGTTTTGTTTACGTTGCTAAGCTTTACTTTACTGAGTCACCACCACCCAGATAAATTTGAAGGAAACATGGCAACACCCCTGTTCCTTACTAGTATCACATAATGTGCCTTATATAGGTGTGGCTTTAGTAAGAAAATAGAGCAGAAAATAGACGTTTAATGATGCACCTTATAATCTGGTCCGCCTTAAAGTGTGAAAAATATGGCAAGACCAAAGAACAAGTAAAACACCAACCAGAAACAGCAGGGGCCAGCTCCCGGGCAGTGCAGTTGGGCATATGCACTATAGCAGAGGCTGCTTCATACACCACCATCTCGTGCTTGTTCCTCAAACAGCTCTCAATAAAGTCAAACAGTGGACTATCATGTCTGTAAGAGATTACACAAAACACACAAGTGACTGACAAGCCTGTTAAATATATGTTATGCTCAATGCACAACTCAAAAAGGATGAAAATAACACATCTGAATTATTATATTGTTGATGATTATGGCAGTTGAGTACTTTTGGCAGTGTGGGCAGTGTGCCAAGTCCTGCTGGAAAATGAAACCATCACTGATCATCAGTAAATTTTACATTTCATTGGTAAATCAAGGGAGCAGAGTCTGGAGGAAGAGTGGAGAGACACACAGTCCAAACCGCTCGAGGTCTAGTGTGAAGCTTCCACCAATCAGTGACGGTTTGGAGAGACATGTCATCTGCTGGTGTTGATCCACTGTGTTTTATTATCAAGTCTAAAGTCAGTGCAGTTTTGTTTTCCCACAAAATCTTACAGCACTTCATGCTTCCCTCTGCTACTGACAACCTTTATGGGGTTGCGGATTTCATTTTCCAGCAGGACTTGGAACACTGCCCACACTGCCTAAAGAAAAGTCTATTATTCACATTTTCTGAGGCACTGATTTTTGGGTTTTCATTGGCTCTAAGTCATAATTATCAACAATAAAAGAAATACGTGCTTAAAATAGATCACTCTGTGTTTAATACATCTATATAATGTACAATTTCACATTTTGAACTGATTTCAATGATTTCATATTTTTTTTTGGATGCACTAGTATTTATGCATACATACCCTCCCTCAGTCTCCTCCAGCAACTTGCTGGCAATGCGAATCAGCATGCAGTAGGCAAAGGGAGACTTGAGGCCTGACTTGGTGAACTTATTGAGCATTTTCGTCACAGCGAGACGGTCATTCTTACGCAGATGATAGAGTAAACCCAGGGCATGGTACTATAAAAAAAAAACACAACAGGTGAAAAAACCTTTTATACAAAAAAAAAGAGAAACAACACTATAGAGTCAGTTAATTACACCACATTACACCAACCTGCACCATGATGTTATCACTGGAAGCTGCCTCCTGAGCTTCGTTGACCCAACGCTTCACTACGTCATAGCTCATCTTCACCATATGCTGAAGGGGGAGAGAAAACACAAGATTATTTTAGCTAAAAATATCAATACAGCACAATGTGACTTGCATCTAAAATTAAAAGTTTTCAAATATGTGTTCTTACCAGAGAGGAGACCAGAGCAGAGCTGGAGACACTGGCCACCTTGTCCACAATAGCCTGCTTCATATATCTCTCAATGGCCTGCAGCATGGTGGTCTATTGGATAAAGAGATTAATAGAATACCTAAGTTTAAGTTGTATCTTTGTATTTTTTCCTACATCGTAAATTAATAGTAAAGTGATCTATCAGACTATGAAGGAATATATAAGGAATCATGTAGTAACTTGAAATTGTTAAACAAACCAAAATACTCTGTGAAGAAGCATTTAGATGTTCTTATCTGAGGTACTGTTAACTTGAGGTTTCTGAGGCTGGTAACTCTGATAAACTTATCCTGTACAACAGAGAGAACTCTTGAAGGGAGTTCTTCCTTTCCTGATGAGAGCCAGTTTCATCATGCAATGTTTTCGATGACTTTGATGTGATTTGCTTCTCATAATCTGGATTAGAACTTCGAGCTCAAATCAAGCTATTCACTGTATACCTGTAACTCTAGCTCTTCGCTACTTTACTTTAACTGATGCTCTCATACACTTTATTAAGAGGCAAGAAATTCAAGTAATTAACTCTTGACAAGTTCAGCACAGCTGTTAACTGAAAGCCTGAATTCCAGGTGACTCTACCTCATAAAGCTGACTGACAAATGTAGCAAAGATGTGCAAAACTGTCTGTATATAAGCAAGAGGAGCTTCTTTGAAGAATATAAAATATTTACTTTACTAAAAGCAGCACTAGGTAGGATTTCCTTGATTTTTGATCTTTTTAAGAAGTAAAATTACAGCTCATCTGAGCTCAAACCAGCCCAAGTTTTCCGAGGCGGCCACGAGAACTGCGACCTGCTTTCCGACCTTTAGTTCTAACAGTTCTACAAGGACTACTGGTTCATTCTTTATAAACTAACATACAGACACTCTGGCAGAAGCTGGAAAGAGACCAAATATGTCTGTGAAAGCCAGAAAACGAGAAAGAAACTAATCCGCCTGAAACATTTATTACACTCTACAACTGTAGGGGGAGCCCACGGGAACAAAATCTTAATCCTACCTAGTGGAGCTTTAATTTAAGGAGCATCCAAATTTTGACTGGTGCCCATATAGTGTGTAGTACCTATTGTAATTGTAATAAGCACTCACATCAGTGATCCTGCAGAGAGCTCTGATGGCCGGGCCTCTGTACACATCCTCCTTACCAGTCATGTCTTTGGTGAGACTAAAAAAAAAACAGATTTGTTTTAATGCAAGCTGATAATGAAAAAATAACAATTCTATAAATTATAACTATAAATCACTCAGCTCTTATATTACCTGCTTGTTACAATGATGACATCCTCAGAGATGTTGGCCATCTCTTTTATGGTCAGGTAGCACATCCTTCTCAGGGTTTGCTATCAGAATAGAAATCAGGTTAAAAGTGATTTAGTAAAAAAATATAATTAGACCTTTAATACAGACATAAATCTTTAGGATTTCTATTAAAGTGTTACATAAAAACATGTTTGATAAGAAATGTTAATTTTAAAAAGAGAATATTATACAATAGTGAAGTAAATCTGCAACCTGTCAAAATTTGTCAAAATACGATAAAATAAAAAATATAAAACTAAAAACTCCTGAGGTTAATTTTGAAATCAATATTTTCATTAATACAAATCAAACATTTTATGTCTTTCAAACCTTACATTTCCTTACAGTCAAACATTTATGTCTAGAATTTTAGGTATTTTATGTCAGAATGTAAATTATATAATTGTATTTTTCTGCAGAGAAAAATGTGTTTTGTTCCACCTACACCTGTAGCCCAATACTGCCCAATGCTTGTTAAGGGGTTATTCGACTGAAAAAACAATTCCAAACACATACGTAAATATATAAATACTTACATCATTTGACTGGAACAGCCTGGTCATGGCAAAGAAAGCTTCAGTGGCCTCTGTAGTCCCAAAGTGCTCACCCTGCGGACAGGAAAGATATTTAGTTAAAGAGAATACAAGAAGAGCCCAATGAACAAAGTCATACAACGTAGGTGTAATCTGTGTATTGGTGTATAATAGCACAGACCTGGTTGAGCAGGTAGATGATTTTTGTGAGGATGTGCAGACATCTCCGTGGGTTAATTGGGGTCTCATTGAAGATGCGAGCCTTAAAAACAAACACATAAGGTTAGATTGATCACACATGACCACAAAGTTCTGACAGTCACATTGAGAAAAAACGTCAGTGCTCAGTATGCTCCTCACCTCTTGCAGTACAGCACTCTTCTCCAGATGCTGAAATGGGTTGGAGCCACTTCCTATAAATACAATTAAAGTGATTATGAACAGATAAAATTTTGAGAATCTGACTGCAATGCAACTTTTTACTGCCTATACTTGCAGAGTCATACCCACTTTAATTCTTCCTACAAATGTGAACTTTAAAGAATGTTACGCACCAATTCACTTGCACAGCCTCAAGCTTATATACCTCTATACTAGGGGTGGGCAATATTATATCGGACACAATATATCATGACACAGAAATATCATGATATTAAAAATCCATATCGTGATAATAGGGCTGTTCTGTCTTAAAAGTAGTCTAATGTGAAGCTTTAGGTGTATTTATTGTAGAATTGTTTTAGTTTGCAGTTTATATGCACGCACTACAGATTCTGCAATATTATTTGCTACTTTAATGCTATATTATTTATTTTGCCATATTATGATTATTCTGTTCTACTATTATACTATATTCCTGAAATGAATGAATTATTTTAGTTTTCCTATATTACCAAGTATATCC
Organism: Astyanax mexicanus; assembly: GCF_023375975.1. Taxonomy (NCBI): domain Eukaryota; kingdom Metazoa; phylum Chordata; class Actinopteri; order Characiformes; family Acestrorhamphidae; genus Astyanax; species Astyanax mexicanus. The sequence goes on from NC_064409.1 coordinate 3,438,652, forward strand.
TTATTGCAAAAATACCCTGAAATATTGTGATATTATTTTAAAGCCATAATCGCCCACCCCTATTCTATACCTATATTTGCACTACTATTTATACAAGTTCTGTTTATACTGGTACCGTCATTCCCACTTTATTCCCCCATCACTATTGCATTTGAACTATTGTTTTGTGTCTCTTGTTTCACCTATGTCTATCTATATCTGTGACCTTGTTGTATTGTGCATTTAGTGTCTCTCATTCTTTTATATTCATAATTTTATTTTCTGTACTTGCTGCAATTTTTGCATAGGAGAGTAACTCAATTTCAATTCTCTGAATGTCCTGTACATATGCAATATTAACAATAAAACTACTTGACTTCACTTGTGTGTTCCATATACAATTTAGTTACAGCATAAGTACAAAGACAGTATGCGGTCTTAAATAAGATGCTGGTGCTTTTGTTAATGAATGGGTAAGAAAAACAAGATTAATCGATTATCAAAATATTAACTGCAACTTCGCAGTGTAACAGTAGAGAGGAAATGTTAGAATTAAATATTTTAGGAAGATCTTAATGTTGATGAGTTGTATGTGACTGTGTACAAACTATTTGCAAAAAGAATGCATTGTGCAAATAATATTACATAAGTCATTATATTTACATTAATTTTATTTAGTATTACTTTGTTTTATTGTGAAGTTGTTTTTGATACAAACAAGTTTAATAAACAAACATTTTGCAAGAATTATGTTCTTTATTGTATTAATTCTATCTAAAACCAAGGCAAACGTATAGCTGTGAAATTCAGTAAAATGTGATTCTTTGCTATACAAGGTTGTAGAATAAAAAGCTGGGAAAAGAAGCTTATAGGCAGAGTTAACAGAAAATGTGTTCTATTAAAAATATCAAGAACGAACAGTGTGGCAGAAAAAAACAATGTTGTTGGGGACTGATAAAGTCTCTGATAAATTACAGCATTAATATACACATTATTTGTAGTTGAATGTGTAATATGTGTAGTATGTAAACTTGTTTTTGTGACTTGTTTTTAGATGTGAGAGGGTGTCAGACTTTAGTCTGTTTAAGGTTTTTTTTTTTAAGTCTTTTTAAGGTCGTGTACTAGTGTATGAACAGCATAATCTAACTTGGTTAGTGTGACACGACTAAAAGTGACAACATCCTATTTAGTTAGCTACGTGGCTGCTTTTAGACCTAGCTAACCTAAGCTAACTAAATACACTCAGTGTTTATATAGCTATATAAATGAAAATTTAGCTTACTTTATTTTAACATTTAACTAAACAGACTCCAGTTTATCACAGATATAATTTAGAAATCTAAACTTAATTACGCCAGCTAGAGTTTAACCATTTAACGTTAACTTAGTTATTAGCGTTAGCTAACTTAGCTAAGGTTCTACCTCAGCTGATGCTGTCCTACGTTAGCTAGTTAGCTTAGCTAGCTAAATAGAGGCAAAATGAAGACTTTATGAATAAAACAGACACACTACTGGTAGACTACTGTTACATACAGTAAGAGAAGAGTTTTAACGACACTTAACTAACCTTATATAGCTAATTATTTAGCTAAAACAGGTAACAGCTAACATTTTAGCCGCTAATATGGTTGGCTAACGTTGGCTAACCTAGCTGGGCTAGTCCAGTCAGACTCACTGCACACTAACCGCTAAATAAATGTCCATAAAGCAGCGTTTCTGCTCTTAATAAACCCGTATAAAGACTGAAACTCGCTCTTACCGGCCTCCTCGTCCTTCTTGTCGAATTTTTTAATCATGTTGGGAATGTTCCTGCAGACTCTGACAGACTGAAGTCTACACACCGCAGATCCTCCACGTCAGCGCCTGCACTCTATCCTGTACGTCGACACGGAAAAATGGCAGCGCCACTGACTGCTTTACAAAATAAAAGTCCTCGTTCTCACCTCATAAGAGTCTCCCTACTTTATTACTGCCTATTTTGTAAAAATAGCTCTTATATATTTATATAAGAGACCACGTAATAATGATGAGTTTCTTTGATTTTACCAAACTGAAAACCGCTGGAATATAATCAAGAGGAAGATGGATGATCACAAGCCATCAAACCAAACTGAACGGCTTGAATTTTTGCACCAGGAGTAAAGCAGCAGAAAGTTATCCAAAAGCAGTGTGTAAGACTGGTGGAGGAGAACATAATGCCAAGATGCATGAAAACTGTGATTAAAAATAGGGTTATTGTTCTAGTCTTTTTCTAGTTATTATGATGAAAATGTGAATGTGCTGCAGTAGAGAGTAACAGCAGCAACACCATATTGCTCTGCTTTAATACAGACAAAGACTTTGGAAATTGATGTTTTTCAAAAACTCCATTTCCAAAGCTTTTTTTTTTTATTTCCATTGTTAAATGAATTGTTTGTTGAAAACCATCCCCTCTTTTTAAAACAATTTATATATATATATATATATATATATATATATATATATATATATATATATATATATATATATATATATATATATATTTTTTTTTTTTTTTTTTTTTTTTTTTTTACAATATAATTTTACAATACTCCTTACTAATATTTTCTTGTTTTTAAAATACATTTTCTCAGTTTTAGGTCATTTGTTTTGCTTAAAGGCCTTAACATTTTTACACTGGATTTTGCAAAATTTTCAGTGTTCTTGACTGGACCTGAAGAACTTAAATGGCAAAATTAACAGAGAAAAATTGGGTATTCTAAAACTTTTGACTAGTAGTGTACATGTATGAATATAAATGATACATTTATTAAGCTAATTAGGTCCTGAAGAATAGCATGTTGGAGTAAGGTGTTGTTCCCCTTTTAAAAGTATCTAATTAGCTACAATCTCTCAAAATGAACAGATGTAATAAGAAAATTAACAAGATAATTAAATTGTGGGGACAACTTAGGCATTATTATTTTTTACATCATGTCACATTACATATAAGGCCTGGACGATATGGCCACAATATAAAGCTCTGAAAAAATAAAAGAGCACTTAAAAATGATGAGTTTCTTTGATGAGTTTCTGAACTGCTTGACTTAGAGTGGCATAACATTATCCAAAAGCAGTGTGTAAGACTGGTGGAGGAGAACATGCCAAGATGCATGAAAACTGCAAAATCAGACAAACTGATTCAGAAACTGAAGTGGTCTGTGAATTCTTTCCAGAGCTGTGTACGTCTAAATAAAGCACATTTTAGTTTTTTTTTTTAATGTTGTTTTAATGTTGGCAATTTAAAAAATGCTTTATTTAGCAAAGAACAGATGTTGCTTTCAAATATTGTCCAGTCAATCAGGTCAGTGTAGAAAGAGTTAATGACCCTATCGTCCTTTATGAAGGCCTTTTGTCAGGTACTATTTGGTGCCAAGAAATGTATTTTTTATTGCACCTGTAAAAGCGTTTTTATATTTTTTATATATACCATTTTTTTTAATTTATTTATTATGGCTGATTAGAGTAGGCCCACTATATAAAGTATGAATGTAATTATAATTCTCTATGGCTGGATGTTTACATAGGTCAGTCTTTCAATCATAGTAATAGTCACAAAAATGATGAAAACCATGTTGGCTATTATATGTTGTCCACTTTCACTGTAGGCCTATTCCTGTGCATCACTGTACGCAATACATGATGGCAATCTATTGTAATGATGTATTGGTGTTTTATTAAAAAGCCAAAATATGTTATATTTATTTAAACGGTATAGGGTATGTTTGTGAAGGAAGCAAAAAGAAAGAGAAATGGATTAGAGCATACACTTATACCAGGCAATGCTTGCCAAAAATGGATGAATCATTTAAATAATCAATGGAATATTGATTAGAGATGAAGGGCATAAGGGGTAGTGTCTTAAAACTTTTATAATGGAATGTAGTGCACATTTTGTTGATCCTTTAAAAGGTTCAGGTTCATTATTTCAGTGCATATCTTAGTACTTTGTATCTTAGTGGACTAAGTTGATGAGTTTGTGAACTAATGAAGGAATAACAGGATATGCATGCTACAGTGTGTTTGTTTGCTGTGTGTGTGTGTGTGTGTGATTGTTTTATTGGGGGACCATTCCTACCACAGCTGTACCTTGTGTATGATTGGGTTTTTACATACATAGACCAGTCCACCAATCATAGTCATAATCATGATAAGTATATAGCTATTAATGATAAATAATAAATTTCAGATTAAAGGTGTAGAGCTTCCTAAATTAAGTGCATTTAAAAGCTTGATTTGTTTTTGAACTTGAAGTTTGACATTCCCTTAAGTATACTTCCAAAAAGGAAGTATGCATAAGAGCATTAAAAGTATGTTCAAATTAGGTTAAAATGCTAAAAGTACATATTGCAATGCCTAACAACATTTATGATACCATATATTTTTATTTCTGAGGTCCCTCAATTCTAAGCATCCTCTGACTATTAGGGACTTTGACCCCTTTGTCACTTGGGGGCCCTAGCCATGCTTTTAGTGGCCCTAGCCATGCTTTTGGGGGCCCTAGCCATGCTTTTGGAGGCTCTAGCCATGTTTTTGGGGGCCCTAGCCATGCTTTTGGAGGCTCTAGCCATGCTTTTGGGGGCCCTAGACATGCTTTTGGGACCTAGCCATGTTTTTGGGGGCCTTATCCATGCTTTTAGGTGCTCTAGCCATGCTTTTGGGTGCCCTAGCCATGCTTTTGGGGGTCCTAGCCATGCTTTTGGGGGCCCTGGCCATGCTTTTGGGAGCTCTAGCCATGCTTTTAGGTGCTCTAACCATGCTTTTAGGTGCCCTAGCCATGCTTTTGGGTGCCCTAGCCATGCTTTTGGGGATCCTAGCCATGCTTTTGGGGGCCCTAGCCATACCTCTGGGTGCTCTAGCCATGCTTTTAGGGGCCCTAGCCATGCTTTTGGGGGATTTAGCCATGCTTTTGGGTGCCCTTGCCATGTTTTGGGGATCCTAGCCATGCTTTTGGGTGCCCTAGCCATGCTTTTGGGGGCTCTACCCATGCCTTTGGGACCTAGCCATGTTTTTGGGGGCCCTAGCCATACCTTTGGGGGCTCTACCCATGTTTTGGGGGGCCCTAGCCATGCTTTTGGGGGCCCTAGCCATGCTTTTGGGACCCTTATGGATGAGGTTTTGTGCCACTGCTCTGACTTCTGGCTATTAGGAAAGAGGGAGGCATATTTTTAGAGGGCCCTGGTTATGAGGGCTCCAACCAGGGGGCCCTAGAGAAGAGAAGGGCATACCATTAAAGGGACCTTGATCACAAGGGCCCCTGCTATGGGTCCCTTGACTTCCATAGAAGTTGTTTACCATGCCTCCTTGACTTTCTAGGGACCTACCATATTTCCTACCAGACGTTTTATTGCAAATATGCAATTCAGGCCCTTATTTAATGTTTCTGAATTTGCCCAGGGGCCCAGATTATCCTTAATCCATCCTTGCTCACATCCCTCAACCCAAACCCACTTCAACCAAAACAAGTTCTTCAATACCAGACAACACTTTTGCCTTCAAACCACCCAACATTTATTTCTCACCACAATGAGATTAATCTTAGCTCTCTCATTTAGATTTTGACTAGCATGAACTATTATTAAAATCATTGTGAACTCTCGTAAAAATCTCTTTTTTTTTTCAGTAGAAATACATTCCTCAGATTTATACATCATGAAACTGTCTTAAATAAATAATCCACAAAGACTAAAGAGAATTCCCTTAAAGTGAAAATCAGTTAGACCTGTGTAAATCTGTTCGCCTGCTCTACATTACTGGGTTTAATGTGAGAGGCGAGTCGATGACATTAATTAGACACAACTGCGAGTGAGAAAAGTCTGCACTTCTTCTGCCTTCGTTAGCCGATCTGGGCCATTAGGCGTGCGTTGTGGGCCGCCTGGGCGCGCATGCTTTTGCCTTTGGCAATGTCAAACAGTATGTTCATAAGGCTGGTGGGAACGTCCAATGAAAGGGTCATCCTGCTGCCCCGGTCACCTTTGGCTCCGTTCCGGTACATCTTACTCCTCCTGAGCAGACTCTGGCTCAGAATCCTGTAGCCAGACCCAGGAGAAGTCCTCCTCTCTCGGCTCTCCTCCAGAGAAAGGGAGTCTCCTGCCCTGTGGAGAAGGTGCAGGCTGTCGTAGAGGGCGTTCAGAGGCAGATCATCGTTGTTGTTGGTCGTGGGGAGGAGCTCCTCAGAGCAGAGGAGGACGGGCTCGGATTCGGGGGGCCGCAAACAGAGGCTGGGGAGTGGAGCGCAGAGGACGGCAAGCACCAGAAGAGATCTGGCCAGCACCATGGCTGTGTACTGTTGGACAACAAGACAAGATATACATACAGTTCAGATGATCTAAAGTACATTAAGCCCTTTTCTTTCATCTACAGTTAATTTAAAACCCATCCAGTCCACCAATAACATGTACAGTCCATCTAAAAGACCTACAGCCCATCGCTGAAACCTCTAGACCAGCCTATATTTATTCTCTATCAACCCCCAACCATCAGAAACAGCTAGAGAACCTACATTAAATCTCTAATCTCACCCCCTTTTTATGTACAGTCCCAGCTGGCCACCAACGTCAATAGACCCTAATTTCAGATTGAATGTTGATCATGACGCCAGATGACAAAAATTCTAGATCAGAATAATGTCTAATACTGTTACGTGCCAGCAGGGGTAAAATACCTTCAGATCATACACTATAAACCTCTATGAATCTAAAATGCCTAGAGATAAATTATTTATTAGCTCATTTTTAGAACCTGCAGCTCAATCTATATAACCTACAGTACTAATCACTTACTGAAAATCTCCAACACCTACAGCCAATTTCCAACACCTACAAACCATCTATAGAACCTCAAGTCCATCTCTATAACCTACAGCCCATCTATATAACCTACAGTACAAATATATATCCTCCAGTCGATCTCTTTATAACCTACAATCCCACTATATAACCTCCAGTCCATCTCTATAACCTACATTCCATCTTAAATGCCAGCCCTTTACCTACAATCCAACTCTATAACCTACAGTCTATCTCTAAAAACTACAGTCCATTTCCATAACCTACAATCCAAGTCCATAACCTACAGTTCTTTTCAAACACCTACAGTCCTGTATAACCAGTCCAACTCTAACACCTACAAACCAACTCTATAATCTACAGTCATTTTCTAAATCTACAAACCACCCCTATAATCTACATTCCTTCTCTATAACCTACATTCCATCTTTAACACCTACAATCCAACCTTATCACTTATAGTCCAACTATATAACCTACAGTCCCTCTCTATCACCTACAATATAACTATATAATCAACAGTCCATCTCTATAACCTACAATCCCTCTCTAACACATACAATCCAACCCTATAACCTACAGTTGAACTCTATAACCTACAAACCAACTCTATAAAATACATTCCATCTCTATAACCTCCAGTCCATTTACATAACCTACAATCCAACTACAGTACAACTTGATCATCTACAGTCTATCTCTATAAACTACAGTCTATCTCTAAAAACTACAGTTTATCTATATAACCTAAATTCCATCTCTATAACCTACAGCCCAACTCTATAATCTACAGTCCATCTCTATAAACTACAGTTTATCTATATAACCTACAGTCCAACTCTATAAAACTACAGTCCATCTCTATAAACTACATTCCATCTCTAACTACCAGCCCTTTACCTCTAGCACCTACGATCCAACCCTATAACCCATAGTTCAACTTGATAATCTACAGTCCAACTCTATAAACTACAGTCCATCTTTAACAACTACAGTCCATCTTTAACACCAACAGTCCAATTCCATAACCTATAATCCAACTCTATAACCTACAGTCCCTCTCTAACACCTACAATATAACTATATAATCTACAGTCCATCTCTAACATCCACTTTCCATCTCTATAAACAACAATCTATATCTAGAGAACTTGTATTAAATTTTGTATATTGTCCATATTGTTATATTGTCCATCTAACGCATCTACAGTCCATCCAAAACAACTACAGGTAATCATCTCATGTCCATGTAAACACTTACAGTCAATCTGAATCAGAAAGTCTGTTTACATCACTTACAAAACACTACATATCAACTCCTGTCCATCTAATACAACTAGAGTCCATCTACAAATCTGAAACACTTGAATTTCTTTCTTTTAACCATCTTATAGGGTCGTTTTAAGACACTTACAGTCCATTTCCATTATATTCAGTCTGTATAACACAGATAAAGTTAATCACTAACACCTACAGTCTGAATAAAACACCTACAGGGCATCAGAAACACTTGCTGTTGACTTAAAAGTCCTACTGTAAACAAATAAACACTGTAAATGCAGGATATGGTTTAGTTCTACACTGGATTTTGCTGTACAAGTAAAAACCTATCATAGTAATAAGGAATATTAAAGTGTAGAGGTTATATATTCTGTGTTGAACGTACCTGATGCTGGAACAGCACAGTATTCAGAAGTATAATCAGCAGATGAGATGAGATGAGATGAGGAGTCCTGTCTGTTCAGGTACAGTAGTGTAGAGTAATGATGGACAGGGCAGGGCTTCAGGTCTGTGTTTAATAAAGTAAAGTTGGTCCAGACTGAGCTCTGCTCCGGATCAGACAGTATAAAGCGTGCAGCCTCTCAGCCCCTCCACCCGGGGACTCAATTACTGCAGCCTGATTGGACACCGGCCATGACGTCACGCATCTGACATCATCGGTCCCGCCCAGGTAAAAGAGAGCAGTGATTAATACACCACACACCACACTCCATACACCAGAGCTCAACTACTGTCCCAAAACTTTCTCCTGTCAAACTGTCCTGGCAGACTCTTATTTATAGCTACAGCTGCCCGGATAAAACTGCAGAAGTAGGATATAGTGATCAGATAAAAGCAGCACAGCAGAAGAACAGAGACAGCGTACCATCAGACAACACTCCCAGTACTGAAATAGAAAGGTATGACATTTTTAATAGCCTAAATGACGTCTTCGGAAAATGCCCCAGGAATAAAATAGAAGGTATGATATTTAGAAAGCCTATATAAACGATGTCATCAGAAAATGCTAGTGTTAAAACAAAAAAATTAAAATAAAAGACCACTTTTACTCGTTTCTAAGTTTGAGTAAAAGTTTGAGAAAATGAGAAATGGCTGAAATAAAAAAAAGAAAAAGAAAAAGAAAACCCAAAGTAAAGAAAACAAATTCATATTCATAAAGTAGTTTTAAGGGTTTAGAAGTCAATATTTGGTGGAATAACCCTGGTTTTTAATCACAGTTTTTTATGCATCTAGGCATCATGTTCTCCTCCACCAGTCTTACACACTGCTTTTGGATAACTTTATGCCTTTACTCAGCTTGGTTTGATGGCTCGTGATCATCCATCTTCCTCTTGATTATATTTCAGAGGTTTTCAATTTGGTAAAATCAAAGAAACTTATAATTTTTAAGTGATCTCTTACTTTTTGTAATATTTTCACGATTGTAGGATTTACAATTTTTTTGTTTATTTTCATTCGTTTATTTTGTGTGCTTTAAACTTCAAGTCATTGTCATTCTTTGCATTTTTGAGTAATGCAAAAGGGTAAATAGCAATACAAAATAAAAAATAATATAATAATAATAATAAGCAATTAAAAACACAAAATATAATATCTAAGAGTGCATATTTTTTATATTTTTTTCATGTCAATATACACTAGGGTGGCACGATTTGTCAAGATAACACAACTTGGCACAACAACACAATTAGAACATGCATTGGGAGCAGGGCACCAAACAATCAGGCTTGTGAAAAATCATCATAATAATAGTCTATCTAAAATAAAAATATGCAAAGCATGTTAATAGATATTGACAATAATATTTGCTTGATAAAAAGATTAATCTCCAGTATAAAAGTTTGAGGGCGCATCTAATCTCTGTATTATTATGATGAGTAGTAAATATCCATATTTACTACTCATCATAAGCATGAACAGAATTGATCTTGGAAAAGGGTCATCTCCTTATGATTAAACACTGTCAAATTATCATCTTTCTGTTTCCAGGACCAATCCTGTGTCTGTTCTTCAGGCTACAGAAGGTCTGATCATTTACCCCCAAATGACCCACTTTCAGCACTAATTGCTCTCCAGTTTTTGGCAAGAAAGGCGAAAAATGCGCCTGTCATTAATGAGCATCACGCAAAAGATGGTTAGCTTGTTCTCAGAGGTCTTGAGGTCAGGAGTGTGTTTTAATGATGGCCTGGAGGAGGGACAGACAGTGGACATTGTGGATGTTGTTGTTAAGAACTCAAAATACAGTATGGATGCAGTCTTATCTGATTACATAAAGGGGCAAGAACATCTCTGCCTGCTTTGACTGCAAGAAAGAGCATTTTACACTGTAAAATTATACTTATTTTTACTTATATAAACTCATCAAATTGAGTTTTGTGATTTCAACTAGAGTTTGTGAGTCTTTCAACTCAACTTGACGTTTCCCATTGGCTCCTGCAATCATTTATTTGCATAGTGGGTAATAGTGAGTAGTGTAGTTTTGCCCCAATCTACCTTCTATTGTATATTCTGTTGTATTTTATGCAAAGGTAAATTTTGCTAAATTTCCTTCTTCAGGATCAATTAAGTATCTATCTATCTATCTATCTATCTATCTATCTATCTATCTATCTATCTATCTATCTATCTATCTATCTATCTATCTATCTATCTATGTATCTGTCTATCTATCTATGTATCTGTCTGTCTATCTATCTATCTATCTATCTATCTATCTATCTATCTATCTATCTATCTATCTATCTATCTATCTATCTATCTATCTATCTATCTATCTATCGTTGATTATCCAGCCGACAGATTATCCAGTGTTATAGGCTATAAGAGCAAGTTACCATGTATTGTATGGACGAGTTTAATTTATGTGTAAAACCCATTGTGGTCCTTTAAATCATTTTAAATAATTTCACTCACAACATACATCTTCATTCATTCAGGAACTTATAAAGTATAAAGTAACCTATAATATAAAGAACTGATTTCTCCCCAAAGGGACAATGGGTCAATTAAGCATTAATACAAAAGAGGGAGTGCTATAACATGTGCCGAGTGTCTTTTACTTGGAATTAAACCATGTCTCACTGCAAGACACTCCAAAATATCACCATAATTCATTCAGAGATTAACATAAAAAGCATTTCAAACATAAAACCAGTTCACTCTCAATTTTCTTACAACAGATTTTAATTTAATCTTGAATTGGAGCTTTGATGTAATAATCAGTTTCTTCATTGACATTAACTTACAAAAAAGCAAGCTTTATTATTCACTCTGGCTTTGACCTAATTATCTCATTCCAACAGATTAGGATCTCGCTCCCATGCCTTAATAAGCTGTGGCCACAACTTAAATTATCTTGTTCCTACACATTAGGATCTCGTTCCTGTTAACATGATGTCAGAGTAAAATAACGCCATGCTTTGTGTAGTCAATTCAAATTCCAAAGAGGAGTCCAGAACTAAATCATATTGATTAAATTCAATTTGATTTAACTTTTTTTACAGTGTATTTATTTAAGGGTAAACCCATACAGTGCTTTCCACACTCTGATCATAGTAGAAACTCTACTACAACATCACTTCTACTACTACAGATCATCAGACCAGTCAGAATAACCTTTATTTGTTTTATGAAATTTACTGTATCCACCGATGTTCAGGTTGTCCACAGGCAGAGCAAATCTCAGCTTGCTATAGCAGAGCTGAACCACTAGAGGTCAAAACTTCCCAAATGCACCCAAACAGCCAGATCTTACAAAAGGACTGTAATGATTCCTGTAGTGCAGGGGTCACCAATCCAGTCCAGAAAGGGCCGCTGTGGTTGCGGGTTTTCATTCCAACCAGGCACGGGCACACCCTCTATGGGTGGCCACCTATTTGGGGACTGAGACTGAGGCTGATTGAACAGGTGGAATCAGGTGTGCCACAGCTTTGTTGTAATGAAAGCCTGCACCCACACCGGCCCAATGTGGACAAGATTGGTGACCCCTGCTGTAGTGGTTCCTTCCTGACTTACAGACCAGCTTAAAACATAATTTAGTTTCTCCTGCATGCAGACACAGAGAATACTGTACATACTGTACAAGAGATGCACCTCATTTACAGGGGTTGGACAATGAAACTGAAACACCTGATTTTAGATCACAATAATTGATTGTGGTGACGGACAGTTCTGGTGGAAACAGGAGAGTTGAGGTGCACATTGAATTCTGCGTGATTTGATCTGCCGTGGTTTTATGTTTTTTGGATACAATCCGGGTTAGCACCCGAACATCCCTTTCAGACAGCTTCCTCTTACAGCGTCCACAGTTAATCCTGTTGGATGTGGTTGGTCTTTCTTGGTGGTATGCTGACATTACCCTGGATACTGTGGCTCTTGATGCATCACAAGACCATAAGACTTGCTGTCTTGGTCACAGATGCTCCAGCAAGACGTGCGCCAACAATTTGTCCTCTTTTGAACTCTGGTATGTCACCTATAATGTTGTGTGCATTGCAATATTTTGAGTAAAACTGTGTTGAGTGATCTTACCCTGCTAATTGAACCTTCACACTCTGCTCTTACTGGTGCAATGTGCAATTAATGAAGATTGGCCCCCAGGCTGCTCCAATTTAGTCTCTGCCTGATCCCAGACTCTTAAAATCAGCTCTCGAGTTCAGTTTGGGATCCCCTAGATACCGAACACAGAGTCTCTCCTCAAAGACTCATAGACCCAAATCATCGCCACGCCTTCCTCTGGAGAGCTGCCCACTACATGGCACCCCCTACTGCTCGGACATATCGCTCTGACGAGAAACAGGCAAACACCTCACCGGAGGGGCCAGTATGGTCAGTGCTTATATAAGATGAGGATAAAAGTCACATTAAGGATGCTGCATCTTGTAGAAGAGGCGAGGAAGGTCAGATGAGTGTATTATGAAGATAATGAGCGGCAGGGGGGTGATATTATTTAGCCTACGGGCAAACATAAGCACAATCTTCACTAACAAACCAAAAAACAAAAACAAAAACATAATTCCAGTTCTGTAAGGGATTTCTGTCTGCCCCCGGGAGACGACGTCCAGACACGACTCAACAAACCCAGTTGAAGAAAAGCCAACGTGGCAGCGTTTCTAAACAGGATGAAACTATACAAGTGAGAGAGAGAGAAAGAGAGAGAGAGAAAGAGAGAGAAAGAGAGAGGTCACGATGTAAACCCACGCACTTACACTCTTACAAACGCATGCACAGAGTCAGCATCCTACTGTCCAATAAGGCTCCCACCCACAGCGTGTTTTGCCACTTTAATATTTAATACTTCACACAAACAAGATTGAATCCGATGGTCAGTATATGCATTCAAATCAAAAGCGCTATTAGTGCAAAACAGTATAAAACATAAAAAAAAACACAGTGTCAATGACTGTACATTACATTATTGTAGCTCAAGAAGTTTAAACAGGATTTTCTGGAAGTGTGCAGTAAGTATTGACGTATATTTAAGCATACACAGTTGTAAACATATGGGTTATTCACTATTATTCTATAAATTTTCCACACAGAATGGCCACTGGACCACAGGGAACAGATGGAGTAAGCCCTAACTTAAACACATTTGTTTTTTCAAGCATAGGATAGTATGGGGGAGTACTGCCATACATGGAGTCAGAATAACTTATGTATGTGCGCTCCAGCTCCAGCTGTGAGGTGTTTTCAAACATAAAGGCTGGACTTCAGCAAGTCCAGCCAGAGAGCTACAGATCAGATTTGGGAAAAGAACTCTCTCCCTGCAAACCGGTTTGCTTGTTAATGATGCTGTTATCTTTTGTACTAATTATTCTTTGTTCTGTAATAAATTTTCTTATATACAAAGAACAGTATCAGTGAAGACTTATTTCATGCATCTACATGACATCACAGCTCAAGATACAACAGTATACACTCTAGTATATACTCTAGTATACAGTACACTCATCATCAAAAAACACAGTTGCATAGGAAAGTTCGGGAAGTGTCGGATTGCAAAGCTCTTTAGAAGGTAAAGATAAAGACAAAGATAAATGTAATCAAACTAAATTCAACCCTGGGCTTTCTTCTAGACCAGCCCACTCCACATCACAGCAGCACCAAATTGAAAATACCCATTAGCTACCATACGTGCCTGCTTCACAAATCACATGTAAATGACTCCTGTTTTGGATTCTACAACTATTAGAACATAAGTAACTAAAGCTATGTTCACATTACAAGAAGCCATATTCCTCAAATCTGATCTTTTGCTCAGATCAGATTTGGCACAGATCTTGTCGGTTCACATTCACTGTAAATGTAAGTGATCTGTATCTGTGTGTAATGTGAACACAGAATCTGTTTCTGAAACGCTGCCTCACACCACCATCACCAAAAAAACCCCTCATATTAGAGAGACGAGAGACTCGTAGCTTTATAAAGGGTTATAAATGGGTGAGTTAGCAGCTCATATGTGGAGCATCTTTTGCTGGAGTGGAGAGTAAACAGCTGCTCTGAAGTTCATGCTCAGGTCGAGGAGGAGAATAAAGGACAGGTGGTTTGCTTTTGCTGTTTTTTTCCAGCTATAGCTGCACAGCTGCACCAAGAGATGCAGTGTGGGTACAAGAGAGAGAGAAGCACGTAGCGCTAATGCTAATGCTAGCTCTAATGCGTAAAAGCGTAAAAAAAACACATGAATTACGATTTGAACGTTCACATTCATGTTGCATGTCCATGAATTGGATACGTATCTGATTTAGGACCACATATGAAAGTGAATCAAATCTGATTTGAAAATATCAGATTTGGCACGTTCACACAGCCATTAAAAAAATCTGATCTGAGCCACTTCAATTTCTAGAAACTAAGACTCTATAAACATACGCATAACAGATTATAATGCATTTATATGGCATTATTAACATGATTATATATATTTATAAAATTTAATAATCATAACCATTATTAGTTTTTAGGCTTTTTTCTCTGTCATGATATAGCAGCGTTCAGTAGCTCCTCCATTTCCAATCCCTGTTGTGTTTTACGTGGATCTTCATGGAAACACGTGGACAAAGTGTAATTACGGTGCGCAGCAGTGGACAAATAGCTATTTTATTAAATGCGAGGAGTCGAAATTCAGAGATGTGCGTCCGGATAGGAGTAAAATTACCGGAGGACCACGTAAAAGAGTTCCGAGAAAAACAGTAGATAATTCAGCCTGTAATTTTCTTTATCAGAGGACGTCTGAGAAAAACATGTACATGGACGTTCCGGACGGGAATAAAATCACAGAGGAAAATTACCCCAGAACCCCCTGAGAAACTAATCCCTCCGGATAGGGCTTATATTTAATTGCAATCTGACACACCCTTCTAAATGCAAACAGTTATTGATAAAGAGTGAATACTGTTACTCACGTATTTGCCAGTATAGCAGTGCAACAACGGATGGCTCGTAGTATATTTATATATTGCAGGAGTACAATGACCAAAAAAAAAGCAAAACAAAATTACATTCAAAACAATGATATAATCCAAATATCTCAGAAATGCTACGGCCATATACAACAAATATACACCAAGTTAAACACTATCTATAAATGCACACAAATAACTAACATAACCTTTTATTACATCAATCACTGACATAAAAACAACATTAACATTAATCACTGGAAAATAGCACCACAGGTTGTGTCATCAGGACCCAGGATCTGCGTAAACAAACAAACACAAAGATGTTAAAATGCATCATCATTACAGTGCAAATAATATTAAAATGTGGTCCTACAAAACTGTATCCCTGCAATGGAAACTTGCTAAACAGCCATAACATTAAAACCACAAGCTTATGCTTACATGCTTACACACCTTCTTTGTATTATTTGAGATCTGAGATCTTTTTTTGTTATTTTAGACATAAGAAAATAAAACAAAAATGTTCATTTTACTCAAACATAAACCTATAAATATCAAAATCAGAGAAACTCATTCAGAAACTAAAGTGGTCTCTTCATTTATTATTATTCTTTCACCCTGTTCCTCAGTGGTCAGGACCCCACAGGAGACCACCAGAACACATCTCATCTCAAATAAACATAAACTACAGACAACATTTCTCCCAAATTTCAAATAAAAATAATGTCATTTAGAGCATTTATTTACAGAAAATGAGAAATGGCTGAAATAACAAAAAAGATGCAGAACTTTCAGACCTCAAATAATGCAAAGATAACAAGTTCATATTCATAAAGTTTTAAGAGTTCAGAAATAATCAATATTTGGTGGAATAACCCTGGTGGTTTTTAATCACAGTTTTTTTTTTTCATGCATCTTGGCATCATGTTCTCCTCCACCAGTCTTACACACTGCTTTTGGATAACTTTATGCTGCTTTACTCCTGGTGCAAAAATTCAAGCAGTTCAGTTTGGTGGTTTGATGGCTTGTGATCATCCATCTTCCTCTTGATTATATTCCAGAGGTTTTTAATTTGGTAAAATCAAAGAAACTCATCATTTTTAAGTGCTCTCTTATTTTTCTTCCAAAGCTGTATGGTGGAATGTGTGTAGATACATAATATATACTGCATATATTTTCCATTTTTAGATGGGTGCCACTGTGATGAGATAATCAGTGTTACTCACTTAACTCTACTGCTAAAGGACAACATATAGGATCATATTTTAGCAATATATAGGCGAGCCATCAACCAGCTTGATTTAATACAATGATTCATACTGTGTGCGTCAGTGTATCTTCGCTAATGTAACGACGGGAAAAGTAGATCTTGTGTGGCTCGAAAAGAGAAAAGATTCTCACTATTTTAACAGCATAGCACTTCAGAAAACTGACCTGCTTATTCACTATATTATGAATATGTGCGAGCAGGTAATTTAGGAGAATGGCAATGTTATTTTGTTTTGTAGGAATGAACTCCTGCATTGCTAAGATAGCTATGAACGTCTGACTGTTGACTGCTGTCAGGGTTTTAATCAGTCAGTGGCGCACATTTGTTCCCGTTGCCAAGATAGCAATACGCCAAAAATCTCCATGAACACACCTCATTTCTAGACCACCACACCAATCAGTGTAGATTTATTCAGAAGCACTGCTGCTATTTAAACAGTGCAGGAAGAAGGAGTGAAAATAGACTGTTGGCAGGGTGTAAGATAGCAATAAGCATCTAAACGCACCTGGCGCAGAGTGTAAAATAGAGCCATATAGTAATTCTCCTTTAGCAAATGTTTCTGTACACTGTGTATATCTAAATTGCCTGCGTCACAGTCGTGTGTGATTCTGACGGTATCAACGCTCTCTCATCACCTTTCCAGCCCGGGCTGCAGTGGCTCAGGCAGTCGTGTTTAGTGCTGAAGCGGTTTCCGTTTCCCCCGCAGCCGCTGTACACGAACGGCCGACAGCCTCCAGAGCTGGAGTGGAAGTACCAGAGCAGAGTGAAGTCCGAGCAGTGCCCCTCCGACATCGGCTCCAAACACACGTCAGATACAGAGCCTGCGGGAGGAAATACATCACTACACACGGACACTAAAGCAGAGACTGATGGGTTAATCTTGTGTTATATAAATAAATATTTTATACAAATTCAGTTTAAATGTATTTATTTTACCTGGTTTTGGGTTGTAAACGTGTCTGCGTGCTCTCTCTGACTGCTCTACCCCTTCACCAGCTCCTGTAGAGCAGAAACATGTAATTCAGCACAGATTTACAGAGAGAGAGACAGACAGAGAGACAGTGAGAGAAGGACATAAAGAGAGAGGGGCAGACAGACAGAGACAGACAGACAGATGTTAAGAGAGAGAGATAGACAGAATAAGAAAGAGAGACAGACAGATATAGTGAAAGACAGACGGAGAGACAGCAAGAGGAGGACATAAAAAGAGAGAGATAGACCGAGAGAGACAGAAAGAGAGGATGACATAGACATAGAAAGAAAGATAGACAGAGAGAGCCAAAGAGTCACAGATAGACAGGCAGAGAAACAAACAGATAGGCAGAGACAGACAGAGAGACAGTGTGAGAAGGACATAGAAAAGTGAGACAGACAGACACACAGAGAAAGTACATAAATAGAGAAAGAAACAGACAAAAACAAAAAGACAGAGAGACAGAGAGAGAGACAAACAGAGAGAGATAAACAGACAGAGAGACAGGAAAAGGAAGACATAAAGAGAGAGAGACAGACAGAGAGAGACAGAAAGATAGATAGACAGAGAGTGACAAAGAATCACAGACAGACAGCCAGAGAAACAAACAGATAGACAGAGACAGACAGAGAGACAGTGAGAGAAGGATGTAGAAAAGAGAGACAGACAAACAGAGAGAGATAAACAGACAAAGAGACAGCAAGAGAAGGACATAAAGAGAGAGAGAGAGACAGATAGAGAGAGACAGATAGACAGAGAGGAGGACATAAAGATAGTAAGAGAGATAGACAGAGAGGCAGATAGAGAGAGAGAGAGAGAGAGACAGATAGACAGGGAGAAGGACATAAAGATAGTAAGAGAGATAGACAGAGAAAGCCAAAGAGTCACAGACAGACAGCCAGAGAAACAAACAGATAGACAGAGACAGACAGAGAGACAGTGAGAGAAGAACATAGAAAAGAGAGACAGACAGACACACAGACAGAGAGAGACAAAGAGTGACATGCAGCCAGAGAAACAGACAAACAGACAGACAGACAGAAAGAGGAACAGACAGACAGACAGAGAGACAGCGAGAGGAGGACATACAGAGGGACAGACAGAAACATATAGATAGACAAAGACAGAGAGACAGAGACAGAGAGACAGAAACAGACAGACAGACAGACAGAGAGAGAACAGTTTTATTCTTGAAAAGGGTTTTATATGGATGCTTTAGGAAAGGCAATAGTTTAATATCAATGATTAAGTTTGGATCCAAGCCTAATCCACCCGACCTGTTCATTCAGAATTACTCAGCTGTGTTTCTGACGGCAGCGTTAGTAATCTAACACTGTGTACAGCAGATATTTAGACTCACTACTCAATTAGTTAGACTTTAATCTCAGCAGTACACGTCTAAGTCTTGTCATTGGGAGGTCAGGTCTCCAGAGAGTTCCAGGTGAGCCTCATTAAGAGCCTGACGCACTGGTTTTACATTGCTGTTGTCTTTTAGATTTGACAAGACTGTTGCACTTTGTCCTGTGTGCATTTCAAAATGTGTTGCACCTTCTTTAAATATCACAATTACTACATGTAGTGCTTCAGAAGAATGGCATTAGAATCATCAAAACTGGAATTTTTCCCTCTGTTGTGTTCATGTTTTCTGTCAGGCTGAAATTTCATTTTTATTAGGCCTTAAAGGAGAAGTCTAGTGTGAAAAGGACTTGGGTTGTAGTGGAACATGATGAGGAGTACAAACTTTAGTCAAATTCCCAAATAAGGTGATTTTAGCTGATGCTCCCAACAGGCTTACAATGCTAGTGATAGGGGCATAGAGTTGCCCATGCAAAGAAATCATTTTTCCTTTTTATTCTGCATCAGCAGCTCATTTTAAATAACAGCAATGTTATTTTATTCTTTATTCTGTTTATTGTTGAGTTAAAAGTGGGGTTTGAGCTCTGCAGCGTTTAACAAGAACCTATAGGTATGGACAACTGTTGACTGTTGCCAGGGTTTAAATAAGTCAGTGCCAAAATATATAGCAAAACGCCAGAATATTACATGAATACACCTCACTTCCATCTGTATAGATATACAGTATGAATCATTCTTTGGTAGATTGTGTCGTGTGCTTAGGGTCATTGTCCTGCTGCGTGACCCACCTTCTCTTGAGATTCAGTTTATAGACAGATGTTCTGTTATTTTCCTTTAGAAGCCGCTGATATACAGTAATTCAGAATTCATTGTTCCATCAGTGATGGCATGCTGTCCTGACTCAGATACAGCAAAACAAAGCCAAACCATGATACTACCACCACCATGTTTCACAGATGGGATAGGTATAGATATATGAATCATTCTTTGGTAGAACAACTTGTGTGCTTTGGGTCATTGTCCTGCTGCATGACCCACCTTCTCTTGAGATTCAGTTTATGATCAGATGTTCTGACATTTTCCTTTAATATTCTCTGATATACTTGATAGCAAGCCTTCCTGGCCCAGATACAGCAAAACAAAGCCAAACCATGACACTACCACCACCATGTTTAACAGATGGGATAAGGTTTCATATGCTGAAATCAGTGTTTTCCTTTCTCTAAACATAATGCTTTATTAATTTGAACCAAAAAACAACTGATTGTTTTATAGGTTAATTTCAGTCAGTGGCGCACTTGTGTTTTCCGCTGCCAAAATATATAGCAGTACGCCTCACTTTATATATTTTTTATATATTTCTAAACTCTGACGCCCGGTATGTTTCCTTACAATACTTCTAGTTCTAATTCTATTTCTATCTAATGATATTTGTAGTCAGACGTTAATTATGATATTCAGCTCAACTCTTACTGAGTTCTCATTGACGTCTTACTGTATGAGGAGGTTTCCTGTCTCCTTTAGACACTAATAAAGCATCTCAGAGTGAAATCCTTCGGTGTGATTAGCCTACGCTTGTTTCCGTACTGCATTCCGTGATGCATGCCTCTGTCTTATTTGCAACCCACAACTCAGATCAAAGATCAAAGCTTTTAGAGCGTGCTATTTTCAGTGCACAGGATTGTGTGGAAAGAGGACACAGGACAAGATAAGGCTTACTATTCTTAGATGTGTTCATTATCTCCTTGCTTACTTGTGTCATTGTCGTACGCTACAGGGTACAGCTCTGGGTCTGAAACGTTGGGCGAAGGGGTTGATCGTTCCTCCTGGACCTCCTCAATCTCTGCTTCAATCTCTTCCTTCAGAATGCTTCCCTCATCCGGATCGTTGGTGTTCACCACGAGGAGGTAATCTTTCCCTTGATCAAACACAGAACGTGGAAATGCTGTCACAGACGGCGTCCTTTGTTAGTCAAAAGTCATTGAGGGAAATCTAAGGGGAGCCCGTTTGATCAGCTCGACGTTGTCGGGACTGGAAGGAGCTCTAACGCTCGTCTGAAAGACTTGAAGGCTGTAATGATAAAACGCAGTGTGGCATATGCTTCATTTCTGTTAATGGATTTAAGGTTGTTTGTGAATGGCTCCTGAAGCCACTCGGAGCTCAGCAGTCTGTTCCACTGAGAGAACACTCTAGAACACAACAGATGGTGGAACCCATGGGGTCTCCATACTGCAACAGCGGGGGACTGAGCGTGCATAACTGTATACGGAGGAGCACAAATTCATACAAATGGGCAAAATCGTGCATGCACCAACCACCCACACAGCTCAACTCCATCCACAGCCACATGCTTATACTGTATAACGACACCCCCCCCCCCCCCCCCCCCACTCACCACACTTCTCTACCACCTCCTTGGTCACCAGGTCCTTCACCTCTTCTACCTACAGGGTCGAGAGGGACAGGTAAAATTTTATCTAGACAATAAAAAATTATATAAAAACGAAAAAAGTCTTCTTTCTGCATTCACTGTAAAACTACTGTACATTTTCCATATTTCAACATAAATCAGACAGACAGGGAGACATTAAGAGGATGACATAACGAGACAGACAGACAGATAGATAAAGAGAAAGACAAACAAAGAGAGAGATACAAGAAGTGTCAAAAAAAGACAGTCAGACAAAAAAACAGACAGACAGACAGATGGACAGAGGGGAGAGGGAGAGAGAGTGAGAGGAGGTTATAAAGAGAGAAAGAGAGACAGACAGAGAGACAGACAGACAGACGAAGAGAGAGAGAAAACAGAGAGACAAACAAAAAGACAGTCATACAGAGAACAGTTTCATATTTCTGCATAAATATGACCTAAAACATCATCAGATTTTAGACATATAAGTTCTAAAAGTAGATAAAGGAAACCCAGTTAAACAAATATATATATATATATATATTATACTTGATTATATATTTATTGAGGAAAGCGATCCAATATTACATATCTATGAGTGGCGACTGTAGGCCTTCAGTTGCTTTGAAGTTACACTGGGGTTCCTTAAAACCTTGCTGACTATTATCTGCCTGGCCCTTGAAGTGATCTTAGTTGGTGGACCCCCACTGTAGAGGGTACCAATGGGCATGAATGTAATATTGGATCATTTTCCTCAACAAATAAAAAAACAGGGCTAATATATTGTTTTCATTGGTTTAACTGGGTTCTCTTCATAATTAAGAGATCCCTTCACTTACTAAAACAGTTTCTCTGATGTGGTTTTATTTATTCAATTTGGTAAAATCAAAGAAATTTATTGCAGAAATATAGACAACTCTAAGGGTTTATATGACTTTTGAATCACTGAAAACAAGAAGCACACACTCACTGTAAGTCCTGGTTCGCCCTTTTCTCCTTTCATTCCTTCTGTGCCTATATCACCCTGGAGAAAACACACACAGACATTGTGAAGGACATCAGAAAGACGTGTACCAGTGTACACAGTCTGGATTTATCTTTATAAATTCTGGAGTTCTGGTTGGGAATAACTTACATCTACTCCTCTTTGTCCAGGAATTCCAGGAGGACCTCTCTGACAAGTCTTCCCTCTGCCTCTTTTACCTTTTTCCCCCTTAGAAAGGAAGAACATAAAGTCCATTAAAAACATACAGTGTACTGTATGGAAGTGTCTCATGAAACTGAGTGCATGTTCTCCTCCACCAGTCTTACACACTGCTTTTGGATAACTTTATGCCTTTACTCCTGGTGCAAAAATAACTGAGATAACTAAGAATATACTGAGGAAATACTGAGATAATTACTAAGACTTATTAATTATTTATAAGCCAATCAGACCGCAGATTAGCCCCACCTGCAGCAGTGGAAAACTAAAAATCTACACTCTGAAGAAAAGCATGGTAGCATCCCAGCTAATGTGGCAGAGAAAACACCTTTTCCCATCATGTTATGAGTTTTTCACTGATTAGAAATAATTTGATAAAAAATATATTTAATAAAAAATGTGTAGAATAAAAAAACAATATAAGTTGAGTTAGATTAGTTGAGATAAAAATATCAGTGTTAAACACATGACTATAGGTTTAATCACTCTTTGGGAAGCCTATGGGGAAACCCAAGCTAACATAATTTAGAAAGGTTATCAGAATTAATGGTGATTAATGGTGTGCTTGTTTTGTAAACTGAAGGCATACTACACAAAGTAAAGAATCTATTAAAATTCACTCTCTTATCTCAGATCCTTCAGATATCTCTAATAACTACTACCTGCCCTCATTAATACCTTTGGTCCAATTTCTCCTTTGGGTCCGACTGGCCCCGGTCGACCAGCAGCTCCACTGGTTCCTGCTGCTCCGGGTGATCCTTTAAACCCAGGAAAACCTGCAAAACCTGCAGCTCCCTGCAGAGGACAAAAACATCAGATACTGATATATATATATATATATATATATATATATATATATATATATATAGGGAACAAGGATCTTCTTTTTTTTAGATAATTTTATTTCTAATTTTCCAATTACCCATTACCGAGCATTACCGAGTGTCATCACTGCGCTAACACTCGGAGGAAAGCGCAGCAACTCAGTTATTATACATAAGCTCACAGACGCAGCCTTGTGCTGATCCACATCACCCTAGGAGTGATGAGGGGAAAGAGTGCCATCTACTGTACCCACCCAGAGAGAGAGCAAGACCAATTGCGCTCTCATGGCTCCGGCAGCTGATGGCAAACTACACGAGCAGGATTCAAACCGGCGATCTCCTGATCATGGTGGCAGCGTTTAGCCTTCTGGACCATTTGGAGCCCTGAAGCTAGGATCTTCTTAATGAGGAAAAAAAATAAATAAATAAATAGAAATGTAATAAATTAGAGGATTACCTTTTCTCCTTTTTCCCCTGGTGAACCATCCAGTCCATTCAGGCCTCTATCGCCTTTTTCTCCCTAAAATAAAATCAATAATTTACTCACTGTTTATTTTTCCTCTTGGTGTGCAGAATAATCACAGCTGCAGGTTATAATACGTTTACTGGTAATGATCATAGTGGTAACTGAGATATTACCCAGGTCTTTGTTAATTTGCTGTTCCTCACCTTTTGGCCAGGGAGTCCATCCAGTCCTGGAAGGCCTGGAGTCCCTGCTCCTCCAGCGCTGCCCTAAATTTCACAAATAAACACGAAAGTGCTTTGATTTGACAGTAAATATATTTTATCTGATGATAACATAATCAGATGTAAAACAAATACCTGTTCCCCATTTAATCCTGAGCTGCCCATCCGTCCTGGTAAACCACGGAAACCCTGAAGTGAAAGAAGCAACAGTAGTGAACAAGAGCTTAATACACTATGTACAGTACAGTATATAAAAGTACAATATCTAGACATATAGGGCTCTATTTTATGATGGAAAAAAGTATACATTAAGGGGCTCAAAATGTGCAAAAGGCATGTATTAATTATGTTCATTAAAGCTGATGTCTGTAAATTTTGGGATTTGGAGGATTTAGCTCCCTCTCTGGTGAGAATGGGTAATTGCACTGAGCATGAGGAAGAATCATTTTAAACTGGGCGGGTGTGATGCGGTCTCCTCTTAGAGCAGATGAATCCGATTCCAGGTTATGTTCAGTCAGATAGAGAAAGAGAGAGAGAGAGAAAAAGAGAGAGAGAGAGCTCAGTCAGAAGCTTCACTCCTTCGTTTCTTTGGTTTTACTATAGGTGAATGGAGGAGCTACTGAGCTCTGAGTTTCCTCTTCTGAAGTCTCCAATGCTCCACCAGCCGCTCGTGTTCAGTAAAACTGAGCCGGATCCTCTTTTAGAGGCTGTACGTGTGACGTAAGTACGTAAAGACGCGTGACATGACCAGAAGAAGAACTTGAAACCACGAAAAGTGACCCGACACCCCAGTTTTTAGAATGAATATATTATAAGACTCCAGCACACTGGTACCATTAAATCTATATTCTTCTCCACTCAGAAATGCTTCTGCTTTCAGTTTAGAA
Source organism: Astyanax mexicanus (assembly GCF_023375975.1). Lineage (NCBI taxonomy): Eukaryota > Metazoa > Chordata > Actinopteri > Characiformes > Acestrorhamphidae > Astyanax > Astyanax mexicanus. Next base: position 3,463,732 of record NC_064409.1, read on the forward strand.
ACTAAATAATACAGACTGACACCTTAATCATAGGTGTGTTTAATTTTGGGTATATCATGAAATAAACCAATCAGAGTGTCACACGCCATTCCCTTTAGGAGCCAGGTGTGCTCTGACTTTGGCGGATTGCTATTTTGATGGCGCAGTGATTTTGCACTAGTCAGTCAGTGGTGCACTTGTGTTTTTGAGGCCAAAATACACAAGCAATACACCAGAAATGTACTGAACAAACTTATTTCTAGACCACCTTGTCAAAATAGACTGCTGGTGGAGTGTAAGATAGCAATGAGCATATAAGCAAACTCCTTGTGCAGGGTTTAGAGCTTTACCTTTTCTCCTTTAAAGCCTTCGTCTCCTGGAAAACCGTGATCTCCTTTCTCACCCTGTACAACAAAACACAAAATCTTATTTTTTATGAATGTCATCTCTGTTAAACTCTATAACCACATTTATAACATCTTATAATACTATCATAAGGCCTTATAAAGTGGCTTTATTTCTTTAGAATACATGTCTTCTACGAATAATAATTAGATGATTTATATAATATATATTATTATATTATATATATATCATTAATAATAAATATAATCCCACAATAAAAGTCTGTCACTTTACTTGGAGGGCACAAATACTTGTTATAATACATTATAAGTGACTTTAACTAATAATATATTCAAGTCAAGTATAATTCATGATATTTAGAGTATTATACAGGGTGTGTTTATAAGTGTTTGGAAGCATTTTTAGTAATAATCCATAATTCGGCAAGCTAAGACTGAGTTTCTTGCTATTGACATATAACATGTTATAAGCACAGCTCTTAATGCATTATGATTACAATTAAAATAATGCATGATAAACATGGCCTTGATAGGTTATACATTTTTATAAATACGTATTATCATGGTTATAATGCCTTATAAATGCATTATAATAATGTGTTATGAGTATGTTTGTAGAGTCTTATAGAGATGACCTTTATAGAAAGTGTTACCAATCTTACTTCTGTTTTTTATAAACCACATCGAACTATCAATCATAGAAAACATCTACTCTAAATAAATATTCTGTACTAAAAATACCCTAAACCCTGCTGGCTGCAGACATAATTTCAGTAATATCCAATCGTACCTGGTCACCCTTTTGACCTTGCAGGCCCATGTCTCCCTTGTCACCTTTTGCACCGTCCAGACCATCTGCTCCATTACGGCCCTGATGTAGATATCATATACACATAAATCATTTATATATCATATATAAATTTATATTTACAGCTTAAGAGAGCACTTCAGTTTCTGAATCAGTTTCTCTGATTTTGCTATTTATAGGTTTATTTTTGAGTAAAATGAATGTTCCTGTTTTATTCTATAAACTACAGACAACATTTCTCCCAAATTACAAATAAAAATATTTGGAGCATTTATTTACAGAAAATGAGAAATGACTGAAATAACAAAAAAAAGATGCAGAGCTTTCAGACCTCAAATAATGCAAAGAAAACAAGTTCATATTCATAAAGTTTTAAGAGTTCAGAAATCAATATTTGGTGGAATAACCCTGGTTTTTAATCACATGTTCTCCTCCTCCACCAGTCTTACACACTGCTTTTGGATAACTTTATGCTGCTTTACTCCTGGTGCAAAAATTCAAGCAGTTCAGTTTGGTGGTTTGATGGTTTGTGATCATCCATCTTCCTCTTGATTATATTCCAGAGGTTTTTCAATTTGGTTAAATCGAAGAAAACCATCTTAAGACAATCTATTTAAATTTAAAAGGAATCACAAAATAGGCTAACTTACAACTTCTCCATTGATACCTGGCTCCCCTGCTTCTCCCTGGAAACCAAAAAGTAAAAAATACTTGGTTATGCAGACAGACAGACAGATAGATCATTTCAGGTTAAAAGCCAAGGAATAAAAAGTTTTATACAAGTTTTAAAAACTAGTCTAAAAACCTCTATTTTAGTTCTATTGTAGACAATATAAAAGACAGTGCACCTACAAAAATGCACCTACTGAACAGCAATTAGCATTAACATTTTTTTGGCTTATTTGCTCAGTAATACTGATATTATAACTAAAAATAACACTAACACAAAAAGTAGTGCATTTACTACTTTTTACTACTATTTACTTCTCATCACTTCATTCATTTAAATATATTTAAAGCTATCTATCTATCTAAGATAATTGTTTAATTTTGTTCAATAAAATAGAGCTGTGAGCTACTGATGGAATTAGAAATAAGATGTTTTACTGTATTTATATTCACTTGTCTCTGTTCTAATGTGATTTAGACACTTATACATGCAGTGCCTCTTTTACTGCAGAGATAATGTATTTATAATTTATTATAATGTGTTTAGGTGTCTAAAACTCTTTTTTTAAATAGTTAAAAATCATACCTTTTGTCCGACAGGTCCTCGAGCCCCAAAGGGTCCCATCTTTCCTTTGGTCCCACCTTCACCCTTCACACCCTGTCGTTACAGTTATATAGAAAAAATATATAAATTTAGCACAATGAATTCTCGAAGTTCCTGATTGACCAACACAGCTTTATGACATCACTAACTCATCACTGTGATGATTCAGTGGCATTTATCTAGTCATTTAGTGAATATATTTTAACACTGGGAATTTAATTGATTTATCTGTTTATCATAGTGACCTGCTGAGAGTATTACTGAGCTCACAGAGCCTCGTTCTCAACCTTTATTCACCCAGACGCACAATTACCAACCAGATAAAAATAACAACAGCATCGCCACAGAAAGCATCAAAAACAACATTAAACAGCCATCAGCCAAATGGCCATCCAACAGTGCTCTGAAACGCTTCTGCAGACCAATGGATTCTACAGGGCAATGACGCAGATTTAACTGAATCCAGCAGTTGCTGACGGACTTTAAATACGTGTTTTTATTATTATTTATATGAACATTAAAGGTGTATGAACATTAAAACCTTTCAATAAAAGTGTCTTCATTCACTCTGTAGGTAGAAGTATAGGTAGTAGTGTTTGAAATATAACTTCTGTAGAAGTTTAAGAAGAATCAACTCAAGCTTTTTACTCTTTAAGTAAAAGTGTAGTAAATAGTACTGGATTCAAAAAACTACTTAAAGTACAAAAGTACAAAACACAGTTTTCTGAAAGCCATGAAATAAATATAATGTTAATATATACATAAAATAATGGTTGAATTTTTTTTTTTGCACTAGGCTGCTCCTTGTTTCACGCTGCATATATGCACATGTAAATATATTTGTAAATATATATATATATATTGTAAATATATCTGCACGCATCATCTTTATACTAGACTACATAAGTCTGCTATGTTCTTGCTGGAGTGTGTGTGTGTGTGTGGGGGGGGGGGGGCGTGATGTGATGAGCAGGTGTGATGGATCACAGTATAAACCAATAGGAAGTCGGAATGGTATAAGTTAATATATTTTACAGGCATATTTTATAGGCGAGTTTGAACATATGCGTCAAAAGTATTCCTATTCATTAATATGTAGGTAAAAGTACAGATACTAGGGTTTAATAAAATATATCTGTAGAAGTTGAAGAAGTATTAAGTCAAGCTTTTTACTCACTAAAAGTAAAAGTGTAAAAGTACTGGTTTTAAAACTACTTAAAGTATAAAAGTAAAAGTAATGTAAGGAGAAAAATATAAATTCATTAAGAATAAAAGCTTAGGCCACGCCCACATACAGAGCCCTATAGTGCACTACCCTTCAACCCCTCCCTTACCAAAACACATTTGTCTAAAAGCCATAATGACTTTAATGCTAAAATATTAAAATGTTCATGTTGATAATATAATTTGGGATGCACTAGGCTGTTCTCTGTTTCAGCTGCATATATGCCCATTGAAAATGAATGTATTTTAGTAGCTACAATGTAAATATATTAAAGTTAAAGCTTGCTTGGACTGGAGTTTGTCTGGAGTTCTCTTGAGTCTCTACACGGATCATCTTCATACTAGACTACATACGTCTGCTATGTTCTTGCTGGAGTGTGTGGGGGGGGGGGGTATAAACCAATAGGGAGTCTGAATGGTATATGTTTATACTTCTCTACATCCAATCACAATCAGATTCACTCTATCTGGATGGAGAGATTTATCTGGATAGGTTTTTTTTGAATGATGAGAAGCTGGACTAAAAATGAGCTGAAATTAAATAGGAGTAACGAGGCTATTTTTAGTAAAATGTAAGGAGGAGAAAGTTCAGATAATTGTGTGAAAATGTAAAAATAATTACTCCAATAAAGTAGAAATGTCTACTTTTCTACTTAAGAAATGTAACATAGTATTACGTCGCTGTCCAATAAAAAACAACTTTGCAGGAGAGAGAAAAAACCTTCTATACTTTCAATGGAAGTCAATGTAAAAAGAGTTTATTTCAGGTCATTTTAAAGTATTTCTATTGGTCCATTCATCAAGAAATTTTGGCACAGTGTAAGGGACAGTTTGTCTGTTTAAATTATGTAGAAAACTAAAAATCGACAAAAATAGAGATAATTATTTTTCATTAGACAGCGTCGATTTGTACTTTATCACACCTCTAAAGAATATATCAGAAGCATCTAGTGATTAACATCTTATAAACTTATTATCCAGTAAGGTTAAAGATGTAGAATACCTTCACACCAGGAGGCCCATCCTCTCCTTTCTCTCCTTTATCTCCATCAAATCCTGGAGGTCCTTTTTCCCCCTGATAAACACACACACACACACACACACACACACACACACACACAGCATGCCAGTCACATCCAGCATCCAGCACATCTAGCTGATCAGTATGGATATGACCCAGGCTTATTCCTAACACAAGAAAATCCAGAGCAAATAACATGTATGTCTCACCCCGTCGCCTTTTAACCCTTTATATCCACGTGGTCCAGGCATGGACAGAGGACTTCCCTGTGCAGAGACAGATAACAACAGGAGGATGACTCCAGAACTGTCTGGTGTGGCTGTAATTTATACAGTATGTGATTATTAATTAAAGCTTTATTTCTTACCCTTTCTCCTCTCATACCAGGTACACCTCTGTCACCCTGCGAAACAAATGTGAAAATTAAAGTTTTTAGAGTTCAAATTCAGTGTTTTAATTTTTATTTTATGCAGGCGATTAAATTAGAATCAGTAACTTGTTATTATATTTTTAATGTAAATGAATTATGGCACCAAGTTCGTCCCCAAAATCTGCCCCACCCCCAACCAACACGCAGATATTTATTCTGTGATCTGGTCTCTATCCAGCTATATAATCCAGCTATATAATAAAATATATTTATATTATATTTATAATATAGTTCTTTTTAATTGAGCTAAACTGCTGATAAGGCACAGTTCAATCCAAAATATATTAGCCAGATAATATCCTGCCATGAACAAACGCAGTCCCTGCTGCTCCATGCTGTTCACACACTAAGAGCGCACAGTATGCACTGAAAAAAAATATGCGTAAAATTTACTTAAAAAGAGTTTTGCAACTTTCTGCATTTGCTTTTTTTAAAAGCAAATTTAATTTCAGATAAATTAAAGTAACTTCAACTCAGTTTCAAGACTTAAATGTTACACAGAGTAAATAAGTGAACCGAACTTCAGTCAATCCTTTCTTTTAGTAAACTTTACTTCATTTATTTTTACTGAATCAATCCTTTCTTTTAGTAAACTTTACTTCATTTATTTTTACTGAATCAATCCTTTCTTTTAGTAAACTTTACTTCATTTATTTTACTGAATCAATCCTTTCTTTTAGTAAACTTTACTTCATTTATTTTTACTGAATCAATCCTTTCTTTTAGTAAACTTTACTTCATTTATTTTTACTGAATCAATCCTTTCTTTTAGTAAACTTTACTTCATTTCTGCATATAATATTATCTAATTGTAATTACTTAATTTATACTATATTACTCAAATAATTTATGATACATAATATATTATAATTTTAAACACACATATTACACTGTCTCAAAACATGGACGGCATGTAATACATTATTTGTAGTTTACTAAAAACATCCATGTGTTGAGACTTGCTCTGCTTACAAAATAAATATTTGAGATTATGTAAATATGATGTAAAAATGTGTGTTTTAACCATTTTTTTTTATTTCATCAATATTGTATGAATTAAGGAATTGTAATTAGGTAATACTGTATGCAGAAATTAAGCTGAAGTTGCTTAAACTTATCTTAAATTAAATTTACTTGAAAAAAGCAAATGTAGAAAGTTGCGAAACTTTTTTTAAGTAAATTTAACGCATCATTTTTTTCAGTGTTTATTTACTCTATTTACTACGTTACACGTTTGAAAGCTGCTTCACATTGCACAGATATACACAATGAAACACACTGTCTTCTCACTGTATATTTTTTTTTCTGACTTCTGCACCACACAGCTCTGACCAATCAGAGGAGACAATGTGCTCGCATTGCATGAGGACATTATTGCCTCGTTATTTCAAGCACAAGCATCCGTGCCAATTTTGTTCTTTTTTATTCAGACAATTGTTTTTTTTTCCCAGCATTTTATTTTTTACTAAGTAACGGGGAATTTTCCAATGTAGCGAAGTGAATTACTTGTGTCAAAATGTACTTGAGTAAAAGTAAAATTACCTATTTTAAAAACTACTTTAAAAAAATGACAAATTACTCATTAAATCTACTCAATTACAGTAACTTGAGTAAATGTAATTCATTACTTTCCACCTCTGGCAAAGACACGCTAACACTAAAATAGGGCCCCTAGTGTAAAGCCTCCCCAGGTAAAAAAGCTGCGGCTGAAACTGGAGTAAAGGGGATACAGCCTGCCTGGAGAAGGTTGAGCAGGTTGAGTAGACGTCTGCAAACTTTTTTAGATATACAGTAAAACAGTGTGAGTCAGAATCTCACTGCGCACTAAAGCGATTCTGAGCGCGGCGTCCACAGCTGAACAGGGACAGGTCTGAGAACAGCCTGCCTGAGGCACTCTGTCACTCCGGCACTCAGGAAAGACAGAATCCTCTAAATTAATTCCCTCTATAACCCTGTCAGAGCAGCTGACACGAGCCCAAACTTTGCTGAAAGTGAAGAGTGACGGGCGGTGCATAAAAATTCAACCCTTTCAATACGGAGGAGCTCCTTAGAATTTTAACTAGAGCTAAACTGCTGACGATTCCGCTGAAAGGTCACCTCACCTTCTCTCCTTTCACTCCGGAAACGCCTTTAAGACCCTAAAACAAAGAGATAGATCTTTAAAACGTGAATAAAAATGGATCTGAAAGTCTATTAAAATCTTAGCATTAAAATTGTATCATTCTGATCATTTAAATATAGATTGTTGTATACAGTAGACTGTATGAATCCAAACCACAGATTCACAGTATATCTGTCATTGTGTTAAATCAACACTATTAATATGATTAATATGATTAATATGAACACTTTGAAGCAATATGGCATTAAGAGTGTTATAAACCTTTATAACAACTTAGATCACAGGGTGCTGGTTACCTAGTAGTTCCTCTTATTTTTCTCTTATGTTTCTCTTATGAAGCTCTTACGTTTCTCTAATGAAGCTCTTATGAAGCTCTTATGTTTTCTCTTATGAAGCTCTTATGTTTTCTCTTATGAAGCTCTGATGTTTCTCTTATTAAGCTCTTATGTTTCTCTTAGGAAGCTCTTATGAAGCTCTTATGTTTTCTCTTATGAAGCTCTTATGAAGCTCTTATGTTTTCTCTTATGAAGCTCTTATGTTTTCTCTTATGAAGCTCTTATGTTTCTCTTATTAAGCTCTTATGTTTCTCTTAGGAAGCTCTTATGAAGCTCTTATGTTTTCTCTTATGAAGCTCTTATGTGTCTCTAATGAAGCTCTTAGGAAGCTCTTATGTTTTCTCTTATGAAGTTCTTATGTTTCTCTAATGAAGCTCTTATGAAGCTCTTAGGAAGCTTTTAGGAAGCTCTCATGTTTTCTCTTATGAAGCTATTATGTTTCTCTTATAAAACTGATATGAAGCTCTTAGGAAGCTCTTATTAAGCTATTATGTTTCTCTTATTAAGCTCTTATGTGTCTCTTATGTTTCTCTTATGAAGCTCTTATGTTTCTTATATAAAGCTTATATGAACCTTCTCGAAAATGTTCAGGAGTCAGACATAGTCTTAATCTTTAAGTCTAGACTTAAAACTTCCTTGTTTAGTTGTTTGGGAAAAAAAATAAGAGATCATTTAAAAATGATGAGTTTCTTTGATTTTACCAAATTGAAAACCTCTGGAATATAATCAAGAGGAAGATGGATGATCACAAGCCATCAAACCACCAAACTGAACTGCTTGAATTTCTGCACCAGGAGTAAATCAGCATAAAGTTATCCAAAAGCAGTGTGTAAGACTGGTGGAGGAGAACATGATGCCAAGATGCATGAAAAAAACTGTGATTAAAAACCAGGGTAATTCCACCAAATATTGATTTCTGAACTCTTAAAACTTTATGAATATGAACTTGTTTTCTTTGCATTATTTGAGGTCTGAAAGCTCTGTTTTTTTGTTTTATTTTAGCCATTTCTCATTTTCTGCAAAAAATGCTCTAAATGATAAAATATTTTTATGTGGATTTTAGGAGAAATGTTATAGAATAAAACAACAATGTTCATTTTACTCAAACATAAACCTATAAATAGTAAAAATCAGAGAAACTGATTCTGAAACTGATATAAAACTGCATATAAAATATACAGTACACATCCTCATACACTGCATATATTGTATATTTCTAAATGATCCAATTACAATGTACTTAATCAGAAGCATGAAAGATAATTGTGTTAAACTCCATTGAGTTTAACTTTTAAGTCATTTGAAACCTACCATCAGTCCTGGTGGCCCTCTGGTTCCCACAGTGCCCTTGGCTCCCTGCGATTTTAGATTTTTTTTTAAAAATTCCACATAAATAGAGATGCATTCTTATAACATCACGGTTAGAAAGTGTTTAATATACATTTAACACAACATAAAACACAATTTTCTTATATTGCAGCACAAAATCACAGATAATATCCACATAAATATCCATTACAGCATTACCCTGCGACCTGGAAGCCCAGCCACGCCTCTATCTCCTGGCTCCCCCGGGATGCTGTCACCCTGGAGATAACAGATGGCAGATTTTTTTTTTTTTTCAAGAAGTGACCTTTCATTTTTAATACAGCAACACCTGATAGCAGGGATATAAACCGTCTAAAACACTTACCTTGTCACCTTTCGCTCCAGGTGGACCTGCAGACCCCTATAACAATAAAAATGACCTCTAAATATGTAGATGGAGCTACATGCAGAATGCAGTAAAAATACAAAAAAGTAAAACAAAACAAAACCAAACCTGAGAAACCGTAAAAAAAAAAACAATTTATTTAAAAAATATATTTAATTTATTGAACTGCTCCTCTATTGTCTATGATTACATCTATATTACATTAAATTTTACAGCATTTTATCAGATGATCTTATCCAAAATGACTTACAGGGTTGTTAGGAGTCTGGCCCAGGGCTTTTTTTATGTGTTAGATGGATGATCACAAGCCATCAAACCACCAAACTGAACTGCTTGAATTTTTGCACCAGGAGTAAAGCAGCATAAAGTTATCCAAAAGCAGTGTGTAAGACTGGTGGAGGAGATCAGGATGCCAAGATGCATGAAAACTGTTATTGTCCAACCAATATTGATTTCTAAACTCTTAAAACTTTATGAATTTGTTGTTTTCTTTGTATTATTTGAGGTCTGAAAGTTCTGCATCTTTTTTGTTATTTCAGACATTTCTCATTTTCTGCAAATAAATGCTCTAAATGACAATATTTTTATTTGGAATTTGGGAGAAATGTTGTCTGTAGTTTATAGAATTAAACAACAATGTTTATTTTACTCAAACCTAAACCTATAAATAGCAAAATCAGAGAAACTGATTCAGAAACTGAAGTGATCTCCTAATTTTGTTCAGAGCTGTCTTTTATTCATCTATATATCATATCATATATATATATATATATATATATATATATATATATATATATATATATATATATATATATATATATATATTTGATATTTTTTACTATTTTGTTCCTTTATCCTATTTAGTTTCTAATTATTTCTTATTAAATATTTTAAATCCATTTTAAACTATAAACTCTCGGCTGTACTGTAAACCTCAATGTCAATCAGAGGGAAAATAAAGGTTAATTTACTGATTTATTTATTTATTACAACTTAAAGCCTTTCTATTTTGTGTTCTTTAATGTTTTAATAGACGTCAAAAATCTAACATGAGATTCTGAAACAGCCTGAAACAATTCAATTTGACAAAAAGGCACTCAGTACTCTTCATAGCCAAATCAATAATTAATCATAATTTTATTTTATATTGGTTTTTTTATATTAATGCTTTTTAACTCTTTTACCTCTTTTCCTGGAGGTCCAGCCGCTCCTGGGGCGCCAGGTGATCCATTTTTACCTCGTTTTCCTCTGTCTCCCTAAGATTACATAAATCTTTATCAATCCCACAGCGGGGAAATTTGCAATATGTTTAAAAATATTTAGCAATATACGATAGAAATAAAAATCTATATAAACCAAAAAATACAAGTTGAATTTTACAATATTAAAAATATAGATCTAGAAAAACTTGTGACCAATGCACATAGGCTGACAGTAAATAAATAGCAAAATATTAATAACAGTAAAATAAGTAGATAATAGTAAATAAATAGTGATATCTCACATATTGTTGGTGAACATGGTGTTTCAGGACTCTGAACTACTTAAAGACTCTAATTCCCCTCCCTGACTCCCTGCTGATCATAGCGATCCCACTCCCCCAGCTTCTGATTGTCTACACCTGTCCAGTATACAGTAAATACCTCTCAGTTTGCTCTGTTCCCTGTTGAGTATTAAATCAAGTTATCTAGCTCTTCTACAGCTTGATTTCTTTGTTTATTGTTACTGACCCTGCCTGTCCCGTACTACTCTTACTATCTTGTACGCCTAACCCCTTAATAATAAGTATATAATAAGTAAAGAGTGTTTTTGCACATCGTAAAAGAGTTCAGCTAAATCTAAGTTGAATTTTGTTTCCATATAACTTATGATTATGAGTAGAAATGTATTTACCTCCTTTCCCGGCTCTCCAGGGTCACCTGGATGACCTCTGTGACCTGGTGTACCTGGAATTCCTGGGTTGCCAAGAATACCCTGAATGCCCTGTGCTCCTGGTGGTCCTGGTTCTCCAGGCTCACCCTAAAATAACGACAAATTGAAGAAATCATTGCAGAGGAACATAAAACTTAGACAATAGGCCCTATTTTAGTGATCTACAGGCTGATCCGTCAACAGCGCACCATTCAGCTTGCTTTAAGGCATGTCAGTGTGTCTTTGCTATCGTAACAACGGGAAAAGTACTTGCAACTTGCGTGCCTTCTCTTAATTAATCATAGGTGTGTTTTGGGTTTAACTCACCTTTTTCTTAAAGAGCCAGATAAGCTCTGACTTTGGCAGATTGCTATTTTAACAGCGCAGCGCTTCTGCACTTCTCAGCAGTGGAAACGGGAACAGTAATGTTATTTTATTTAGTATTCTGTTTATTGCTGATGTAAAAGCTGGGTTTGTGCACTTTGTAGCTTAGTAGAGCACCTGTGTTTTTTTTGAATGCCAAGATAGCAATACACCAGAAATTTACTTGAACACACCTCACTTCCAGATATATTTTTTAAATTTATTTCGTTATTTATGGGTTTCTTTATTTCACACCCCCCCCCCCCCTTTGTTTGCCTGTTATTTTGCTTATATTATTATCTCTATTATACCACAGTTAGTTTCGACCCTGCAATGTGATTGGCTAAGAGGTGTTCTGGAGTGCCATTATCAGCCAGTAATGTACTGTAACAGAAGCTCTCCATGCATTACTCCGCCACATACAGGTAACCTAGCAACGATGCAGCACTTACAAGCCAAACAGCGCAGCTACAAACAGAGCAGCAATGGAATACAGCGATAATGGAACTGTGGTATAATCCTATCTAGCAATAATACACTCGAGGGAGTGTAAAGATACAGATACTAATACAGTTGAATTAGTCATTTAAAGAGAGGGGAGGTAGCGATATACCAAATAAATAAATAAATAAATTATGCAGGCACAAGGTGTGAGCAATAAGCATTGCAACACATCTTTTATGTAAGACAGGGCCAAATATATCCTAAATAAGTCTCCATAATATATTGCCAGGCTTTTACAGTCAATAAGAATATGTTCGTAATGATTTGCCTGGTTAAATTAAAGGTTAAATAAATAAACAACACAAATATATAGGTGGGATTTACCTTCTGTCCAGGTGGACCAGCTTGACCAACAGGCCCACGGTGGCCAATACCAGGTTCCCCCTAGAAAAACATACGGCCGTATCTCAATATAACAGCAAAAACACTCACCCCTTTATACAGTATAATGTTGGTTTGTTACTCAATTAATTGGATTTAAAACATCAATTTACCTTTTGTCCCTTCTCTCCAATCTCCCCCTATAAATGCACGCAAAGAGCAACAGCAACAAAAAGACATCTTTAAATACGAGAGGAGATAAAATTAAAAAGAGGTAAAAAAGACATATTTATAGAGCGAGAAACTGATCAATATTCAGATTATGTTCTTTAAGCAAAGCTCCAGTAAAACAGAGCTCTGAGGACTTAGTTAAAGTTAATGGAGTATGGTTTATATTCCACACGATCTGCCTGACTGACGGTGTTAATTTCTCAACCTGTGGAACGGGGGTGGATGATGATGATGTCAGTGGGTGTGGGTGTGATTGAACCAAATCATGAAGCAGGAATTATGTAACTAATTACAGCTCCAGAATACACACACGAAAATCAGGCCACAAAATTTCATTTAAGAGAAAGAGGATGTGTAAAACTAATTACCTTAGTCCCTGGTATACCATTATCACCAGGAGGTCCCTTTAAAACGACAGAAAACTTGTAAAAACCAATGTGAAAAAAAAAATCAAACACTTGCAATGGAGTACAATGGTAAAAACCCTCTTTATAGAGATTTTTCTAGTATTTATGAGAGGAAATTATTGTGTATGAGTTCTGAGTTCTGTATTACATGTCAACTGGTACATCAACCATATGGAAAGACTGTAGGTTTACAATTACTGACTTTTTTATGCCCTATTTTAGTGATCTACAGGCAAGCCGTCATCCGTGCACCACGCAGCTTGATTTAAGGCATGTCATTGAGTCTTTGCTATCGTAATGACAGGAAAAGTACACCAAGCGTGCCTTCTCTTAATTACAAGTTGACTTTGTGAACTTAGTAGGTTTTTACCATGTAATGTAAAACACTTGTAATGGTATATTTTACAATGGTAAAAACACAAAGTGAACTAAAATTTGTAGCTTGCCAAAACCAGGTATTAAACCCGTATACAGCTCTGGAAAAAAATTAGAGCACTTAAAAATGATGAGTTTATTTGATTTTACCAAATTGAAAACCTCTGGAATATAATCAAGAGGAAGATGGATGATCACAAGCCATCAAACCACCAAACTGAACTGCATGAATTTTTCACCAGGAGTAAAGCAGCATAAAGTTATCCAAAAGCAGTGTGTAAGACTGGTGGAGAAAGGAGAACATGATGCCAAGGTGCATGAAAAAAACTGTGATTAAAAACCAGGATTATTCCACCAAATATTGATTTCTGAACTCTTAAAACTTTATGAATATGAACTTGTTTTCTTTGCATTATTTGAGGTCTGAAAGCTCTGCATCTTTTTTGTTATTTCAGCCATTTCTCATTTTCTGTAAATAAATGCTCTAAATGAGAATATTTGTAATTGGAATTTGTGAGAAATGTTGTCTGTAGTTTATAGAATAAAACAACAATGTTCATTTTACTCAAACATAAACCTATAAATAGCAAAATCAGAGAAACTGATTCAGAAAATGAAGGGCTCTTTTAATGTTTTCCAGAGCTGTATATGTTTGAGTCTCAGTGCTGGAGTCTTGGGTTCAAGTCCCTACCTGTGTCCCCTTATGTGGGTTTCTCCCACATTTAAGTGGAAGTGGCCTGAAGGCTTCCACTCTCATCATTGGTGTGTGTTGGTTGAATGCGGTGCTTTTTTATTGTATAAAGTTTTGATTATAAAGCGTCTTTGGGTTTTTGTCTTGAAAGATGCTATAAAGGTTTATCATCATTCACCAGATGTACAGTAAAGGCCATAAGTTTGGACGCACCTTCTCTTTTTCAATGCGTTTTCTTTATTTACATTGTAGATTCTCACTGAAGCATCAAAACACATGTGGAGTTTTATGTACTTAATAAAAAATGAGCTGAACCTCCACAGTCACCGGACCTGAACCCAATCCAGATCCAGGTTTGGGGTGAGCTGGAGCACAGAGTGAAGAAGACAAAGGAGCAACAAGTGCTAATAAACACCTCTGGGAACTCCTTCCTTCCTTCAAGACTGTTGGAAAACTTTTAATTTCAGGTGGCCACCTCTTAATGAAGCTCATTGAGAGAATGATGCAAAGAGTGTGCAAAGCAGTAATCAGAGTGAAGGGGGGCTATTTTGAAGAAACTAGAATATAAAACATGTTTTTTTTTTAGTTATTTCACCTTTTTTTGTGAAATATAAAACTCCACATGTGTTCATTCATAGTTTTGATGCTTCAGTGAGAATCTACAATGTAAATATCAGCCATGAAAATAAAGAAAACGCATTAAAAAGAGAAGGTGTGTCCAAACTTTTGGCCTGTACTGTACCTGATAAAATTCAGATTCAGGAGTGTATGAACTACATTCCAATGCAAACCTACCTTGAGAAACTCATACTGAGAGATGTGTGTCCTCATGTCTTCCTCTCTGTCTCCCTCTCCTACTCTCTCTCTCTCCATTCTCTCTCTCTCCATTCTCTCCCAGTCTATCCTCTCTCTTTCCTCAGTGTCCTCTCTCTCCTTCTCTCTCGCTCTTTCTCTTTCTCTTGCTGCTAGCGCTTCCCTCTCCAGCTCCTCCTCTCTCTCTCGCTCTAGTTCTACCCTTTCTCTCTCCATCTCTATTCTGTCTCTTTCTCTCTCCTCTTCCCAATCTCTCTCATTCTCCTCATACTCACTGCTCCTCTCATCATCTCCGTCACCTGAGCCGCTCTCTCGCACTGACTCAGACCCTATCCCTCGTTCCTCTTCCTCTGGTGTTTCCCACTCTGTTTCTTCTCTTTCTCCTTCAGCCGGTCGCTCCTCTAAGCTTTCAATCCCTTTGTCTATATTTGTTTCTAGCATTGATCCCTCTTCCTCTCTTTCTCTCTCTCGTTCGCTGTATATCTCAGGTCCGGGTTCAGGGTCCTTGTTTTCTTGTTTCTTTTTCTGTGAAAGTGAAGAAAGAGGGGTCATAAAAGTATCCCTTCCATTTTACACTGTGGATAAAAGTACTTCTAAAGGGTTTAAAATCACACTTTTGTAGAAGTTAAAGTATCAACTCAAGTGTAAAAGTGTTAAAAGTACTGGTTTAAAAAGAAATACTTAAAGTATAAAAGTAAAAGTAATGTATTGAGAAAAATATTCTAAATGTCATAATGACTATAATGTTAAAATATTAAAATATTAATGTTTATAAATATAAATCGGGATGCACTAGGCTCCTCCCTGTTTTAGCTGCATATATGTTCCCATATATGAAAATGAATGTATTTTAGTAGAATGCAAATATAGAGTAGAACGTTCTGATAATTGTGTGAAAATGTAAAAAATATTTACTTCAGTAAAGTATAGATAACCTACATTTCTACTTAAATAAGAAAAACCAAGTATTAGTATGAGGGTAATGGAAATCTATATTTTTTTAATGTATTTATTTAGCAGACTGAATAAGAAACACACTTACGTTAAGCTTCTTTTTCTTTTTCGCACCAGATCGTGACTGCAAGAGAAAACAGACAGTTTCCTGTTTAAAGCTGATGTCTCTAAGTTTTGGGATTTGTGGGATTTATGGCCCTGTCTGGTGAGAATGGGTAATTGCACTGAGCATGCGGAAGATTAATCATTTTAAACTGGGTGGGTGTGATGCAGTGTCCTTTCAGAGAGGATGAATCCGATTCCAGGTTATGTTCAGTCAGAGATAGAGAGAGAGAGAGAGAGAGAGAGTTTCTTTGGTTTTACTATGAGTGAATGGAAGAGCTACTGAGCTCTGAGGTTCCCCTTCTGAAGTCCCCGTTGCTCCACCAGCCGCTCGCGTTCAGTAAAACTGAGCCAGACCCTCTTTTAGAGGCTGTACGTGTGACATAAGTACGTAAAGATGCATGACGTGGCCAGAAGAAGAACTATATTATTAGGCTTAGCAGGGATGATGGTTTCAGCACACTGGTATCATTAAACACTATATTTTATCCATATTCTTCTCCACTGAGAAATGCTTCTGCTTTCAGTTTAGAAACAAAATAATATAGACTGACACTGACTGATAACTGTAGAATAGTAAAGAATCCCCTTCACCTTCTGTCTTTGCTCATAGCGATTTTGTCCTCCTGGAGCTCCAGGCAAGTAGACCTGCACAAAACAGCACTGAGGTTAATCACTGTTTTATATGGAAACACTTTTATAGAAACAGAAAGGCTAAAATATGTGTACAAGCTGTATTACCACATATTTAGGATCGGGGGCGCTCCTCTTCACTTTACGAATCACAGGCTGTGCATCAGAACTGGATGTGACGCCCTGATAACACCCAAAAAGTTAAAAAACCCGGAGCCATCAAAGGATGATTACATTTTATATGCATTTTAGTATTTTTTTTTTTTTTCTGAGGACATGTCTCTCTAAACCATCACTGATTGGTAAAAAAAAAACTTCACACTAGACCTCAGGCAGCTTGGACTGTGTGTCTACAAATTAAATGTAAAAAATGTAAAATGTACTGATGATCAGTGATGGTTTGATGGAGAGTCATGTCTGTCATCTGCTGGTGTTGATCCACTGTGTTTTATTATCAAGTCTAAAGTCAGTGCAGTTTTGTTTTCCCACAAAATCTTACAGCACTTCATATCTTACAGCTTCCCTCTGCTACTGACAACTTTTATGGAGATGTGGAGATATTTCATTTTCCAGCAGGACTTGGCACACTGCCCACACTGCCAAAAGTACCAATTGGTCTTATATATAATATTCAAGTTTTCTGTGTTTAATACATCTATATAATAGTTTCACATTTTAAACTGAATTACAGAAAAAAAGTAACTTTTCAATTACATAAAAATTTTTTGATAGGAATATTCTTGCTGTTTTTAACAGCAATGGAGCTTTTAAAAAGGAATCAGTGGATGCATATTAGGGGTGTCACGATTTCGCTATTTCATCGAAATCGATCGAAATTATGTCATGGTCTCGAGCATCGAAGTCAAAAAGAGGATCGTCGATCCCTCCCTCTAAGCTACGCAAATGGAGCAGCTCTTTCTCCAGAGAATGTGGACATTCTCATCTTCTTAAAGAAAAACTTGAAAATATAAAAATAACAGTTGTTTTGTCTAGCCTCAAATAGGTTAATAGTTTTGGTACCTTACCTGAGCATCTTTCTCTCAGATAAAGTTAATAATATATCT
This sequence comes from Astyanax mexicanus, assembly GCF_023375975.1. NCBI lineage: Eukaryota > Metazoa > Chordata > Actinopteri > Characiformes > Acestrorhamphidae > Astyanax > Astyanax mexicanus. The sequence continues at coordinate 3,481,372 of NC_064409.1, forward strand.
TTATTAAAGAAAAAAAAACTAACTTGTCATTCTCAGGAACCGAAAAGGTCTTAAAGTCTTATTTTTTGTGTTTAACTGTTATAGTAGGATAGAGTTCAGTTTGTTAAGGCTCTAATTGTTTTATTATTTTGTTATGTTGCACATTGCTGTTTTAATAGTGCACACTGCTGCTACCAGAAAAATCCACTAGATGGCATTACATATATATCTTATTTCAATTATTTAAATTTGACCATTAGTGCCTAATGTGGTGTATTACAGATCACTTGTATCACTTTGCATCACTTATATCAAGCCCACCTTTTGAAATAAGATATTGTAAATTTGATGAATCAAACCAATGACTGACCATAGACTAATCTAAAACTGGCATAGGCCTCTCTGCTGTAAAAAAAAAAAAAGAAAATCGAGAATCGAATCGAATTGTGATCCTAAAAAAATAAATCGAATCAAGGATTTAGAGAATCGTGACACCCCTAATGAAGATGCATATTCAGATATGGTAATAATTCTACTACGATTTAACTATGATCATGTTTAAGGTTAGAGTTTAATGTATGTTAACATTAAAACAGGTTCACTGGTTGATTTCTAACTTTCTTTATTAGATTTTACTTGTCTGAATTGCGTCAGTAATTTGTGACTATACTCCATCACTCTAGAAAAAGTCATCAGTATTATTCAGCGGCATAACATGGACAGGATATTGTTATTGTTAGGTATTTATTGTGTCAGGAATTCGAAAGACGTGAAAAAAAGACACAAACACCAGTTTAGAAAACTTGAACACATTTACTGAGACACATGCACCACAAGAGAGTAAACTGAATTTCACCAGTGAAAATCAACAGGCAGCAAATAATTCATGTAAAGAATACAGTTCGTTGCAATATGTTACTGTAACTAGAGAAAGTAACAATACAGAAAAACAAAATACAACTTATTTAACCTTTTCACTATATTGCCAAAAGTATCTTCGCTTGCCTGCATGGATGGATGGAGACTCTTTGTTCCATAAGTCTATCTACACTCTCTACACTCTACTGTTCTAATCTGAGCTCATTCCCAGTCTCTTCCACTGTGTTATAATATCACTGACAGTTGGCTGTGGAATCTTTAGTAGTGAATAGTGAAATATCACGACTGGAAATGGATTTGCAAAGCTGCTGCATCCTATCACAGTACCACAGTGCTGGAGTTCACTGAGCTCCTGAGAGCCTGAGACCCATTATTTCACCAATGTTTGTAGAAGCAATCCCAGCATGCCTAGCTGCTGCTTTTATTATATATATACACCTGTAGCCATGAAATTAAATAATAGGAACACATGAGTTCAATAATTTGGATGGGTGAACGAATACTTTTGGCAATATAGTGTCTTTTTAATAAATAAAGCAGTGCTGGAAAAATATACAGCTCTGGAAAAAAAATGAAGAGAACCACTTAAAAATGATGAGTTTCTTTGATTTTGCCATTTTTTTATTTAAAAAACCTCTGTAATAAAAAATATAAAATCAAGAGAAAGATGGATGATCACAAGCCATCAAACCAAGCTGAACTGCTTGCATTTCTGCACCAGAAGTAAAGGCATAAAGTTATCCAAAAGCAGTGTGTAAGACTGGTGGAGGAGAGCATGCCAAGATGCATAGATTCCACCAAATATTGATTTCTAAACTCTTAAAACTTATGAATATAACTTTATTTCAGCCATTTCTCATTTTCTGCAAATAAATGCTCTAAATGACAATATTTTTATTTAGTATTTAGGAGAAATGTTGTCTGTAGTTTATAGAATAAAACAGCAATGTTAATTTTACTTAAACATAAACCTATAAATAGCAAAATCAGAGAAACTGATTCAGAAACTGAATTGCTCTCTTAATTTTTTCCAAAGCTGTATAAGCAGTCATAATCATAAATGAGTATACCTAGACATGACTTTATGCACCCCTCAAATTAACAGAAACCGTGGCATTTCATGTGCAACTCTGATGTTGAATTTTCTTTAGGTAAATTACAATGACTGTGCATTAATAAAAAACCCTGCACTCTTATCAGGCATCATGGGTTCGAGGAACGTGGCACGTGACATCACTGTGCAAAGGAAGGAATAGGGGTCCCTCTCCATGTAATGCTGATCAGTCAGTTCACAGTTTCTACACGCCTTCCTTCGGGAAGGCCACACGTTCTGCCAGAGCTTGAGTGACCCTCTAACTGAGCCTAGAGCAACGCCTGTGTTAAAGATCCAGAAAAAGAAGGTATTAAAGAGAGCTAGAGCAGCGCAACTAATGCAAGTAATGCTGCTAGACTAAAGCCCTATCCAGACGGGATTAGTTTCTCAGGGGGACGTCTGAAAAAAAAAAATAATAATAAATAATAATAATAATAATAATAATAATAATAATAATAATAATCACACTTCTACTTAGTAGAAGATTAAACTCTTGCATCTGGACTGCAAGTGAAAAAACAGAAGAACCAGTGAGTTTTTAGGCTTTCTCGATCACATGACATCGCGTGCATGTTCAGTAGCTCCTCCATTTCCACTCGCTGTTGTGTTTCCATGGAAACGTGCTCCCAGAGTGTACTTACGGTGCGTAGCAGTGGAAAAATTTCTATTTTATTAAACACGAGGAGACAAAACTAAGAGATGTGCATTTGGACGGGACTAAAATTACTGGAGGACCATGGAGTTTAGGAAAAACAATAGATAAATCAGCCTGTATTTTTTTTTTAAGAGGACGTCTGAGAAAAACATGAACATGGTCGTTACAGAGAGGAATAAAATCACCTCCATAAAAGAGAACATCACCCTGAGAAACTAATCCCCTCCGGATCGTTCCTATGAGTGGAAATCTAAAAAAAACTCTAGCACAAACACTATGAAGCGCATGCTGGGAACTTTTATATTTATTCCTTTTACTCTTATTTTATATATCATATATCATTCTGACGTACATTTGACTGTTAATGTTGACACTGGTGAAATTCACAAGAGGGTTAGTGAATTAACTGAAGCTTGTTTTAGTCATTCTGAGCGCATTCTCAGCACTTACAAGCAAATTAAGCAGGAAAAAAAACATGTGCTAAAACAGTTTCATTCATTAAACACAATTAAATGCGATTAGTCATCCCAAGCTGAAGAAACAAGAATGATTCTTGATGTTTCCATCAGTTCATGCCACATGCCAAGGTCTTGCGTGGGACAGATATCGTGTTAGTGATGAATCTGCACGGACAAAAAATCCAGTCTATGGGAAGTCTCTGCAGAGTGGTGTATTTATTATCTTTTTTTTACTTTTTATCACATTTTCTTCCCAATTTACAAGGCCAATAATCCAATCTATTCATCAGGACTCCCCCTATCACTAGTGATTCCCCAACACCAGGAGGATGAAGGCTAGCACACGCCTCCTCTGATGCATGTGAAGTTAGACTCCGCCTCTTTTTATCTGCTGTTGATGTAGCATTGCCGAGTAGCATCACAGCGCTAACGCTCGGAGGATAGCGCAGTGACTCGGTTCTAATAAATCAGCTCACAGATGCAACCTTGTGCTGATCCACATCACCCTAGGAAAGCGGTGTCCAAACTTTTTTTGTTGGGGGCCAGAAGTAGAAATATATGTGCAGTCATGGGCCACATACTATGTAATAAAACAAATAATGAAATATACTACTTATAATAATACATTTACTTATAATAATACTATATTTGTCTATCTTTGACAGTGTTGTGCAAACTAAGATTTTTTAAATTGATGTTTTGTTTCAAACATGCCTAAAACGTTCTGCATTCGCTGTCTATTTCCCGTTTCTTTGAATTTGCCATGTTCTCCTAAAAGGAACATTGATGTAGGAATACTGAAGGAAGGAAAGGAGATGAGGAGCATTTTGGATTGGGGGCCATTCCAAAAAAGGACACAGGCTGCAGTTTGGACACCCCTGCCCTACGAGTGATGAGGGAAAAGAGCGCCATCTACCCACCCAGAGAGAGCCATCCCAACTGTGCTCTCTCAGGGCTCCAGCAGCTGATGGCATGCTGCATTACAGGGATTCGAATCCGAGATCTCCAAAATCATAGTGGCAGCGTTTTAGACCGCTGGACCACTCGGATAGAATAGAGTGGTGCATTTACATGAATAATTGGCATGTAAAGGATTTGTATACTTTCTATCAGGTCATTGGGGGCAGCTGTGGCCTAAAGGTTAGCAGGTCTGGGATCAGAAGCTGAGCAGAAGGAATTGCAGGATTATGGCTATAAAGCCCTGAAGCTAAGCACCTGATCACCTGATCTCAGTTACTCCCTGGTCTCTTAGGTTGCTGCCCACTCACTGCTGCTGAGTTTTGGATGAATTGGGGTACATTTATAGGCACTAAAATAACTGCACATCTCCCAGTTATGGAATTAACTGCACAGTATTAAAATATATTCTATGATAATGACAGAGTTGACAAAAACTACTAACCTTTAGGATTCAGGTTAATTAAGTTTTTATTATATAATTTGAAACATACAGTATGAGTTGAAAGTTTGGAAACGCCTTCTTATTTAAATGAATTATTTTATTTATAATTTTAATATTGTTCCTACATAGTAAATGAATAGTAAAGTGATCTATCAGACTATGAAGGAACATATAAGGAATCATGTAGTAACTTAAAAGTGTTAAACAAACCATAATACTCTGTAAAAAAGCAATTACTGTATATGCTCTTATATGTTAACTTGTGGTTTCTGAGGCTGGTAACTCTGATGAACTCATCATGTACAACAGAGGAAGCTCTTGCTCTTCCCTTCCAAGGGTGTTCCTGATGAGTGCCAGTTTCATCATCATAATCTTTTTGATGGTCTTTCTTGTGACTGTACTTGTGGATACTTTCAAAGGTCTTGAAATTGACTTTTGGAAATTGATTTTCTTTATTTAGTTGAGTAGTTCTTGCTTCTCATAACCTGGATTCGAACATTACTAAAATATTCACTATTCACTGTATACCTGTAACTCTACCTCTTCACTACTTTACTTTAACTGATGCTCTCAAACACTTTATTAAGAGACAAGAAATTCAACATGAAATTAACTCTTGATGAGTTCAGCACAGCTGTTAACTGAAAGCCTGAATTCCAGGTGACTCTACTTCATAAAACTGACTGAGAAAATCCAGCAGTGATCTGCAAAACTGTCTGTATTTTAGCAAGAGGAGCTACTTTGAAGAATCTAAAACATATTCTGGTTTGTTTAACACTTTTTTTGTTTATTAAATGATTCCAGATGTTTTTCTTCATAGTTTAAGTATTAAAGTCATTTAGTATTATTGGGTATTTACATATTCACATATGTAGATTTACTACAATGCAGATTATTTTAAAACAAGGAAAAAAATCACTGAATTTAAGATGTTTTTTGCATCATGTAACGTATTAAAATTGCAAATTAAGATATTAAGAAATTCATATCTTTATTCAGAGATGTGTGTACCCTGTACAAATATATAGACTTTCTATAGAGCTCATTAGTACTGGAAATGGGTTAATGCAAAAATAGATAGAGAGAGAGAGAGAGAGAGAGAGAATGAATAGAATGCATGCTTACCTCTTCTGCAGGTTGTGTGGTATTGAGATTTGAGGATGATGTTGTTTCTTTATACTTTATAAAAAAAACACAGAACACATGCATCAGTAAGAATTTCCACACATATTCCTGTAGAACTCAGTGAGGTGGAATCAGTACCTGCTCTGTAACTCCAGGTGTGGAGAGAGGGGGCGCTGTTGTGTAGCTCTCCTGAGGTAAATGTACGTTAAGTACAGGTTAGTCATATGATTGTGCTGAAAACTGCAATGCACCTTATTTACTCACTGTTCTTCTGTATATTTGTATATTTATATATAAATATACTGTATATTTCTTCTCAAAACGTACTTATAAAGATTGTGGAATTCACCAGAGTTTCCTTATTTTGGATTTACTCAATTTACGAGGCCAATTTAAACAATTCTGAATATTCTATTGACTTTTTATTGTATTTTTCAGACTATAAGGAGCACCAGATTATAAGGCGCTTTATACAACACTAGTAAGGAACAAGGGTGTCGCCATGTTTTCCTTCTAATTCTAATAAATGAACTAAAACTATTTAATTGGGTAAATAAAGCGCTTCGGTTTATTTACAGTAAGCTTAGAGTTCCAGATTTCCGCAAAGCACTAGCAGCCATTAGCATTAGCAGCTAACTGCTAGCGCTAGCAGATAGCTACTAATGCCGCTAGACAGTGCTACACTGAGGAACCCTAAATGTTTCAGTAAGCCAGGGCAATATTAGCTAGTGGTTTGTCCAATGTAGCTTGTTTTAACACAGTAAACACGCAGACAATAGTCTAATATACTCACCTCTGAATGGCAAAAGAGCTAGCGCTTAGTGAATTTAGCAGCTAATGCTAATGCTGCTCCAGCATTGATACCTGGGGTTAGCACCAGGCTACAGGCTGATAATACTTACCTCTAAATGGCAAAAGAGCTAGTGCTTAGCGAAGTTAGCAGCTAATGCTAATGCTGCTCCAGCAGTGCTACCTGGGGTTAGCACCAGGCTACAGGCTGATCATAATCACCTCTGAACAGCAAAAGAACTGGCGTTTGGCAGTGTCTTTTACTGTTCCTTAATAAAATTAAAGGATTTTAAATGCGCCTTATAGTCCAAAAAATACGGTACAAGGATAAAAGTAAGACAATTTCTAAGAAGGTATTGTTAAATGAGAAACACACTGAAATATGTATTTAAATATGTCAGAAGCATATAGCAGAAGATATTGTTGAAATGGTGAAATTTTGACTCTTGAAAGTACCGGTACAAAATAAATGAGATAATGTTCCTTTTTTAATGACAAAGTATTGAAATATGTTTATAATATCGGTATATCGTGCAATACTAGTCAGTACACACACTCACACCACAAAGCTGAGCTTATTACAGTAATCTTAATCCAGTCTATACTGTCCTATAATTATATATTAATAAAGATAACACTAGAAACGTGGTACTGGAACAAATGTTCCCAGGTCAAAAAAAAACACAAAATAATGAATTAAAACAAGTTTTTGTTAGTATGGTAAAGTAACTTAGGTTATTCTGTGCTACATGGCTAATATGATCTGTAGCAAGACTATAAACCAGCCAATAAAAAGTGAGCTTTTACTTTTCTTTCTGGATTGGACCAGAAAATGAAAAAAAAAAAAAGAAAACATTTTTAAGGATTGTAAAGAGGCTTATAAAACTCCATCTGAGCATTTATCCCAAACCAAAGTCTTGTAAATATATTTGCTATTTTTTACATCAAAACACAACATAAAATACATATAAAACGTATTCTGTTGGGTCTTTAACAAGTTACAAAAGGCCTGGATCAGTTCTTTAAAAAATAAATAAATGATTTCAGATTCTGATCCCATATAATCTGATCACACATTAAGTGAGTGAGTGATATTAAGTGTTCTTAAGCATGTATATTTAGGGATTATCTTTGAGAAACCAATTTATAATAATCCCTTGTAAAAATAACTGTCCCACTAATAATACAGCGTTAATTCCTACCTCTGTTTCTTGTGTGTATGAAGGAGCTGTCACTGTGTTCTGCTGAAGCTGAAAGAAGAGAATGTACTTCAGTTTTAATAAGTAGAAAAGTAAAGAATGTACTTTATAACCTGAGTTGTCACTTTGTGATGCTTCCATGACGGTCAAATACTCTTATTTGCTTTAAATATTTGAACTAAATTAACTTTCTGAGGAATAAATAAATTAAAACACTTAAAAAGACGTATATATGTCATAATCTAGGTATTTATAAAGTTGTGCTGTATGTTTTGCATTGTATTATATAGAAAAAAAAACATAAAAAGAATACATTAAAATACTCACTGTGCTTTGTGAAGGCAGATTGCTTTCTGTTGTTGATTCAGAAACAATCTAGAAAGAATTATAAACAAAATTATAGACCATAATCATGTTTACTGACAGCTGGCCAAATTGAGTGCTGAAAAAAACCACTTAAAAATGATGATTTTTTTATTTTACCAAATTGAAAATCTCTGGAATATAATCAAGAGGAAGATGGATGATCACAAACCATCAAACCACCAAACTGAACTGCTTGAATTTTTGCACCAGGAGTAAAGCAGCATAAAGTTATCCAAAAGCAGTGTGTAAGACTGGTGGAGGAGAAGAACATGATGCCAAGATGCATGAAAACTGATTAAAAACCACCAGGGTTATTCCACCAAATATTGATTTCTGAACTCTTTTTTTTCTTTTTGTTTTTTCATCCATTTCTCATTTTCTGTAAATAAATGCTCTAAATAACTATTTTTTATTTGGAATTTGGGAGAAATGTTGTCTGTAGTTTATAGAATAAAACAACAATGTTCATTTTACTCAAACATAAACCTATAAATAGCAAAATCAGAGAAACTGCTTCAGAAACTGAAGTGGTCTCTTATTTTTTTCCGGAGCTATATATGTTAGTAACAATCAACCAAGCTTTCTCCCAATGCTCATTGCTATCTTACACCCCGCTATCTTGTTGTTTAAATAGCAACAGTGCTTCTGAATACACAGTATCTACGCTGATGGGCTGCTGCAATGCTATTAACCAATCAGAGGCAATATATTTGCATGTATGAATATTCATGAGCAAGAGCTGAAATCCTCTCTTTCTTCAGAGACACTCATTCAGTGATCTAAAACAGGGCTAAACAGAAACACCTGAGCAAATATTTTTTCACAAAGAACAGCTCACATGGCATTTATTCATACTACAAACACAACTAGACATGTTAAAATGAAGGAAAAAAAAATTAAACACTCTTTCTGCCATAGAAGTTTTCCTGCTGGGTTAAATGAATCATGCATATATGTTTTAACAAGCACAAACCTCATCCTCATAGTTATACAACTCATCATCATAAATATCCTCCTCTATCTCCTCCTCCCTGCTGGCCTGGTCTTCCTGTGAGTAGAATAAATAAAAAAAATGAGAGTCTTCACTGTAAATGTCAGAAAACAAATATTTATAATATTTTACTTATTATTTATGTATTATGTTGCATTTTTTATATATTAAAGTTAAATATTAGACATATTAACCCTTTCAGACCTGATTAAAATTATGGGAAAAAATAAATTCCATCTGTAATTCACACAAATGAAGAATTTAATATTTCAATATAAAAACTATTTAAAAGTTTTTATCCAATTAACTGAAATATTTAATTGTTTTTTAAATGTTCATTGCATTGAAAGACTGTGTTTATTTATTTTTTTATACTTCATATTGAACTTGTCACTTTACAGTGCAATATTTCATTGTTTAATAGGGCAGTGTGAAATTTGTATCTATTTACATTGTTGCTTGTTTCTGTTATCTTTTATTGTATCTTGTACTTTTAGAATTATTTCTAAGGATGTCATATCTCTATTAACATACTCATAACACATTATAAATCATTTATAAAACATTATAAACATAGTTTTACATATTTATAAAATATATAAATATGACATTGTATATTCATGATTATTATGCATAATGAATTCTGATTATAATGCATCATCAGTTGTGTTTATAAGATGTTATATGTTAATACCAAGAGCCTTAACAAAGCATGCTAAAAGCTAACAACCATAAAAGCATGATTACAACACATTATATTCACACAATTCAGATTAACACTGTAAGTAGTGGTTATGTAGTGGTTATGTAGTGGTTATGTAGTGGTTATGTAGTGGTTATGTAGTAGTTATGTTGTGGTTATGTTGTGGTTATGTAGTGGTTATGTAGTGGTTATGTAGTGGTTATGTAGTAGTTATGTAGTGGTTATGTAGTGGTTATGTAGTGGTTATGTAGTAGTTATGTAGTGGTTATGTTGTGGTTATGTAGTAGTTATGTAGTGGTTATGTTGTGGTTATGTAGTGGTTAGTTGAATGTTTTAGAAGGACAGTTAGAATGAAGTTTAAATAGTGTTTAACTCTGATAGAATTAAGTAAAAGTGTTAAATAAGTTTAGAGTTGTTTAGAAATGTTTAAGCAGGGCATTTACCACTCGTTTCCTTTGCCGTTTATGCCGTCCTTTATTTCCTTTACCCTAATTAAGAGTTTTACAATCAGAGTGTTAATGTCACACTTAAAGCATTGCTGCCATTATAATTAAAACACATTATAATATATTTTAAAGACAGGTTATAGAGATGAGCAGCATAGTACAGTATAGTCAAGATATTATAAAGCATCACAAATAACAGAGTTTTACATTTTAAAACAAAGTAAGATGAATAAGACTATATATGTTACAGTTAAAAGTCATATGTTACAGTTAAAAGTCATATATTACAGTTATATATAATATGTTACAGTTAAAAGTCATATGTTACACCTACATATGTTACAGTTAAAAGTAATGTTACAGTTAAAAATCATATGTTATAGTTAAAAGTCTTATGTTATAGTTAAAAGTCATTTGTTACAGTTAAAAGTCATATGTTACAGTTAAAAGTCATATGTTACAGATAAGTCATATTTTACAGTTACATATATTTTACAGTTAAAAGTCTATGTTACAGTTACATATCATATTTTACAGTTAAAAGTCATATGTTGCAGTTAAAAGTCATATGTTACAATTAAAAGTCATATATTACAGTTAAAAGTCATATGTTGCAGTTAAAAGTCATATGTTACAATTAAAAGTCATATATTACAGTTAAAAGTCATATGTTACAGATAAAAGTCATATTTTACAGTTAAAAGTCTATGTTACAGTTACACATCATATTTTACAGTCAAAAGTCATATGTTACAGTTAAAAGTCATATGTTGCAGTTAAAAGTCATATGTTGCAGTTAAAAGTCATATGTTGCAGTTAAAAGTCATATGTTACAGTTAAAAGTCATATGTTACAGTTAAAAGTCATATGTTGCAGTTAAAAGTCATATGTTGCAGTTAAAAGTCATATGTTACAGTTAAAAGTCATATGTTACAGTTAAAAGTCATATGTTGCAGTTAAAAGTCATATGTTACAGTTAAAAGTCATATGTTACAGTTAAAAGTCATATGTTACAGTTAAAAGTCATATGTTACAGTTAAAAGTCATATTTTACAGTTAAAAGTCATATGTTACAGATAAAAGTCATATTTTACAGTTAAAGATCATGAATTAGAGTTAAAGGTCACATCTTATTTAATGTTTCTCTTTTTTCTTTTTTTTCCCCTACTTAGTAAATAAATAGTAAAGTGATCCAGACTATGAAGGAACACATAAGGAAACATGCATTCTAGAGCTGGGCGATATGGTCCAAAAAAAAAAAACTTTGATTTAAAAAAAAAAAATCAGATTTTCGATTTACATTGATTTTTTTCCTCAACTAAAATCTCCTAAAAGTCACTAGAAGTCGCTAAATGACGTCATCGCCTAATTTGCATAATACATGTTTTTGAAGCTGTAAAGGATTAACATTGTGGGAGAGAAAAATGTGAGTAAAAACACTCTAAATATGTTAGAAATGATACTAATAAACTTCAACTAATGAACAACTTCTGTTGCTTTTTAAATAGGGAGTCACGTCTCAAAATAACTTTATTTTTACGTAAATTACATAAATCAGTTTTTTGCCGTGTTGTTGAATGTTATTATAAGAGCAGTTTTTTATTTTATTAATTTGTTTTTTAGCTTTCTTAAGTTTTCTTTATTTTCAAACCTATTATAGACAAATAGCTTTTTATAAAGAGGGAGACACTGTGGATGAGGTGAGTGACAGGCTGAGACTGTGTGAGTTAAATTCAGTGAGTTTCTTTTCGTGTCACACTGAAGACACTTTTATATTTATATTTCTGCTCGCGGGAGAGAGGGGCGGGGCTGCGTGAGGGAGAGAGGGGCGGGGCTAAGCTCGATTTTCATAAAAACACATCGTCCTTAACTGTAAATTTAAATTAATCGATAAAAACTATTAATCGCCCAGCTCTAATGCATTTATTTTAAGTGTTAAACAAACCAAAACACTTTTATCTGGGGTTTAATATGGGTTTAATATGATCTTCCATTCCTGGTGAGCGCTAGTTTCATCATAGTGTTTTTGATGGTCTTTCCGACTGCATTTGAGGATACTTTCAAAATTCTACTGACCTTAGAACTTTTCTCAAATATTCACTATTATTCACTGTATACCTGTAACTCTACCTCTTTACTACTTTACTATTTATTATAACTTTATTATAAATGCAAATCTAAGGAGTACTGTACCTTTCCTCTCTCTCTGCTCTTCTTCTTCTCTCCTGAGCTCTTCTTCCCTGTGTCCTCCTGACTGTGGAGGACCGTCTCCATACTTACCGCTGTCTTTGTTGAACCGGTCTATCAAAAATATACACATATATACAGCCGCATTCAGACAAACAGAAATCACTGCAGTTTAATATTTCAGACACAATATAAAACAGAGCAAAATCAAACAAACCTGGTGAGAAATATATACTTAACTGTCTCTTAAATATACTGAGAAATGTTTAAGTATGCTGTAAATATACTAACAGAGTTATGTACTTAAAAATATATAAAAAAGTACATTAATATTATGCTTTCATCAAATGTTTGAAAGTAAACTTTGATCATAATTTTTAAAAAGCACAATATATTGTATTAAAAAAATAGTTTTTAGTTTGATGTAATTAAATATACTTCTAAAATACTTATTTCTAAATATATATCAATTTCTAAAAAGTGTGTTAAAAACAGCTGTTTCTGTAGTTAATTTTAAGTACAATGTATCATCTAACTTTTTAGAAAGTAAATTAAATGACTACTTCTAATTTAAAAACACACTAAAAATTGTAGTACACTATATTAAAAATATATAAAATATATTTTTATACCCAATGAAGTATACTAGAAGTGTGCTACTTACAAAAGACAGGAACAAGAAGCATATTTGTACTCTAAAGTTAATAGATCACATATATTTAACATTAATTCTGCTGTCTCCATCTCTATTTCTCTCTCTCTCTCTCTCTCTTACTTTCTCAATCTATCTCTTGTTCACTTTCTCCTTTTCTTGCTCTCTCTTATTCTTTCTGTCTCACTTCTCTCTCATTTTTTATATGATGTCTCTTTCTGTTCCTCTCCTCACTTCTTTTTCTACTTTTTTCATCCCTCTCTCTCTTTCTCTGTCTATCTCTCTCTGTCTTTCTCTCTCACCTCTCTTCTCTCTTTTTTTGTTCTTCATCTCTCTCTGTCTCACTTCTGTCTCCTTTCTTATTTGGTCTTTATATTTCTGTTTCTCTCCTCTCTTCGTTTTTCTGTTGTCTCCACTTTTTCCTTTTCTTTTTCTCTCTCTTTTTCACTCTCTCAACTTTCTCCTCTTTTTTAGGTACTTTGTCTCTCTCACTTCTGTCTCTTTATGTCTCTTTATTCTCTCTAATATACCTGGTGCATAATATAATTGTGATACAGTTGTAATACTCCTTAAATATATTATGAATTTACTGTAATCATATTTATAATATGGGGTTACATATATAAAGTAGTTTAAATGTTTAAATGTTACTGAAGTATATTTAAAATGGTTATATTTTAGTACAGTTAAGTACACTTAGCACAATTTAAGTAAAGCTTTTTTTACTATTTTATACTGTAATTAAAATATAATAAGGACAAAAAAAGCAGATAGATAGATAGATAGATAGATAGATAGATAGATAGATAGATAGATAGATAGATAGATAGATAGATAGATAGAGGATATGGCGTACCCTATCTGAAGAAGTGTTAGTTTGATTGATGGTAGCTTCTTCTCCTCCTTTTTCTTCCACTTCCATTCCACTCATATCTGTCTTTCCATCTGAGGAGGATGTGTTCCAAAGGGCAGGACTCATTCCATCGGTTCCATTAAGAGAATCCTTTAAAAAATTAACATATTGGTCAAATAATCCAGTCTTAACTATGACAGATGAATCCATATTATGCCTTTAGCCATTCTGGTGGTCATGTAATCCAGGTTTAACTACTGTATGTCAATCATCAATAGGAATAATCAATAGTACGATTTGAACTGAATCTATGCCATGACTTTAGTTTAGTAATTTTGCTGTATGATAAATATACAGTGCTAAGAATCACATACTTAACATATGTAGTTTAAGAAATATAGTCTATGAAATATCAGAAATATTAGAAGAGTATAAACTTCAGGCTCAAAAGTGTCAAAAACAAATAGATCCTACCTTTGATAATGGGGCAATAAAGATACAGGGATATAATACAATATATAGGAAAGACAGGACATGTTATGATGGAAATGTTTACACATATTATAGTAAAGTTTAGAACTGACTTAAGACATAACTTTGATAAATAAGCCAGGAACAATAACATCTACAGGGGTTGGACAATGAAACTGAAACACCTGGTTTTAGACCACAATAATTTATTGTGGTGACGGACAGTTCTGGTGGAAACAGGTTTTTAAATACAATCCAGGTTAGCACCCGAACATCCCTTTCAGACAGCTTCCTCTTACAGCGTCCACAGTTAATCCTGTTGGATGTGGTTGGTCCTTCTTGGTGGTATGCTGACATTACCCTGGATACCGTGGCTCTTGATGCATCACAAATACTTGCTGTCTTGGTCACAGATGCTCCAGCAAGACGTGCACCAACAATTTGTCCTCTTTTGAACTCTGGTATGTCTCCCATAATGTTATAGTGTGCATTGCAATATTTAGAGCAGAACTGTGTTCTTACCCTGCTAATTGAACCTTCACACTCTTACAGCTCTTACTGGTGCAATGTGCAATTAATGAAGATTGAACACCAGGCTGCTCCAATTTAGCCATGAAACCTAAAATCCCACACTAAAATGATGACAGGTGTTTCAGTTTCACTGTCCAATGCCTGTACATGTATTGACCATATTTACACAAATGCAATATATCTGTTCTAAAGAAATGTCAGTGCTTTCAGTAGGCTGCAGTGATCATAACATGGTGGCTATAACTAGAAAAAAGTAATCATAAAGCGATCTTGCAGGGAATTAAATTCATTAGATGAACATATCGAAAATATAACATTAATAAGTTGGACTGAGATATATTGAGTATAAAACCTTAAAAAAAATCCACAGTAAAAATCAAAAAGGCTACGAAGGCCTGGTGTCCTCTTATGAGGCCATTATACTGTCACCTAGTGGTGGCAGAAGAGTTTAACACGTTTCAGTTTCGATTTTGTTGAGAAATTTAAATAAACAGTAAATACAGTAAAATTGTATGTTTTTTACTTAGTTACGTAGTTAGTTATGTCTTTGTGTTGACCCTTGTGTGGTGTTCGGGTCTGTGGGACCCATTTTAATTTTTCATCAAATGATACTAAAAAAATATTTTGGCATTGGCTCATTTTTTGTGAAAAACATATATCAAAACACATTTTCCATAAACACACACTGTACACCCCCCCCCCCCACACACACACATTTATATTACATACAGTATGTTTGGCCAAGGGCTAATAAACATTGCTTCATTTGTAAATTTGAAACTAAACAAATTTTCTACTCATATCTTGAGTTTAATTCATTTTCTTTTACATTTTATTAAAAAACTAATAAAAAAAGAGTAGCACTTTTTAAAAGAAATGTAACATAAGAAAGGTAAAGGGCAAATATTAACCATGTAAGCTGTTTATATTGCTTGCAATTTAGGTGAAGCAAGCATGTGTAAAGCATTTTAATGTAAAATTGCTTAATTTTGCTGAATTAAATACAAGTAACAAAGTAAACGAGTAACAAAAATATGAACACCACACAAGGGTTAAGGCAGCACTTCAAATGAGCCATATTGCTCAAAGGGGCACAATTGTTATTTCTACTACTATTTCTGTTTTGTACTCAACTCAACTCAACTCAATTTTATTTATAAAGCACTATAAAAACAACAGCAGTTGAAACAAAGTGCTGTACATAGATCATTATAGAACATAGAACCAACACTAAAATAATAAGACAAGGTAAAAAACACACATAAATATGCATAAATATAAATACATGTTTTGCACGTCATTACTAATTGCCACTTTATTGTGTTTTATCGAAATATAAAACCAACGTCCACATATGTGGACATCATTTTTTTTTCAAAAACTACATCATGTAAAAAGGTGCCAATTAGTCCAAATAGCAAAACTATGCAAGAGTTCATGTCTTTCGAGTTTAAACATTTTTACCAGGTCGGGTTCAGGCAGCAGCAGCTCCTCGTTTAACTCGTCTTCTTCTTCTTCTTCTTCTGTGATTAAAGCCTCATCAGTCTGAGGATCACTGGAGAGTTGGTACTTGGCTGAGCTCTAGGAGTGAAGAGAGAGTGAACAGAGAGTGAGGAGAGAGTGAGATGAGGCTGTATTACTCTTTTGGTTGAGAGATGTGCAGTGAGGATAATTATTGTATAATTGCTTGGAGTGGAAATCTTGACCTGGGAAGCTTTAAGAGTATTAAATCAGATTTAACAGTAATTTAAAGCACAGAGTGAAACAGTTTATATAACATTGCATCAAATCAAATCAGATAACAGAAGCTGTGAAACGGTACCGTGTACTCGGTGATGATATTAGAGCTGGGGTCCGTCCTCTGGCCTTTGGTTCTTTTTTTAGTGGCCATTTCATGCAGAAGTTCCTCCATGCCGTCCTGGAGAAGCCGATCAATCAGGGCCTTCAGCAGGGAGAGCTGTGGGGGGAGGTTTATTGGAGCTGTAACTCAGCTGTTTATGACTATTTAAAGGGTTCATACATGTTCATGATCTTGAGAAAGTTATCCCTGTGTTCATTTCTCTTTACGAATAGACTACTGTAATTCTTTATACACAGAAAAAAATGATGAGTAAAATTTACTTTAAAGAAAGTCACAACTTTCTGCATTTGCTGTTTTTTAAGTAAATTTAATTTCAGATAAATTTAAGTAACTTTAACTCGGTTTCAAGACTTAAATAGAGTTACACAGAGTAAATAAGTCAGGGGTCCTCAAACTACGGCCCGCGGGCCGCATACGGCCCCCTGCGCTCATTTGACCGGCCCCTTTAGCTCCAACAGCAGTACCTGCTCCCTGGCCCCTCACGCAAGCAGCATTAGCTATACGGGGGGAAAAAAACAGTAAAAAAAAATGACAATTGGCCATCGAGTGTCTCCGTAGACAGATGAAAAAAAACAGAAGGCTATTTCCCACGGTAATCAGACAACATACTACCACTCGCTCTGTGCTGTTCGCATGAGCTCTGAGACTCACATCTGACGGAATGTCGAGGAAAAGAAAAATCGACTCTGAGTGCAGGGTATTTAATCAACAGTGGACCTCTGACTACCTTTTTGTGCAATGTAAAGAAAAGGCTGTTTGTCTCATATGCCAGGAGTCAGTCGCCGTGTTTAAGGAATACAACCTGCGCCGCCATTATGAATCGCGCCATAAAGACAAGTTCGGCTGTCTGACGGGGCAGGTGAGGACAGACAAAATAGCAAAACTGAAACATGTGTTGGAGACTCAGCAAAATTCTTTTATAAAGCAAAAACACCTAAATATATCATCAGTTCGAGCTAGCTTTCAAGTGGCCAAGCTAATAGCTAGCAGTGGAAAGCCGTTCACCGACGGAGAGTTTGTAAAACAGTGCCTGACGGCGGTTGTCAAGGAGGCGGACCTGTTCAGCGCGGTGAGTCTATCCGCACCCACAGTTACACAGAGAGTAGAAGAAATGGGCGACAATTTGCACCTTCAACTGCAAACTCAGACAAAAAGACTTTGCTCCTTTTCACTGGCTCTTGACAAAAGCAACGTATGCGTGACACGGCGCAACTGTTGATTTTCATCCGCGGAACTAATGATAAGTTCGAAGTCACAGAGGAGCTTGCTGGACTACAAAGCATCAAGGGAACGACAACAGGAGAGGACATCTACAGGAAAGTTCACCAAACGGTGGCGGATTTAGATCTGGACTGGGCTAAATTAGTGAGTGTTACCACGGATGGTGCGCTTTGAAGTAAAACTGGGTCTCCTCCTTAAACATGTGAAGGAGAAAAAATTCTGCCATTTTCCCACTACACAGAGTAACAAACATGGAACCTGACATTGACAGTCTTGTCAGCCAGAAGCAGGCTCACAGTTCACATTAACTTATGGAAAAGCACTGTATGAGGTAGGATAATGGAAATTATTACTTAATAAATCATTAAAATGTCTGCATTGTGAATTACACATATAGCATATATTATGCAACCAGTATCACATGATAAATAGTTTTTAATGTTTATTTTTAGTCCGGCCCCCCAGAAGACTGAAGAACAGTGAGCTGGCCCTTTAGTTTAAAAGTTTGAGGACCCCTGAAATAAGTGAACTGAACTTCAGTCAATCCTTTCTTTTATTAAACTTTACTTCATTTATTTTTACTGAATCAATCCTTTCTTTTAGTAAACTTTACTTCATTTATTTTTACTGAATCAATCCTTTCTTTTAGTAAACTTTACTTCATTTATTTTTACTGAATCAGTCCTTTCTTTTAGTAAACTTTACTTCATTTATTATTACTGAATCAATCCTTTCTTTTAGTAAACTTTACTTCATTTATTTTTACTGAATCAATCCTTTCTTTTAGTAAACTTTACTTCATTTATTATTACTGAATCAATCCTTTCTTTTAGTAAACTTTACTTCATTTATTTTTACTGAATCAATCCTTTCTTTTAGTAAACTTTACTTCATTTATTTTTACTGAATCAATCCTTTCTTTTAGTAAACTTTACTTCATTTATTTTTACTGAATCAATCCTTTCTTTTAGTAAACTTTACTTCATTTATTTTTACTGAATCAATCCTTTCTTTTAGTAAACTTTACTTCATTTATTTTTACTGAATCAATCCTTTCTTTTAGTAAACTTTACTTCATTTATTTTTACTGAATCAATCCTTTCTTTTAGTAAACTTTACTTCATTTATTTTACTGAATCAATCCTTTCTTTTATTAAACTTTACTTCATTTATTTTACTGAATCAATCCTTTCTTTTAGTAAACTTTACTTCATTTATTTTTACTGAATCAATCCTTTCTTTTAGTAAACTTTACTTCATTTATTTTTACTGAATCAATACTTTCTTTTAGTAAACTTTACTTCATTTATTTTTACTGAATCAATCCTTTCTTTTAGTAAACTTTACTTCATTTATTTTACTGAATCAATCCTTTCTTTTAGTAAACTTTACTTCATTTATTTTTACTGAATCAATCCTTTCTTTTAGTAAACTTTACTTCATTTCTGCATACAATATTACCTAATTACAATTACTTAATTTATACAATATTATTCAAATAATTAATGATACATACTATATTATAATTCCTAAAATTTAAATAATTTTAGTGAAAAGACACATATTACACTGTCTCAACACATGGATGGCATGTAATACATTCTTTATACTAGTAAACTAAATACTAACTAGGTAAATGCCATCCATGTGTTGAGACAGTGTAATATGTGTCTTTTCACTAAAATTATTTAAATTTCAGGAATTATAATACTTGGTCTATTTACAACATAAATCTTTGAGATTATGTAAATATTTTAACGTGTTTTAACCAAAAATATATACATTTTAGGAAATATAATATATTATGTATCATAAATTATTTGAGTAATATTGTATAAATGAAGTAATTGTAATTAGATAATATTATATGCAGAAATGAAGTAAAGTTTACTAAAAGAAAGGATTGATTCAGTAAAAATAAATGAAGTAAAGTTTAATAAAAGAAAGGATTGATTCAGTAAAAATAAATGAAGTAAAGTTTACTAAAAGAAAGGATTGATTCAGTAAAAATAAATGAAGTAAAGTTTACTAAAAGAAAGGATTGATTCAGTAAAAATAAATGAAGTAAAGTTTACTAAAAGAAAGGATTGATTCAGTAAAAATAAATGAAGTAAAGTTTACTAAAAGAAAGGATTGATTCATATACTATATAAAATTATATACAGCATAATGTAATAATAATTAGTGAGGATAATTTCCCAACTTTCAAACCATTGAAGCAGTAAAATTACTGTCAAAAGGGAATTGATTACTAGAATTTAGTGTTTAATTAATCTAATAATGTTATAGAGCTGCAACTATTTGACTATATGACTATTTTATTACTCGACTAATCTGCCGATTATTTTTCCGATTAGTCACAATTATTTAGTTCTCCTACTGTTGAGGCTCCCAATTTAAAGGATGTTTTACTGAATCTTTACAGCTACACTTTTAGGGCTCTAGACAGATTTTGCAGGACATTTTGATAAATTATTGATGTACTGATATAAAGTTATTAGGCATAATATAGGATAATAAGCATAAGCATAATATAATATAGAACAGAATTTATATATTACATATATTTATATATTACTTATATATACTTATATTATATTATATATGTTCAATGTATAAGAATTAAAATTTTCTTTTTTAAATTATGTAAATTGCCATTAAGTCTAAGTTTATTATATCTACATTATTTGTTTATTTATTAATATTTACTTCTTTTAGTGTCAATATATTTCTTTTTCTCTACTGCACACTTGAATTGACTCTGTAACCTGAGTTGCCAGGTTTGCAGTTTTCATGCGAAACCAGGCTTGTTCGATAGTCGCAGAAAAAAAATAAATAAATAAAGGACGAGGTGTCCGTTTATTTGTTTTTCTGGCAACCTTAAAGATTGGGCTGGTTTAGACAGACTTTGGAGAGGATTTTTGCTGGACCTGGCAACCCTGGCTGCGGCTTGTGGTAATTCGCTGTCTGCTTTCTTTCTCTACATCACTCCAGAGACAACAAAAGCCACTATATATTATTTATACGCACAGGATATGTTTAAATGTATAAGATTAGTTGATGTACAGTGATTGAGTACGGGTGTTGTCTTGTCCCTTATCTGATGTGTTTACATTTTTTGGAGACACGGAGTGCGACATTTATTTATCTTGTATTTAAAAGTTAGTATTTAGAAATGTTTAGTCTAAAGTATTCAAATATGTATTGTAGAGTACATGTGTGATTCCAAACTTTTGAACAATAGCATTAAAAGCATAAAATGCATTTTAATATGCAAGATTATAGCTGTATTTCTTCACAGTATTTGGTCGAAACACTTTATACATTTTACTAATTTTACTTTTACTAATTTTGAATAATTATGTTCAATCTTTAACATAAGAAATAGGATGATAAAAGCTTACCTTAATGCCGTATGATTCAAATAATGCTTCAATATCCTAAAAGAATCAAAAAAATGTCCCATTAATGCCAAATATAGTGTTGTATACTAGAAAATATATTACTATATCCTCCTGAGACCTGGACATATGCCTGACATTTTTTACTTTCTCCTTGCTTTTGGGGATTACTGGGATTTAAGAAGTATTAAAACTAAACTTTGTCCTTGTACAGGAAGTCATTTTTGCAAAAAAAAAAAAAAAAAAAAAAACATGTCCTCATGTGGGGACGGAGGTTTATTTTAACATTTAAAAAATACCCTTTCCATTTGTTATCAGAAAGACAAAATTAGTGCAAGAACTAAAGCTTTCTACAAAAATAAAATAAACTAATTTCAAACATAAAAGTGGAGGATTTTTTTTACCATTTTTACCTGGCCCATGTTTCTGTCTGGAATGGCTGTAAAAACCTTTGACTGGGCTTCCCGCCAATTGGTTTTCAACCAATTTAGTGTAATGTTGTCATGTTGTGACCACTAGATGGTACGGGCAGTGTCTCTATATGAAGCCATAGGGTCAATGTTTTAAAAAATTAAGTATCTTGGTGCAGAGAAGCAGAAATGTAATGTCCCCATATGAGGACACTGGGTCTCAAGAGGATATTACACTATAAATCTGTGGCTATGTACTGTATACCTTTATTTCAATAGCTCTCCCTGGAACACCAGCATCCCCCTATATAAAATATAAAAAATAAGAGAGATATTAAACATGTCTAATTGCTTTAAATGCTTAAAATCAGTTTTAGTCAGTGTGTATAAGAATGCATAAGAAGATTATACACAGAATTACACACTTTGTCTCCTTTAAAGCCTTGATCTCCTTTGTCTCCCTGTAAGACAGAACATAAAAAATATAAATCATATATATCATATAATAACTTTGTCATTTATAGTTTAGCTCTAAATTAAAATGATCTTACCTTTATTCCAGTAGGACCCTGTTTACACACAAACACATACAGACGCACAGAGGCAAAAGGAAAGCATGCATTATGAAATGCATGATAAAAGAAAGCATGTGACCAAATCACCAAAGCTCCCTGATATAAGGAAAGTAAACTCCATTCTCTTTAAATCGTACAGATGCATTGGCGTAGGAACTGGGGGGATATTAGAAATAGGTGGATTTGCCCGCCCTCCCGCTCAAAAAAAAAAATTATACCGCAGAAAAAGCAGAAATTGTTTTAAAATAAACTTTTATTTTGAAAGCGTGCCGACATCTGCACTCCCGCCATGAAAAGCACCCTCTCTCAGGAGAGCGTTTCTAATTAAAGTTAGCTTAATCAATTACCTCCACTTTTATCAAGAAGCGATGTGTACACGCTGCAATGAGAGGGTGCTTTTCATAGTGGGGGTGCAGATTTAGGCACTACTATAGTGCCACATTCTGCACCCCCGCCAGGAAAAGCACCCCCTCTTGGGAGAGGCTGCAGGTGACATTTCATTTTCCTTATTTCTTACGAGCTGGCGTAGCTTAGAATAGTTTCTTTTAAAAGGTATTTCCATTTTCTAAGTAAACTACAAGCCATGAAGACATGGCCGCACGCTCCCGAGAGAGGGTGCTTTTTCTGGCGGGGGTGCTGAATTTGGCACAACACTGGATTTACACGCGAGCCGGTAAATTTAAATATACTGCACTAAAAATGACTTTAAGGTTATGTCTCGTTCTGCTGACAGATTGGGAGGGTTTGGGTTATCTAACGTTTGTATGAACTGCTGCCAAAAAACTCTATAAAATGTAAAAGTTGCATTTTTTTAATAAAAAAATTTAAAAAATTTAAGAAGTGTTTTCAGTAGAAACAATTATTTTATTATTTTAATGAGTGGAGAAAATGTAAATATATAACAGAAATGAAATTTCAATACATAATAATAATAATAATAATAATAATAATAATAATAATGAACAAATCTGTTGTCATATTATTTTAAATATTAGGTGATTACTGATCAGTTTTTTGTCATATATATGTTTATAATTCGGACATTCTAACAGCAGTAAATGTAGTAATGTGGAGTAGTAACTTGTTTAGGTCTTAAAGTCACCTTTAGTCGGATTTTTCTAATAATAAACAGAAGTAAATTGCCATTAAGTCTGTTTATTATATCTACATTATGTGTTTATTTATTAGTATTTACTTCTTTTAGTATTAATATTTTTCCCTTTTCTCTATTGTGCTCTTGAATTGCCTCTCTAACCTGAGTTGCCAAGTTTGCAGTTTTCAAGCAAAACTGGGCTTGTGCCCAGTGTCCGTAGTGTCCGTTTATTTTATTTTTTTGGGCTACTTTTATATTAATTTTGGCCACCAAAAGCCTTATATATATATATATATATATATATATATATATATATATATATATATATATATATATATATATATATATTTTTTTTTTTTTTTATGTTGTTCTAAGATACTATAGGGTTAACAAATGTGTCCCCCCAGTGTCAAACCTACTCATATGACTTTATACAGATGCAACAGCGTAGCTCTGATTCTAATTGCAGCAGTATCAGGATGGGTAGGACTTAATATATCATGCACTATAAAAGCACAATAACTGTATTCTGAAAAGATAATATCCACAGATTGCTCTTACCGTTGCTCCAGGCGGTCCCATTGGTATTGGAAAGGCTTTTCTTATTTCATCTATTGAAGCTCCCTGCAGAAAAAAACACAGTATTAATCTATAACTAATATCATTTAAATAACATTTAAATGGAAAATAAATGGATCTAGCAGCTGCTAAACAATCTACACTGTACACAGATGTACACTATTATTACTGCAGTTCTTCACCTGTCAGAATAACTCTAATTCTTCTCTAATTCTTTGCTGAAACTGAGACTCAGTACATTTTAATCATGTTAATCTAAAGAGCTAAAGGCTAAAGCTGCTGTTTCCATGTGGGTCAGACAGACGTCTTCCTGTAGCAGTTTTTTTCTCCAGTTTACAAGAGTATTCTGAAACAGTACTCGTCGCTCTCTGGCTTAATCTGTAATTTCTCTAAATAAAATAAGACTTTTTATAAGTGTGTAAATGCTGCAAATTAACATTGATAAATCAATTTTCAAAGCTCTGTTTATTGCCTTTGCTGAATTGTTTGCTAAAGATTATCCCCTATTTTAAACAATGAGTTTTTTATTTGTTTTTACAATAACGGTACTACAATTACTTTTTTTTTCAGTTAATTTGTAAGGCTGCCTGCTCTGGATTTGACACATTTGACACTAAAGACTCTATTTCTTCACTCCACTGATCAGGAAACACTACGGCGTTCCAGCCCTCCGAGCTACTGTTTGTTTTCACCTGTTCTCCCCTGTATAAATACCCCTCAGTTTGCCTTGCTCTTCGCTGATTGTTTAATTTGGATTTCCTTGCTCTTCTACGAAGCATTGTCTTTTTGTTTTTTTTGTTACCAACCTGTCTTTTTTTGTATTTTTGACTCCTCTTTTGCCTTCTTCTTCTTTGTTTTTGCTGAATCAATCCTGTAGTACCACAGTTTGCCTGATTACCCTTTCTGGTATGTTTGCTGCAATTGTCTTACTGCCCCTGCCTGCCCCTTTCTACTCCTATAAGCCTGGTCCTTTTACCAATAAACTTTGTGATTCGTATCTGTGAGTGTCTGCCCTGTGTTACTGTGTTAATTTTGCTTAAATTGCAAAAAATAAAGTGAAAAAATGGGGGTGTTTTAAAACTTTTGACCAGTAGTGTTTTTAAAGGTCCCCTACCTCATGCAGTAAAACAGAAGAACCAGGTAAACCTGGAGGCCCCATCTCTCCTTTTTCTCCAGCTTTGCCCTAAAACAGAAGAACAGATTACTGTACTAAATAAGACACAATAACTACAAAAATCACATTAAAAACATTCTTTTTTTTTACTTAAATGTAGCTTTTTAGGTTCTTACATCACCACCAGGTTCTCCTTTTTCACCCTGAAAATACAGAAAAAGACAATATATTAAAGTTTTACAATAATTTCCATTTACAAAGAAAAATAAGAAATTTAGAGTAATCCTTTAATCCTTTAGCAAACCTTTTTTCCATCATCACCCCTAAGTCCTCGTTCTCCCTGAAGTAGACAAACAGAAATATTACTATACTAAACTAGTATTACTATTCTTTTAACAAAACTACATAATAATATACAAATGCTAAGCTGAACACCATTTCACTGGTTGAGTAATTGAGTAATTAATGTTTCTGAAGTTCTTGAATGCTTATCATTAAAACCACCATTACAAACAATTATAATTATGTTTTTTATATATTTATTAGATAGGTGAATGGCTTGACAATAGAAAAATCCAGCAGAACAGGCTGGCGCAAATTAGAAATATAAATTAGTATAAATATCTTACGTCTTTTCCTGCTATTCCACGTTTCCCGTCCACACCAGGTTTACCCTACAAACCACAACACAGATTAAAAGATATATTTTTCCTAGTGATCATATGGTTGAAGTCACAGGAGGCTAAAACCAGTCACTTGTGGTATTAGTTTAATAATATTATTCAAAATCTGGTACCACTTTAAAATTAGGCTCCTTTATAAAGGGTTTATACATAGTTTAGATTTTATTACTGGTTATAACTTAAATTGTAAATACTTTAAAAGTTTAAAACCTTAATTTACAACACAAATAAAAAGAGCAACAGCAGTAAAAATACTTTACTTCAACATATATAATAATAATATAAAAAGTCAATTTAGTATTTTAATTTGTTATTATAGTTCAATGAATAAAGTGATTAACAGAAATTAAGTCAATGATGACCGATGAAAAAAAGACAAAGTTAGATAACCTTTATTAAGATCTGAGGCTATATTAAGATCTGGTACACAACAGGCCACCTAAAGATCATGTGGACATTGGAAAAATGTTTGTGGACAAAGAAGACCAAAATATAACTTTTTGGATTAAATAAAAAGTGTTATTTTTAGAGAAAGGAAAACACTGCATTCCAAGATAGGAATCGTATCTCATCTGTGAAACGTGGTGGTGGTAGTATCATGGTTTGGATCTTATTTGCTGCATCTCTTTTGTATCACAATATGGTTTCAATTAAGTGGCTGTTTTTTATTTTAAAATGATCATTTATTTACGCTTGAAAGTTAAAAAAATTAAAGAAATTTCTAAATATCATCATATTTTCACAAAAGTCCAAAAAGTGACCTAAAGATCATGTGGACTGTTGCCCGTATTTATGTGTTGTAACAGCTTATTAATGGTTTATAACCTAATTAATAACCATTAATAATCTCCTAATAAGAGCCTTATTTTAAAGTGGGTGATTATTCTCAGCACTGCAGTGATTAGCAGTGATTAGCATGGTGGTGGTGTATGAGGTGTTAGTGTGTGTTGCACTGGTACAGTAAGTGGATCAGATACAGCAGCAGTGCTGCTGGAGTTTTTAAACCCCTCTGTGTTCCACCACCAAAATGATAAAAGCTGCTCTGAGGTGGTTTTCTCTCATGTGGGGTCATAAATATTATAGAATAAGGTAAATAAACAATATGGTTTCAATTAAGTGGCTGTTTTTTATTTTAAAATGATCATTTATTTACGCTTGAAAGTTAAAAAATTTAAAGAAATTTCTAAATATCATCATATTTTCACAAAAGTCCAAAAAGTGACCTAAAGATCATGTGGACATTGGAAAAATGTTTCTGTGGACAAAGAAGACCAAAATATAACTTTTTGGATTAAATAAAAAGTGTTATTTTTAGAGAAAGGAAAACACTGCATTCCAAGATAGGAATCGTATCTCATCTGTGAAACGTGGTGGTGGTAGTATCATGGTTTGGACCTTATTTGCTGCATCTGGGCCAAGACTGCTTACCCTCATTGATGGAACAATGAATTCTGAATTATACCACAGTTAGTTCCCACTCTGCAACGTGATTGGCTGAGAGGCGTTCTATGAGTGCCATTATCAGCCGGTAATGTACTGTAACCGAAGCTCTCCATGTATTACTTCGCCACATACAGGTAACCTAGCAACGATGCAGCGCTTACAAACCAAACAGCGCAGCTACAAACAGAGTAGCAATGGAACTATTTCAACTGGCGGAGCTTTTATAATCAAACACATTTTCACATTTTCTCCTCCTCTTTAACTCAATCAATCTTTCAATACACAGAGATAATGGAATTGTATATAATTGTAATAATAAACTCTTTTGTATCATTTGTTTAACTGGGTTCTCTTTATCTACTTTTAGGACTTGTGCAGAAAATCTGATAATGTTTTAATCCATATAAATGCAGAAATATTGTATAATAATGTATTTTTGCACCTAAATTACTAAAATCCTAAATTACTCACAGGAGTCCCAGGCAGTCCAGGCATACCAGAAACTCCAACTCGACCAGCTTCACCCTTTTCTCCTTTCTTTTAAAATAAAACACAAACACACACACACGCACACACACACGCACACAATTAATAAAATCTTCTTCTAACATATAATATTAGTGACAGTGAAAGAACTTTAAATATCACATCAAAACTGACACAATCTAAAGCCTCTAATGAAGCCTAATGCACAACATGTAATTTTTTTAATGTCAATGCAGCATTTAAATTATGAATCACACCATCTTTTATAATATCAGAATGATTACTCACAGCTCCAGGCTCTCCTTTCTTCCCTGGTTCACCCTTAAAAACAATGATAAAGACATTCAGGGTTACAATTTTATTAAACTTACGACAATTGGATCAGTATTGTTGTGTAATCTAGACTCAGTACTGATGCAATTGTCCTTTTTTCTTCTTAATTCATTATTAATTTTTTATGAGTACTTACAAAAAAATCTGAAAATATTGTGAAAATACTGAATTTTGAATAAAATATTGTGTATCGAATCAAATTAAACTGTTCGAAATTCATTTAAAATAATTTTTCCAATTACTATGGTTTAATCATACATAGTTTCCAGGTAAATACAGTACTTTTTCACACTATAAGGTACACCAGATTATAAGGTGCACTATCAATAAACATCTATTTTCTGGTCTATTTTCATATATGAGGCTCGCCGGATTATAAGACGGTTAGCAGCTAGCAGCTAACGCTAAATCCATTTCCAAAGCTCTGTTTATTGGCTTTGCTGAATTGTTTGCTAAAAAATATCCCCTATTTTTCAAACAATATATGAGTTTTTTTTTTTTTTTTGGTTTTTAGTTAATTCGTCCGCCTGCTCTGGATTTGACACATTTGACACCAAAGACTCTATTTCTTCACTCCACTGATCAGGAAACACTACGGCGTTCCAGCTCTCCAAGCTACTGATTGTTTCCACCTGTTCTCCCCTGTATAAACACCCCTCAGTTTGCCTCACTCTTCGCAGAGTGTTTAATTTGGATTTCCTAGCTCTTCTACGATGCATTTTCTTTTTGTATTTGTTACCAACCTGTCTTTTGCCTATTTTTGCGTATTTTTGCCTCCTCTTTTGCCTACCTAACAGCGATAAACTGGGGAACCCAGAGTGTTCCTGTAAGCCAGAGTGATATCAGCTAGTGGTTAGTCCCACGTAGCTTGTTTTAACCCGGTAAACACACAGACTACAGTCTAATAAACTCACCTCTGAAGAGCTGGAGCTTAGTGCGGTTAGTGGGTAATGCTAATGCTGCTCCAGCAGTGCTACCCAGGGTTAGCAGCAGGGTACAAGCTAATAAAACTCAAAGAGCTTAGTGCGGTTAGCAGGTAATGCTAATAATGCTCCAGTCTCAGTGCTGTAGAACTAAACTGAAACTCCTGTATAAGGCTTTACTGCTCCTTAATACCTGACTGGTAGAATATATATATGAGGAGCACTGGATTAAAAGGTGCACTGATGATTTTTGGGAAAATCAAAAGATTTTAAGTGTGAATTATAAAGCGAAAGTACCAGGAATTCAGTTTTTTATATATTTTTTTACATTTACAGCATTTATCCAGAGCAACTTATTATATATAACCCCGCCCTTTGAGCAGAACAGAAAATAACAGGGGGAGACTTCGTTTGCAAACTTTAAACAATTAAACTCTGCATTTTGCCTCACCTTTGCTCCAGGTAAACCATCCAGTCCATCATTTCCTTTGACAGATTCTCCCTGTGGAGGAAAAACAAGTAAAAATCACTAAAACAGAGGCAAAAGAGCTATAGAATAGTTTTATTAACTGGTAACATAGTTCTCATCTATGTACTGATCCTAATTCAACCAGATCAGGAGAATCTCTCACTATCTTTAATAAACTCCTGAAGACTGAGCTCTTCAAAGAACACTTACTCTCCTAACACCTCTAACTAACTACCTTCTACTACCAGATCAAGAGAATCTCTCACTATCTTTAATAAACTCCTGAAGACTGAGCTCTTCAAAGAACACTTACTCTCCTAACACCTCTAACTAACTACCTTCTACTACCAGATCAAGAGAATCTCTCACTATCTTTAATAAACTCCTGAAGACTGAGCTCTTCAAAGAGCACTTACTCTCCTAACACCTCTAACTAACTACCTTCTACTACCAGATCAAGAGAATCTCTCACTATCTTTAATAAACTCCTGAAGACTGAGCTCTTCAAAGAGCACTTACTCTCCTAACACCTCTAACACACTAACTACTTCTAACTCATTTCCTTTTTCCCCTGCTTTCCTCCTGTCCTTTATTGCTGAATGTACATCATTACTTGTACGTTGCTTTGGATAAAAGCGTCTGGCAAATGCAATGCAATGGAATGTAATATCATGCAATAAAAAGCATTGTGGCTAATATAGAAGCAAAAAAATATTTAATGCTTATTATTTAATCAATGACTCACCAGAGAATTCCCTGGAGGTCCTGGTGTCCCTGGAGCTCCCTGCAGAAAAGGAGAGCAAAAAATATAAAAGACATATGGGGCAAAAGCTCAGTTTGACCAATGACCAACTGCTTTAAAACTGAACCCAAGAAGCATTGCAAATCCCTCGTCCCTCATCTAACGCATCCAACACTGTCTTTTGCCCTGGACCTGCTACTCACTGCTGGTCCTGGAAGTCCTGTTTCTCCTCTAAGGCCTGGGAGCCCCGGTTCACCTGGTTCACCCTTTAAAAAAAACCACACAAGAACATGTTTAAAAATCTAGAATTTAAAATATATCCCTAACATTATTACAAGATGTACGAAAAAGCACAAAATCTGCTCTCATACCTTAATAGCTCTGGTGAGGATATTGTTGTCTGACATGGAAAACTGAAGTAAAAGCAAAGAAATCCCAGTTTTTAAATATATATTTACATATAGATATAGATATAGTATACAGGAGTTGAACAATGAAACTGAAACACCTGTCATCATTTTAGTGTGGGATCTTAGGTTTCATGGCTAAATTGGAGCAGCCTGGTGTTCAATCTTCATTAATTGCACATTATTGCACCAGTAAGAGCAGAGTGTGAAGGTTCAATTAGCAGGGTAAGAGCACAGTTCTACTCTAAATATTGCAATGCACACAACATTATGGGAGACATACCAGAGTTCAAAAGAGGACAAATTGTTGGTGCACGTCTTGCTGGAGCATCTGTGACCAAGACAGCAAGTCTTTGTGATGTATCAAGAGCCACGGTATGCAGGGTAATGTCAGCATACCACCAAGAAGGACCAACCACATCCAACAGGATTAACTGTGGACGCTGTAAGAGGAAGCTGTCTGAAAGGGATGTTCGGGTGCTAACCCGGATTGTATCCAAAAGTCATAAAACCACGGCTGATCAAATCACGCAGAATTCAATTTGCACTCAGTTTCAGTTTCATTGTCCAACTCCTGTAGATGTCTGTAATGATCTGATATTTAATATGTTCATTCAGTTCAGAGTGAGGAAACTTACCTGGGCGTTCCCAGGTGGACCAGGTCTTCCCTGCAGATCAGAAAATATAAGAATTATGAAATAAAAAGATTGGATTTTAAAACAGACACAATCAATCTGATTTAAAATATTCATTCCAACAATCGACTGTGATAAAGTTCTGGTATCTTATTAAAAAATATGGAGGAATTTCTGCATTGCTGCACTGGAGAGACATTTAACTTTAACAGTGTCTCAAAACACAGAACAAAACAAAGCACTGCTGAAGACGGATTATCATAATATTCATAATATAGATCTTACCGGCTCGCCTTTATCTCCTTTCGGTCCTTCAGGACCCTGAATAACAGTTAAAAAAAAAGGCAAGAGCATCAAATGAAGGGAATTACAGTGTTTATTCTGAGTGTGTGTGTGTGTGTGTGTGTGAAGGACAGTCTTTGTGTGTGTAAACTGCAGATTCTCACCGGTAAACCGATTTTTCCAGGGTCACCTTTTTCCCCAGGATCTCCAGGCCGTCCAGGGAGACCGAGAGAACCCTAATTGTTTAAAGTAACAACTTTATGACAATAAAGTAATAACAATAAAGTATGACATAATTTATTAACATGCTATCACATTTGTAAAGATGTAAAAAAAAAATTCATTCTGAAATACAGCACTTTTAGCCAATACTCCCATCAGGCTCACTATGCTAGTGATAGGGGTATAGAGGTACCCATGATAAGAAATGTATTAAGTTCTCAGTGCCTTGTTTTAAATGTCAGGCTTCTTAGAATTCTACCAATGAAATTTTTATAATGGTGTAAAAATAGTGATTTCATTGCATAGGTAACTCTATGCCCCTATCACTAGCGCTGTAAGCCTGTTGGGAGCATCGGCTAAACGTGCTGTATTTAGGAATTTTGGGGGAGAACGGAGTTGGGCTATTCAACAAAAGTTTAAACTCGTTATCAGATTTTATTACACTCAAGGTCTGTTTCACACCGGATTTCTCCTTTAATGAGACATGATTAAAACACATAGGGAAGTATTATTACCCTGACTCCTTTCTCTCCTGGCTCTCCTGTAGCACCCGGATCACCCTGAGAAAAATGACCCACAAACAGCAGGAAATAAGTTTATAGTAAATATGTTAGGGGTGTTATGGTAGAAAAGTCATGGTTTGATGCAAAGCTCTGTATAAACCCCACTGTTCTGTATATTTTCGGTATGTTTTCGGTACGGTTGGATGGTTATTCTGTATAGCCTCACCTTTAATTACTATTTTATAACTATTATAATAACAATGAATCTTCATTGTAATCATGTTTAGTTTTTTGGGAGGGAATGTTGTATCGGGGCTCGAGCACTTTTATTATTAAACGCTTAAAACCAGGTTTCTCTCCTACTGTCATCATGAGAAGATCCATCTTTTAGATCTTGTTGGAACAAATAAATAATGAGCCTGACTGTTGAGCTTTATTAAGAACAAACACAACAGCTTTACTTTCACTGATTAAACTACACATATTCAGAGCTAGAGAGAGAGAGAGGGAGAAAGAGGGCGAGAGAGAGAGAGGTGAGAGAGGGTGTGCACACGCGAGAGACAAAAAAAGAGAGTGTGTGCGTGTGCAAGAAAGAGAGAGAGAATAGGGCGAGAGACAGAGAGAGAGAGAGAGAGGGCGAATGCGATAGCGAAAGAGGGTGAGAGAGAGGTTGCGTAAGAGAGAGAGAAAGAGGGTGAGAGAGAGGTTGCGTGAGAGAGAGAGAAAGAGGGTGAGAGAGAGAGAGAGAGAGAGAGAGAAAGAGGGTGAGAGAGAGGTTGCGTGAGAGAGAGAGAGAAAGAGGGTGAGAGAGAGAGAGATTGAGAGAGAGAGAGGGCGTGTGAGAGACAAAGAGAGAAAGTCTGCGTGAGAGAAAGAGAAAAGGGGAGAGAGAGGGTGTGCACGAGAGAGACATAAAGAGAGAGAGAGGGCACGTGCAAGAGGGCGTGCGAAAGAAAGACAGAGAGAGGGTGTGCGTGAGAGAGAGAGTGAGAGAGAGAGTGAGAGACAGGGCGCGAGAGCGTCTGCTATAGGCTGTATCGTGTTTCTGCGTGCATTTATGTGAATTGAACTGTGACAGTTGGTAAAGAATACACTTAAACTAGTAAATATTATATGTGATTTTGCTTTAATGTGTGCAAAAGTGTCTAGATTACCTACTACTTTTATACACACCAAATTGTATTTTACAGTAAGTGTGTGTGTGTGTGTGTGTGAGTGTGTGTGTGTGTGTGTGTTCTCTCACTCTTGCTCCGGGGTCCCCCTTTGATCCTGGTAAACCCTGTAAGAGATGAAAGCACAGAAACGGCTTCTGAGAAATCTTCTCTCTCCTACTCTCTTCAGATTCAGTCATTTTTAATAAAGTGATACGTTTTCCTCTCGCAGCTTCATCAGACCTAATTCAGCATCAGTCCTCTCTGATCACCCTACTGAGATCCAGCCAGACCTCCCTGCTCATCAGCTGCGTGGAGAAGCAGCTCAGTGCAGTAAAACGACTGTGATTAACAGCAGAACACACCTCCCTTTATCACTAATAAAACCTGAATTTAAAATAACCTGCTTAAAGTCATTAATCGATTAAATCAACTTAAAGCTTGTCTTTTATTTGAGTAAGTCTTTTGACCTGGCATTTAAATAGCAGTATTGCAGCTGCAGCTTTGGATAAAGCATGGTCTATATGTTTTTACCCATTTATATTTCACATCCCTCTCAATCTCAATCATCTAACTGTTTTTGTGCGTGTCATTTCTAAATAATAATAAAAAATGTCTATGGTATTGTCCAACTATCATATATATATATATATATATATATATATATATATATATATATATATATATATATATATATATATATATGATTATATACGATTATATACGACTGCCCATAAAGGAATCTGGTATATGGTACCAGAAAAAACATGGCAGCATCTCAGAAACCAATAACTTATTATGATGTTATAGAGCCACCATACTAAAGGTGTACCCAGAACAGATATTTTACTCACTGAGCTCTATTTTACAGATCTATAGGCGGCTTTTTTTAGGGCATGTCAGAGTGTCTTTGCTATCGTAACGATGGGAAAAGTACACCTTGCACAGCTTAAAATGCACAAAAGTCATGCACTAATTCTCCTAATTAATCATGGGTGTGAAATAAACCAATCAGCATATCACTTGCCATTTTCTGCAAGAGACAGGTGCCTTCTGACTTTGGCAGATTGCTATTTTAACAGCACAGCTCTTTTGTGCTTTTCAGAAGAGGAAACAGACTGAACAGCAATGTTATTTTTTGTTGTATTCTGTTGATGTGCACAGTGTGCCTGCGTTGCCAAGATAGCAATGAACATCTGACTTTTGACTGTTGTCAAGGTTCAAATCAGTCAGTGGAGCACTTGTGTTTTCTGTTGCCTTGATATCAAAACTCCAGAAATTTATCTGAACAACCTTATTTCCAGACCACCACGCCCATCAGCGTTGATTTATTCACAAGCACTGTTGCTATTTAAACAGCGCAGCTGCAAATTGTAAAAATAGATCGGGGTGTAAGATAGCAATAAGCACTCAGGCCACTCATGCCAGAGGGGAATGATGACTCCAGCAAGTAGCAAATGGAATACATAACTTGCAAGTGTCATCAAAGCCAAATCTGGTCATTCCTATTGATAATTCACAATACAAATAAATATCTATGGATATAATACTGTAACAAATGCTATAGAATCGCTAAGCTTTCCATTTAAAAAAAATGATGAAACACACGAATAAGAGCTAAACACAAGCATGCACGTCTCCTTCATGGTTTACTTACATCTTTACCTCTTAGTCCTGGAGCTCCTGGGTTGCCTGTGAGACCAATTTCACCCTTTTCTCCATTACTGCCATCTTTGCCCTAAAGGAAAGCACAGTTGAGTGCAGAAATAATTTTCCATGCTTTATAAATGTCTAAACTAAAAAATGTGAACAATAAGCGAAACGTTTATGGTGCTCAACCTCAACCTCCATTGTCTGCAGTAGCTAGTTAAAGAATATACTTAGAAAAATGGCTCAGCCAACAAAACCCCTGGTGGAGTTTTACTTTCTGGACCTGGACTACCCACCTCTGTGTGTAACTATAGGTTTAAATAGGATCTCCGGTGGATTTTGTGTTTTACAGAGACTCTAAGACTAGATCAGTATAGGCTGAACTGCTCATAGCAGGGCATTATTACACATGTTGTAAAGTAACATATAACATTGTTAAGACATGTTATTAGTGTAAAAACGTCTTAAATATTTAAACGTCTTATAATATACTTATAATACGTCTTATACGTTATAAAACGTTAAAAAGCGTTATAAAACGTTATAAAACGTCTTATACTTTATAAAACGTCTTATAATATACTTTTAAACGTCTCGCTGCCTCCTAGTGTTGCAATGCTGTTAGCCAATCAGATGCGATATGTTTGCATGTATGAATATTCATGAGCAAGAGCTGAAATCCTATCGTTCCTCCCCACTCCACTCCTCCACTGGACTAAAGCAGTGTTACACTGGATCACCGGAGCACTTTATTCATAAAAAATAGCTCACATGATATTTAATCATACTCAAGACTAAAATTAGACATTTTAAAATTAAAAAAAAAAAAAAAACGATGGAATGAGATCTTTAAAAGGTAAAATGAGTGAACATACTTTAGGTCCAGGTTTCCCGGATAATCCCACATTGCCCTGTGTAAAAAAAACACACAAAAATATATAACACAATAAAAAAAAACTGGAGTAAACGTATTATTCTTATAAACCTTTTAATAGACTCACCCTCTCTCCACTCTCTCCTTTAGGACCAGGCTGACCAGGAATACCAAAGCCAGGACTGCCCTTAATGAGCCAATAAAATAAAATTTAAATGAGTAAAACAAGCTTAATCATTCCTCAATAATCAATCAATCGCTCTGCCAATCAATCACAGTATAAACAGGACTTTACCTTTTCACCTTTGTCTCCTTGGTCCCCTTTAATTCCTTGAGGTCCTGGAGGTCCAACAACTCCAATATCTCCCTGTAAAATGAGGTTAATCAAATACTGTAACTAACATCTGTAATTGCAACCACATATCAGAAAAAAGGTCATGAGAGTATTCATCATGAAAAACAGCATTTTATACATTTACACTGAATTCAATGTATTTCATGTTTAAACTGGTCAATATTTAATTTGTTAATAAACATTCATTTTTTTTTACTATTTTTGTAATGTTTCTATTGCTTCTCACAACATTTAAAAGATGTTTCGGCACTGAGGGTGCCAAGCAAAGCAATTAATTATGTAAGTGTTTCAAGTATAATTTTGTCTCATTCTTCCTTAAAACATGCTCTTTTCATTTTAGTTCTCTATTCACTGTAAACCCACAATAAATCCTAATGAGCTAAATCTACTCGAATAATTTGAGGTAATTTATTGCTTAAAATGATTACGTTTTCGAAAACTACTTTTTTATTAGTAATTTCATCTTTACGTTCAACATAAAAACCCCGGTTTGAACCCCCGCTCATGCAGCTTTGCCATCAAGCTGCCGGCGCTCAGAGGGAGCAAAATTGGCCCTGCTCCCTCCGGCTGGGTAGATGGCGCTCTCTCCCCACATCACTCCTAGGGTGATGTCTGCAGCACAGAGCGTCTGTGAGCTGATGTACGGAGCTGAGCCGCTGTGCTTTCCTCCAAGAGCGCTGTGATGCTGCTCTGCAATGCTACAGCATCAGCAGCAGCTCGAAAAGAAGCGGTGGCTGACTTGACATGTATCGGAGGAAGCATGTGCTAGTCTTCACCCTCCTGGTGTGTTGGGGCATCACTAGTGAAAGGAGGAGTCCTAATAAGTGGGTTGGGTAATTGGCCGAGTAAATTGGGGAGAAAATGGGAAAAAATTATAAATAAAATTATAAAAAAAAAAAACATAAACATAAAAAACATAAAAACCACAAGTACTTAATACTCAAAATGTGATGAACCAGAAACTTTTTTAGGTAAAGTAAAGTAAGGTAAAGTAACTGATGCACAACCACTATATCTTATTTATTTAAGTTATTTGAATGATTACATTGAGTTTTTTTTTCCAATGAAAAACAAGTATCTCCAAAACCGCAACTTTACAGAAGAGAGAAAAAACCTTTTAAACTTTTAATGGAAGTCAAAATAAAGAGAGTTTATTTCAGGTCATTTTTAGGTATTTCTATTGGTCTGTTCATCAAGAAATCTTTGCACAGTTTAAAAGACAATTTTAGTGTACGAATTATGTAGTAAACTAAAAATCGACTAAAATGCAGAAACTTGTTTTTCATTGGACACCGACGATATTCTAGTTAATTTTATAGCCAAAAATTCTAAATTAAAGGCGCACCACTAAAAAAAAATCTAAATAAACAATGACAACAATTAAAAGTTGAGTTGAATTAACATAGACTTTTAACAGGATGCAGTAGAGAAAACAAGCTTACATTAGTAGTCTTTTATCAAAATCATTAATTCACATAAAATAGCTGTAAATAGAAATGAACAGTACTGTGAACAGTATTAAGTGTTGGTAACAAAGGAAAACAATAAAAGAAACGTATTGTAGAAGAGATAGAAAACTAGATTCAATACTCGGTGAGGAGCTAAAGAAACAAATGGGGTATTTATACTAAACAGACAAGGTGTAAGCAATCAGAAGCTGGGAGAGCATGATCTTTGTTGTATTTCAGGGTATAGAATCATATTCATTTTTCACAAATAATTTAGAATTTAGAGTATCTAATTTACCTAAACTCAATGTTTTTGGAGTGTGGGAAGAAACCCACGCAGATAGGGACTTGAACCCAAGACCCCAGTGCTTGTGGGTGCACATATTAACCACTAAGCCACTGTGTTGTGCAGCACGGATGTTCTTGTCATCTTGAAGGCAGCATAAGTCTTCTGTTTTGCACAGGAGAGTTTTAATTGGCATTTGTTAACGTATTTCCCCGTCGTATTGCTTCACTAATGTTTCCTATAGTAATTACTATAGTCTATGTGGTTCTATTAGCTACTGATGAACGACGGTTATTGACGCTTCTGGGTCTTCTGAGGGATCAGAGATCATGGATGTTCAGCTTAGGCTTACGTTCTTGCCCTTTACACACTGAATTTTAACTAGATTATCCACTGTAGTGAAAGAAATATGCAAATCCCAGAATGAATCATTCTTTGATACAGAGTGAATCAGTGTTTTTAAACATTTCAGCAAATTTTCTGAGGCATTTGATGACAAAAAGGTTATCATCTGCCCATTTTTGCTCCTCAAAGATTTAGGTTTTATGCATCAAATCTTGATTATAATCACCTGATGACATAACCTGACAAAATTGCCTCAATTGTTCCTGTCTTAACCTTTTTTTATGTGTTCACTGATCTAGAAAACTGGAAAAAATATAGAGACCACTTAAAAATTATGAGTTTCTTTGTATTTAGATGGATGGATGATCACAAACCATCAAACCAAGCTGAACTGCTTACTAAATTTTTGCACCAGGAGTAAAGGTATAAAGTCATAAAGCTATCCAAAAGCAGTGTGTAAGACTGGTGGAGGAGGAGAACATGATGCCAAGATGCATGAAAACAACTGTGATAAAAAAACAGGGTTGTTCCACCAAATATTGATTTCTGAATTTGTTTTTTTTTATTATTATTAAAGGTCTGAAAGCAAACAGGATATCCTCTGCCCATTTTTGCTTCTCAAAGATTTAGGCTTTATGCACCAAATCATGATTATAATCACCTGTTGTTGACGTTACCTGATAAAATTGCCTCAGATGTTCCTGACTTAACTTTTTTTGTTATATGTTTTATGTCTAAAATGTACAGAAATGAATGTACAGCTCTGGAAAACTGGAAAAAATTAGAGTTTTTTTTTGTTTTTACCAAATTAAAAACCTCTGGAATATAATCAAGAGGAAGATGGATGATCACAAACCATCAAACCACCAAACTGAACTGCTTGAATTTTTACACCAGGAGTAAAGCAGCATAAAGTTATCCAAAAGCAGTGTGTAAGACTGGTGGAGGAGGAGAACATGATGCCAAGATGCATGAAAAAAACTGTGATAAAAAACAGGGTTATTCCACCAAATATTGATTTCTGAATTTGTTTTCTATGAATAATTTATGGTCTGAAAGCAAACAGGATAACCTCTGGCCATTTTTGCTCCTCAAGTATTAAGGCTTTATGCACCAAATCACGATTATAATCACCTGTTGACGTTACCTGACAAAATTGCCTAAATTGTTACTGTCTTAACTGTCTTTAACAGTTTGTCTTTAACTTTTGTTTTATGTCTAAAATGCAGACATGAATGTACAGCTCTGGAAAACTGGAAAGAAATAAGAGACCACTTAAAAATTATGAGTTTTTTTGTTTTTACCCAAGTAAAAACCTCTGGAATATAATCAAGAGGAAGATGGATGATCACAAACCATCAAACCACCAAACTGAACTGCTTTTTACCAGGAGTGAAGCAGCATAAAGTTATCCAAAAGCAGTGTGTAAGACTGGGGGAGGAGGACAACATGATGCCAAGATGCACAACAAAATCTGTGATTAAAAAACAGGGTTATTCCAACAAATATTGACTGAACTCTTAAAACATTATTTTCTTTGCATTATTTAAGATCTGAAAATGTCAGCTATTTCCCTTTTTCTGTAAATAAATGCTCTAAATGACAATATTTTTATTTGGAATTTGGGAGAAATGTTGTTTGTAGTTTATAGAATAAAACAACAATGTTTATTTTACTCAAACATAAAGAAACTGAAGCAGCTGGAGCTGCAGTATGTCATTGTCTTAATTTTTTAAAGTCTTTCCGAATCTGCTTAAACTTTTAATGAACAGAAATTGTATTTTTTTCAGAGTAAACTTTGTTTGGACTGCAAGTGGCATCTTTTGAGAATCGTGTTCATCGTCAAGTAGACCTCAGGGAGCCTTTAGTCTCACTTCAACAGCCTTTTTACTAATTAATAGCATATGAATCATCAGAGAGGCAGATCTATTTCCTGCTTTTATCAGCGCAGATGAAGGGATCCCACAGGAAGAATAACTGTCAGATTTGATTCATAAGTTCAGGCAAAACCAAACACAGCATGTGTGGGAGGGACTCCTCCCCTGGATGGCCTACCTTCAGCTGACTTAGCAGACAATTCACCTACTGAGCGTCTGCATGGTGTATTTATATTAAAATATGCTTCTGCGTTTGATTTGTGCAGGAAATGCTTGTTTTACAGCATGTCTTACCCTGGCGCCCTTCTTCCCCGGAGGCCCGAGCACCTGAAAGTGAACAAGCAGGTTATAATCTTCTGTTTACGTGAAATAAAATACATAATGTATCATATAAAAGTGAGATACCACTTAAAAATAAGACTACCTTTATAAAGCGTTTATGAATGGTTTATAAAGGAGTTTTTTAATGGTTTTAATTAAGTTGCATATACTCCAAAAATCAATTTATATGCAGTTAATAAATATAATAAATATAATAAAAATATAACAGCACATAAATAAATTATTATAAATATATAAATAAATCATAGTATCAAACCTTATATCTTTCTAGAGACTGATCTCACTTTGTGTTTCCATTAATCAGCAATAAAACTGTCATATTAATATATGTACAATTATGTTTTACTATTTATTATACATAAAAATGACTGAGTTGAATAAAATTAGTTTTTAAGGCATTTACAATTTAACCAATAATAATTAATAATCTAATTTATAAACCATTTATAAACCTTTTATAAGGGTAGTCTTATTTTAAAGTGGCACCAAAATTGATTCTACACAGTTTTTTACCCCTTTAGCTGGATCTCCTGGTTCTCCACGCGGTCCCTGTGGAATAAATAGAGTCAACTGAATCAACTCAAATGCAGAAATACACAAAATAACAAATATATACAAGATAGAATTAATAAAAAAATATATTATTAAACTTCGCCATAATGAACTAAGATCCAGCAGTGCCCGCAAAACCCTTCTGCTCAACAAGACTCAAAGGTCATGCATGGATCTTCCAGCATGACAATGACCCAGATTATTAGATCATTTTACTCGCTAAAATATATTCTGTTGTAGTGCAGAGGGAGATTTCCAGATTTCTATTAAATTGAACACGTCAGGGCTGTGTATGTCTAAAAGTAAAGCAAAAGCTCCCTTTCCATTTTAGTCATGTTGATGCATATAAAAACGCTGGAAACTAAATGTTCTGGTTCTCATTGTTATTGTTAAATATCTGCTAGAGGAATATGGAGCCCTCCACCATTGGGCTATGTGTCAAAATAATTCAGTCAATCAATCACCCTTCCTCTGAAGCACCACACATGATGTTAATGATCTCAAGGAAGCTGGGAGCAGAGGCATAAAAAAACATTATTTTTATTAAACTTCAAATAATAAAAATATATATATTATTATTAAACTTTGTCATAATGGACTAAGGTCATGCAGAGCCCGCCAAGTTCTTCTGCTCAAGAAGGCTCAAGGATCGAGGATGGATCTTCCAGCATGACAATGACCCAAATTAGATCATTTTACTCGCTAAAATATGTTCTGTTGTAGTGCGAACGGAGATTTCCAGATTTCAATTAACATAAAGACGTCAGGGCTGTTTATGTCTAAAAGTAAAGGGAAAGCTCCATTACTAGAGGAATATGGAGCCCTCCACCATTGGGATATGTGCCAAAATAATTCAGTCAATCAATCACCCTCTCTCTGAAGCACCACGCACGATGTTAATGATCTCAAGGGAGCTGGGACATGCCTAGCCAGTTTATGAAGCTTATTCTAGTGAAAAATCAGAAAAGCTGAAAATTCAAGCCAAGCGACATCTTTAAAAACTTCAGGATTTGGAATTTTTTTGTAAAAAAGGGAAGGTCAAAATTCATTTAACATCAGGGACAAGACTGCAGACCTGCACATGGCTGTAATGCCCAACAAAACCATCAGAACAAAGTTTGCTAAGAAAAAGCCCACTGTTTCCACGATAATTCAGTCAATCAATCACCCTCCCTCTGAAGCACCACATATGGTGTTAATGATCTCAAGGGAGCTAGGAGCAGATTCACTAAGAAAACCATTATTATTAATGATTTAACTTTGCCATAATGGACTGAGGTCCTGCAGTGCCTGTCTCAAGGGTTGTGGATGGGTCTTCCGACATGACAATGACCCAAAAAATACGGCCAAGGCAACAAAGGAGAGGAGAAATACAATAAGATTATGGACATGCCTAGCCAATTTTCGGGCCTTATTCTCATGAAAAATAAAGAAAAAACTGAAACTGTAAGCCAAGCAACATCCTTGAAATCTTCAGGATTTGGAAATGTATGTAAAAAAAAAAAATGACCTGGTGACCAACTACAAGGACTAAGTCACGTTTTGCTTGAGGTTACACATAGTTATTTCACTTAATCAATGATAAAATGATAAAAATGATATACTGTTCATCAAACTTTGCAATCCATTAATTATTTCCCCCACTATATATGTCTTTTTTATAGGAAAAGCA
The DNA here is from genome assembly GCF_023375975.1 of Astyanax mexicanus. Taxonomy (NCBI): domain Eukaryota; kingdom Metazoa; phylum Chordata; class Actinopteri; order Characiformes; family Acestrorhamphidae; genus Astyanax; species Astyanax mexicanus. The sequence goes on from NC_064409.1 coordinate 3,524,085, forward strand.
AGAGACAAGATGGAATAAATGCGGAGATTCAGAAGCAGCTGTATTTAATTGCATCTCATCTTAATCTATATGTGTTTATTATGAATTCATATTCAGTTCATCCTGTGTGATTAACTTGTTATTATCAGTAGATTAGAAGATTGTAGTCACGTCACTCTGTGAGAGTATGAGACAGTATAAGATTTTATATGTTATTATTAATAGCAATGGTTGATTGGAAATTTTTTCAGCAAGCTTTAAATGCTGCTGCTGCATGCATTAATTATTATTATTATAGAGCGCAGGCCAATTACTTAAAATAAAATGCAGAGGCATTGCACACACACACTTGTTACACACACACATCAATTACACACACACACACACCAAAGTTATCTAAAGTTAGTTAAGTAAAACAAAGTTGATATTCACCTCCTCGCCCTTCAGCCCAACAGCTCCAGGCAAGCCCTAGGTTCAGAACAAATGGAAAAATATTGTATAATTATCTGAATATCATTTAAATTATTATATTTTTATGTAACATGGACTCCCATCTCATAATTTCTCAAACCTTCGTTCCCATTTCTACATCCTCTCGTACCAAAGCTCCATCAGGACTGATTTTCTAACCAGCTCAGGTCTTAACTTCAGTGAAATATGTTTTATAATAAAGTGACTCAACTTCAAGTTCAACTACAGCCATTCCAATGGCTGGAAATATATAAATAATTATATATAAATATAATTAATAATTCATCATGAAGATCACAGGCCTGGACCCTCACTCACACACTCACTAATGGTCTCAGATCTTCTTTATCAAGGTATATATTTCTTTTTAATCATCTCGGTTAATGTGGATCCAGTTGGCGGAGGAGGTGGTCCTCGACTGCAGGGCTGAAATCCGTGGTCGATAAAAAAATAATAAAAGATCTGTGTGGAGGTGGTGCTCCCTCCACTAATCAGCTTCCTTAATTTCCCTGGAGAGTTGGAACTTATTCTCTCTTAATAGTGTTTCTGTACAACTAAAATAGCAACCGGGGGCAGAACTACTGTAGAGATCTATGAAGAGGCAGCTGAGGAAGTAAAAAAGTGTAATAAGTGAGATTTCTGAGAGTTATGAGTAACTGGTTTGTTCGTACTGTACTTTAAAGCGGGGAAAATACAATAATTTATGAGTAAGTAGTGTTGTGTGGTGTAATGTTCCTCTCCTGATGATGAAACTCAGCATGTTCCAAGTGCTAAGAGGATCTTAGATAGATTTGTATTTCGTTTTGATATTGTTTTGCGCAAAAGTATAGATAATAAATATACAGTACCAGTTGAAAGTTTGTATACACTCTAAATTTCAGATACATTCAAATAAATATAAAAATTCAGGGACTCTGAAAGTATCCTTAAGAGGTTATTACAGTTTTTCTCAATTGGTTTGGCTCATTTCTTGAAACTGAGATGACATTCTCAAAATAACATGGACAAATTCCCAAACTAACTTGCAGTTTCTCATAACAGAATGGCATTTCTCATTGCTTTCATCACATTTCAAATGCTTTGTACATTTCTCAAGCACTTAGTACATCTTTGCAAATGGTTTTGTACAAGTAGCCTACACTTAACACAATCATCCTACATTTAGTACATTTTCCAAAAGAATGCATCTTGTTGATCTATCTTAATTGGTTGGTTCTCAGTGTAATGGTTGTTCTCTCCAAAACATGTCAGCACAATTTCATCATATAAGTCATCATCTGCAGAATAGTCTGCTCAATTCTCAAAATGAACTAAGAAATTGTAATACAATACAGAACACATATTTTGGAACATTTCATAAATTCATTACAATCAGGTGAGTAGGTAACAGGTGAAAGCAGGTTTTGACGAAAATGAGTGTCCCACATTACTGGTGACCAATCCATCAGTTTGTTGTCTATTATTTTGAATGCTGGCATTGCTCTATATACAGTGGATATAAAAAGTCTACACACCCCTGTTCAAATGCCAGGTTTTTGTGTTGTAAAAAAATTAAAGCAAGACAAATAATTTCATAACTTTTTTTTCACATTTAATGTGACCTATAACCTGTACAATGCAATTGAAAAACAAACATAAATCTTTACAGCGAAAAAATATAAAACAAAAAACTTAAAATCACCTGGTTAAATACATATAACTAATACTATGTTGCAACATATTTTGCATTTATTACAGCACTCAGTCTTTTTGGGTAGGAACCGTGACACAGTGACACGTGATCAGCGTGACACATCTTGATGTGGCAAAATTTGCCCACTCTTCTTTGCATAACTGCTCAAAATCTGACAAAATGTGAGGGCATCTCCTGTGCCCAGCCCTCTTCAGATTACCCCACAGATGTTCAATGGGATTCAGGTCTGGATTCAGGCTGGGCCATTCCAAAGCCTTAATCTTATACCGCTGAAGCCATTCTTTTGTTGATTTAGATGTGTCCTTTGTGTCATTGTTGTGCTGAAAGATGAAGTTCCTTTTCATCTTCAGTTTTCTACCAGAGGCCGAAGGTTTTTGCCAATACTGACTGGTATTTGGAACTGTTCAAAATTCCGTCCACCCTGAATAAAGCCCCAGTTCCAGCTGAAGAAAAACAGCCCCAAAGTATGATGCTGCCACCACCATGCTTCACTGTAGGTATGCTGTTCTTTTGGTGATGAGCAGTGTTGCTTTTGCGCCTAATATACCTTTTGGAATTATGTCCAAAACGTTTAACCTTGGTTTCATTAAACCATAACACATTTTCCCACATGCGTTTGGTAGATATCAGATGAATTTTTGGAAAATTAAGTAGAGCTTAGATGTTTTCTGGATGTTTGTTTTGCACAGACATATGAAGAAGTCGGCAGATTGTTGTCACATGTACTACACAGCCAGTACTTGCCAGAAATTCTTGCAGCTCCTTCAGTGCTGCTGTCGGCCTCTTGGCAGCCTCCTTGACCAATTTTCTTCTTGTCTTATCATCAATTTTTGTCAAATGTCTTGTTCTTGGTAATGTCTTGTTGTGCCATGTTTTCTCCACTTGATGATGACAGTCTTCAAAGTGTTCCATGGTATATTTAATGACCTTTGTAGCCTTCACTTGACTGATATCTATGAATAATGAGATACCTCTGATGCTCTGGCATCTCTTTGTGGACCATGGCTTGTGCTGAAAGATGTGGCTACAAAAATATCAGGACAAGCCTACTAGAACAGTTAAACTTTATTTGGAGTTGATCAGAGGCACTTTAATCGTTGACAGGTGTGTGCTGACTCCAATTTAAAGTGAGTTTGAAGGTTATTGGTTAAATTTGAACACAGCAACACCCCTAGTTATAAAAGGGTGTGCACACTTATGCAACCTCAATATCTCAGTTGTTTATTTTTACTTCACCTCCCTGAAAGATTTCTGTTTGTTTTTCAATTGCATTGTACAGGTTATAGGTCACATTATAGGTAGAAATTATTTGTAGACTTTTTCTATCCACTGTATACATCTTGGCCTGGTGCTAGTTCTTTGATGCTAGTCCTGTGATTATATAATGATGATATAGTCCTGTGATGATATAATGATTATATAGTAGTGGCGATCAGTGTAGAGGATGGCTCAGGCATTCTTCCCACAGTGCATTGCTAAAGAACATATCAGATGCAATGTTGATGAGAATTTATGGCCAAACAGACTGCAGCGGATGGATGGCCAGGAAGGTGATGGAGAGAGGGGAGTGACACAGAGTAGTCAGAATGTTACTGTATTGCATTTGTGATGCTTGACTATTTTTTTACCTACTGAAATGTATTTTGTTTTGTTTTTGCAGGTTTTTGTAATTTGTATACATAGTATATTTGATACATTTTAGTATTTTCTTTTCTTTCTACCTACAGTAATGTGTAAAAATGTACTTGTAAATAAAAATAGTTACAATTTCCTCAGCAGAAAGAGTGCAGTGTGTGTGTGGTGTGAACATTGTATTCCTTTAGCTAGACCTCTGCCATAAAGACAAAACATCTAAGCATTTTGACTTGCAGTACTTACACAATGCCAAAGGGACAATGCATTTTGGGGGCACTGATGATTTGTGTGAGAAAGGAAATCAGTTTTGACACGTGGGTAAACTGTTTTTGGAGCGATATGAGCAGTGATGAGGATCCATGTAGTTGTGCTGCACCGTCCAGTTTATTTTGACAGATGGACAAAATTAATGAAAATGTGCCAAAGCAATTGAGAAGGATCTATGCCATTTTTATGGTACTGACTATTTATATGGGAGAAAAACTTCATTTTGAAGCAAGAATGAATGTTTTGGGAGACATATGACATTTTGCTGGTTATCTGAAGTGTTGTGAAGAACTGTAAGTCTGTTTGGCCAATTTACCTTTTAGTTATAGGAATGTCATCTCAGTTTCAAGAAATGAGCCAAACCAATTGAGAAAAACTGTAAGATGATGAAACTGGCACTCATCAGGGCCGCCCAGGAAAGAAAGAGCAAGACAGCACCCCAGACAAGAGCACCTAAATACTTCTTCACAGATAGATACATAGATAGACAGATAGACAGACAGATAGATAGACAGATAGATAGATAGACAGATAGATAGACAGACAGATAGATAGACAGACAGATAGATAGACAGATAGACAGATAGATAGATAGACAGATAGACAAACAGACAGACAGACAGACAGACAGACAGACAGACAGACAGACAGACAGACAGACAGACAGACAGATAGATAGATAGATAGATAGATAGATAGATAGATAGATAGATAAGGTAAAGATATATCTGTAAATGGAGCAGTGCAGTAGATGTTGCTAATGGTCATTAAGTAATTAAATAATTAGCAAAGCAAAGTGCAATGTGCAATGACACTGATTATGAAAGTGAATGATGTGACATATAAATATAATATATAAATATGCATCTGTAACAAATATAGTTCTAAAAAGAGAATGTGAATATGTGAATACCCAATCATGAGTAATACTTGAATGTAAGTGAGGTTGGGGAAGTGTTAGTGTAAATAGACACTGAAATATATGCAATTATGACTGTAATCAGAAGTCGTAGTAAAAAGACAATATAATAATATTGATAAAACTTCACTTACTGCTATTCCCTGAGGTCCTAAAGGTCCAGTTTCACCACGATCACCCTGTGAATTAGTTTAATTAAAAGAAAAAAAAATCATATAATTCTCAGAGTAAATAAGTAAAACTATTGAGAATTACCAATAAAATCAACACATGGACACAAAATCCTCATTACACTACTGCCTGCGTTGTTTAAATAGCAATGGTGCTTGTGAATATATCTACACTGATGGGTAAATTTCTGGGGTATTGTTATCTTGGCAATAGAAAAAACAGGTACGCCACTGACTTATTAAATCCCTGACAACAGTCAACAGTTACGCTGCACTAACACTGCTCCCATGCGTCAACACACATTAAAGAATCCCATTCATTTTCAATGCAGTGCACCATGGATCCATCGTCGATTCCGGGGGACGTGATGCGATTAAAAGTTGCGCTGAGGTGAACTTTATGCAAATGAATCCGTCCAAAGGGATGAGTCAATCCAATCACATGCAACCAGTTGAAGGGGGGCAGTGCATTCATGTGCGTTTACGTGTCGGAGCAGTGTAAATGCAGCATCAGACGTTCATTGCTATCTTGACAACACACCCCTGTTTTACATCATCTTTTACATCAATAATAAACAGAATACTAATTAAAATAGCAATATTCAATAAAAGTCAAAGTGCACTTGGAGCTTAAAGGGAATGATAAGCAAGTGACACGCTGATTGGTTTGTTTCACGTTATGCCCTAAATTAACCAAACCCATGATTAATTAAGAGAATTAGTACATTCATTTTGTTCATTTTATGTGTTTCGAGCTGCGCAAGGTGTACTTTTCACGTCGTTACGATAGCAAAGACAAACCGACACCCCCTTAATCAAGCTAAAATAGGGTACAATGGCTAAAATAGATCAAATAAAATAGGGCCCACAATCTAAACCAAGTGTTCTTAATTCTGCCTAGTAAAGACATAGTGATTTTATCTGATTTGCAACTGCTTTTGACAGAAATATAATTTCTATTTGTAGTTTTCTACAAGACTTTCTTTGGTGGTGTTGGATGTTATACTATTTATTATTTTATTATATTTATTTATTTTTATTTTAACCAAATGTTCTTACCTTCTCTCCTTGGTCCCCTTTTGGCCCCCTTTTTCCCTAAGCACAAACAAACAAACAAAGCTCTCTAAAACTTCATATATATTCATAAGCAATAAAAGTGTCTTCTAGACCTGTGATTGGATATTGTTTTGATATTGTATCCTTAAGAGGTTATTAAGATGATGAAACTGGCACTCATCAGGGCCACCCAGGAAAGAAAGAGCAAGACAGCACCCCAGATATAAGCACCTAAATACTTCTTCACAGAGTATTAGGTAGATAGATAGATAGATAGATAGATAGATAGATAGATAGATAGATAGATAGATAGATAGATAGATAGATAGATAGATAGATAGATAGATAGATAGATAGATAGATAGATCTCATCTTACCCTCGGCCCAATAGGTCCTTGTACTCCTTGAATTCCTTGTTCACCCTTTAAATAAAGAATAAACCTGATTAGGGTTATAATTTCTATCCAATAAAACATGATTGGGTAGGGCAAAAACTGTAAAAAAAAAAAAAAAAAAAAAAATTAATCAAGCAAAAATCACAGATTTGATTAAATATGGAAACATAACTTGAACATTGACTTTTTGTGCTTATTTGAGTTTTTTATTGCTTAAAATACGGTTTATTGCCTTGATAAATGAGATAATTTAGTTTTTGCAGTGTTATAAAGCACACATAACAATGTGTTAAAGTGGTTAAAGTGAACACTGGTTTGTTTTCATACTAATGTAGAATGGATATTCGAGATTCATTTTTATACAGTTTTAATAGGATAGACTATTTAATATGATGACTATTAAAAATTATAATTCTGAGCACTTACCTTTAGACCAATAGGACCTGGAAGTCCAATGTTACCCTTAAAGTGGAAAAATCAACAAGAATTAAACAACAGAACCTGACCAAAGCATAATTACACTAATATTTTAATATGAAAATACCATAATACTTAAAATAAAAAGTAAGTATGTAAAATACTATTTAATTACCTTTTCTCCAGGAGGTCCAAGTAAACCCTGTATACCTGGGATTCCAACTCCTTCTTCCCCCTAAATCAGATTAAAGATTAATCCCTTACTCTGAATTTCAGACAATCAGATTACAGATTATCAGAGAATAATAATTATCTCTCTAAAAATATTATTATATATATAAAATAAAACCCACTTTTTCTCCTTTCTGACCAGGAAGACCAGGGTTTCCATCCACTCCTATTGATCCAGGTAAACCTGCTTGACCCTTGTTACACAATATCACAAAACAAACAAACAAACAAAAAAAAAAAAAAAAAAATATATATATATATATATATATATATAATAAATATTTAAAACTATATAAATCAAGTAATGAAATGTATAATAATGGGTCTTGCTCATTCTGGGGTCAGGATACTGACTGGTTTAATGAGACTGGAATTGGTAAAGCTAAATTATATGGCAGAAAACTGCCAAAAAATAACAAATATATGTACCTCATGAAATTGATCAAACTGCAATAATTGTTTTAGATATATTTACTAGTGCATTTATACTTTATTTTAGTATTGTAGTTCCAGATTTCCAGCAAAATCTTACAGCACTTCATGCTTCCTTCTGCTGACAACTTTTATGGAGATGCAGATTTCATTTTCCAGCAGGACTTGGCACACTGCCCACACTGCCAAAAATACCTCTTGGTCTTACTGTATATAATATTAAAATTTTCTGAGACACTGATTTTTGTGTTTTCATTGTCTGTAAGCCATAATAATCATTTACAATAAAATAAATAAACACTTAAAATAGATCACTGTTTTTAATGTGTTTAATACATCTATATAATATATATAAGTTTCACATTTGGAAACTGAAATACTGAAATAAAGTAACTTTTCAATGATGTTAAATTGTTTTGAGATGCACTAGTATATAAATATATATACTTTAAAACAAACTATTGGAATAAATAAAGCCTATTGTGGAAATATCTTCACATATTGTGCTTTAATATTTTAACTATATTTTTCCCATCTCAATATAAAATAAAAGCTGTAATGTTTGTAAAGGTCTGAGAAAACTAACGTTTTGTCCGTCTTCCCCTTTTTCGCCTTTGGGTCCTGGTTTTCCACGTGGTCCCTCCAAAAATCAAACACATCTAAATTAACATAAACCACCATAAATAAAAGTTCATTTACAGACAAATGTTGAGAGAGGACTTACTTTAAGACCAGGTTCTCCAGTTTCACCCTGCAAATAAAAGTAGAACCAGATCATGAACCTTAGTCAAATTAAGTCTTTCATGTTCAGTACAGTCTAATTCTGAAGAATTCACTTTTTAAACAATATTCATCCATTTGTCAAGCAATGTGTAAATCATCTGAATTATTCCCATCTACTGCAGGACATGTAGAGATAAAGAGATAAAAAATACATTGGGATAATTTAGTATTTTTACTCTTATGATCAGGTCATTCTAATACAGTCATGGCAAAAAATACAGTCATGGTCAATCCAGAAAATGTTTTATTTCTCACAGAAAATTTTTACATTATTTCAAGTGATAAACATGTTGATCTCCTTTGTGTGTTTTGGAACAACACAAAATAATGAGAAAAAAGCCACAATTTATATAATTTCACATAAGACTAAAAAAAGAGGATTTGCACCCTCAACTTATTAATATACAGCTCTGGAAAATAAATATTGAGTTTGAGCTGAGACTTTTATTATTATTTTTATTTAAATTTTATTTTTAAATGAGCATCACATGCTTGAAATAAAGTTATTTACTCACAATTTTGAAAAAGTGCCAATATTATTATCTGGTCTATTTTTGGAGTTTTGTGTGAAAACCCAAAAAAACACATATTTTATCAAATATGTCCTCTGCTTTTTTTGTGTTGCAATAATTGTCTGGTGGAAATACTTTTTTATTTTATTTTATTTTATAGAAACATTTCCGACACAACAACTTTGTCATGTTTTGTAAGTAATGTTCAAACCTGTTCACTCTACTGCCCCCATGCTGTATTTATAGTAATCATTAGAATAACACCTATTGCTGGTGAAAGGTTAATTAGGTAACACACATAGAGATCACCTGTCACACTCATTTATTCCTCATTTCAGATTTGATAGATTTTTATAGGCAATTCTGAACAACAATGAGGCCAGATAATCATACACAATCTGGATAAAATGAAACAGTCTGTATCTTATATTTAAACCAGGGGTGTCCAAACTTTTTTTGTTGGGGGCCAGAAGGAGAAATATATTTGAAGTCACGGACCACAGACTCTGTAATAAAACAATTAATGAAATATACCACTTTAAATAATACTTTTTCCTGATTATTTCATTTACACACCATTTTACTTGACTTACTATCTTTATCTTTGACAGTGTTGTGTAAACTAAGATTTTTCAAATCGATGTTTCATTTCATGATGTCTCTTAATATTAAACTCCTTAATTACGGCAACTTTTAGACTCTTTGCCCCGTTTTTCTGCGCTAGAAATGCGCACCCTCTCCGCTTTTAGACTCTTTGCCCCGTTTTTTCTGCGCTAAAACTGCGCACTCTCTCCGCTTTTAGACTCTTTGGCCTGTTTTTCTGTGCTAAAACTGAGCACCCTCTCCGTTTTTAGACTCTTTGCCCCGTTTTTTCTGCGCTAAAACTGCGCACTCTCTCCGCTTTTAGACTCTTTGGCCTGTTTTTCTGTGCTAAAACTGAGCACCCTCTCCGTTTTTAGACTCTTTGCCCCGTTTTTTCTGTGCTAAAACTGCGCATTCTCTCCGCTTTTAGACTCTTTGGCCTGTTTTTCTGTGCTAAAACTGAGCAACCTCTCCGTTTTTAGACTCTTTGCCCCGTTTTTTCTGTGCTAAAACTGTGCACCCTCTCCGTTTTAGACTCTCTGGCCCGTTTTTCTGCGCTAGAAATGCGCACCCTCTCCGCTTTTAGACTCTTTGCCCCGTTTTTCTGCGCTAGAAATGCGCACCCTCTCCGCTTTTAGACTCTTTGCCCCGTTTTTTCTGTGCTAAAACTGAGCACCCTCTCCGTTTTTAGACTCTTTGCCCCGTTTTTTCTGTGCTAAAACTGTGCACCCTCTCCGTTTTAGACTCTCTGGCCCGTTTTTCTGCGCTAGAAATGCGCACCCTCTCCGCTTTTAGACTCTTTGCCACGTTTTTCTGTGCTAAAACTGTGCACCCTCTCCGACTCTTTGGCCCGTTTCTGACACCTAGCGTTCAAACTTTGAATCTCACATTATAAAAACCTGCTTAACAGCGGGCCAACTTTCATTCTATTTCTAAAATACCTCACGTAATTTGGACACCCCTGGTATAAACCCTCTGTTATGGTCAAAGTATGCTGGATGTATTGCATATATTTAAAATAAATGTTATTTACCTTTAAAGAAATGCCAGGAGATCCAGGTGGTCCAGACTGCCCAGGTAGGCCTGGAGGTCCTGAGACTCCCGGTATACCTGGCATGCCCTGAGGACCCTGTTAAACAGAAATACAAATATAACTTAATATATATCAAATAAAGCTGTAAAATAATTCAGTAAAAAGAATACCGCACTATTAATGAACGTCTGATTTCTGGTTTATTTTCATACATAAGGCGCACCAGATTATAAGGCGCATTAAGCAACACTAGTTAGGATGCCTAAACGTTTCCCTTCTAATGGGGAAGCTAAGTAACAAAACTGTAATTCTTTAAAAAAATAAATTTTCTTTTAAAGTCAAACGAGTGCTGAATGTTAATCTACACAGATTTCTCTCCTGAAAACTGTTTATTTGGGTGAGTAAAGTGCTTCCGTTTATTTACAGTTAGCTTAGATTCCCAATATTAAAAGCTCTAAGGGTGAGTTTTCAGTGTAGGATAAGTTTCTCCAGCACTAAGGCTGGGAGCAGCAGCATTAGCATTGGCCGCTAACTGAAGCACTAGCGGGATGTAAATGCCACTCAATAGCGCTAAACTGAGGAACCCTGAGTGTTCTGGTAACCCAGGGCGCTATCAGCTAGCGGTTCGACTCTCGTAGCTTGTTTTAACACAGTAAAAAAAAACACAGACTACAGTCTGAAATACTCGCCTCTGAACGACGAAAGAGCTAGCGCTGCAATTCAATTAGCCGCTTATGCTAATGCTGCTGCACCCAGCCTTAGTGCTGGAGAAACTTAACTAAAAACTTAATTAAAATTAAGTCATGACCCTCTTTTATAGAAATAAACTTAACTTTTTTTTTCTTTTTTTTAATTGTCTTCAAAAACCCATTTAAACATACATATGCATTGAAAGTAAATTTGAGAGAATTTTTTTTTATGAAACTGAGGAGGAACATATGACAACTGCGTGTATAAAAGTTACTACAGTAAAATTAAATATTAAAACTGCACGAAATGAATAAGATCACAAAATTAGACATTTCTATCCATTACAGTACGTTGATATTAAACTCTCATGTTTTCCCACCAATATAAAAGATAAGTACAAAATCAGATGAGCATTAATTATTATTATTTATTTTTTTATGTATTTCATTTTTACTGTCTGTAGCACGCTCTATAGCAGAGTCAATTTTCTTCCTTTATCGAATTTTCTATGAGTATTTCAAATCTGTATTTTACTTAAATTAAATCAATGAGAAGACTAAACACAAATGTATTTTATTCACCTGGCCATAACATTTAAAGGAGAATTATTATGCAAAGATAATAATAAATAAAATGATGAAATGTACTTACAATTTAGGCATAATAACTAAACATTTTAAGTCTAATTAACTCAAGTTTTCAAGTTTAAGGTAACCAGCTTCCGTAAATAATTTAAGGAAATAAAATATCCAGGCTTACAGTGTATGAGTGTATTAAATGTGTATTATACTTACAGCAGACCCTGGTTCTCCTTTACGTCCAGGCATACCAGCTTCTATACCCCCCAGTGAATATCCAGGCTCTCCCTTTAAATAGGGATAAATTATATTGCCTTTTTTAAAAATCATAAATATAATACAACTGTAACACTAATTTTATTACATTTTTAAAACATTTAGCACTGCGAGCATTAAAAAGCATTGTTTGCTACAGTGTGTTAATTTGTACGGCATTATATACAACATCTCACAGGTGTTTAAATCAATGCACTCACCCTTTCCCCTCTCTGGCCTTTTTGTCCAGGAATGCCAGGTCGTCCCTGAGAACAGAAAAAATAATTTTACAATACCCCCCCACAAATCAAATTTTGCTAAAAGCCATAATGACTATAATGTTAAAATATTAAAATGTTATTGTTGATTATATAATTCAGGATGCACTCGGCTGTTTCCTGTTTCAACTACATATCCAAAACAGCAACTTTACAGGAGAGAGAAAAAACCTTGTAAACTTTCAATGGAAGTCAATGTAAAAAGAGTTTATTTCAGGTCATTTTGAAGAGTTTCTATTGGTCCGTTCATCAAGAAATTTTGACACAGTGTAAGGGACAGTTTGTCTGTTCAAATTATGTAGTAAACTAAAAATCGATTTTACATAGGATAGCAATATATGCTCCATTGTAAATGAATGTATTTTAGTAGAATGTAAATATATTAAAGTTAAAGCTTAGTTGGACGTTGGATGAATGTTTGAATACATGTAGACACTTACCATGTCCCCGGGAACACCAGGAAGACCCTGTGATACAAATACATCATATATACCATATTAAAAAAAGATAATATAAGATGATTATAATACAGAAGTGCAGCAAAGTAAGAATTATATTTTGATTACAGTAGCTTGAAAAAGTATTAATACCCCTTACAACCACAAACTTTTTGATTGAAGTGATAGATCAACACAAAGTAGCACATAATTATGAAGTAGATCAATTTAAATAAAATAAAACAGTAAGAACATGACTGAAAGTGTTCTAAATTACATTAAATTAGTAAAATTATGGTTATGGTCTTTTCTGATGAATAACAGCTCTGGAATAGTATTACATGATGTCCATTGCAATGGAGGCAGGGTTTGAAATGGTTAAAGTAAATTGCAACAAAAAAAAAAAGGGAAAAAGGGGTTCAAGGGGTATGAATACTTTTGCAAGCCACTGTATATAGTTACCCTTAATCCAGCAGAGCCAGGAGGTCCAGTTCGACCTGGTCTCCCTGGTAACCCTGGAATACCATCAGTCCCAGTAAGACCCTGAAGAAAGAGCAGAATTATTACCTTTTATTACCTATTAATTACAGAGAAAACAATTTAGAGAAAATGTAATTATTCACAACTGAACAACACACAACACTTACAACAAAAGTGATTTCTATTTTCTGATACACATTAATGTTGCACAGTCAGGGCCCTATATTAGTGATCCATAGGCGAGCCATCAATTGTGCATCACTCAGCTGAACATAGGGCATGTCGATGGGTCTTTGGTATCGATAGGAATGGACGGCTTACTGTTGACTGTTGTCAGGGTTTAAATCGGTCAGTGGCGCATCTGGGTTTTTCATTGCCAAGATAGAAACACACCAGAAATGTACCTGAACACACCTCACTTCCAGACCATCATGCCCATCAGAGTAGAAATATTCCTAAACTCTGAGGCTATTTTAACAGTACAGACGCAAGGTGTGAAAATACCAGGGGTGTCCAAACTTTTCTTGTTGGGGGCCAGAAGGAGAAATACATGTGCAGTCATGGACCATAGAATATATACCACTTATAATAATACACTTTCTTGATAACTAACATTTACACATCATTTTACTTGAGTTGCTTTATCTTTATCTGACTGATTTCAGACAGATTAAATAAAAAAATATCTCCCTCTGTTAAAACTCAGATAAAAAATAGTAATTTTCCCAATGTGCCTGAAATTTTCAGCATTTGCTGTCTATTTTTCATTTCTTTGGAGTATCCATGTTCTCCCAAAAGCTCAGGAAAATTAATGTAGGCATAACGAAGGAAGAAAAGGAGATGAGGAGCGTTTTAGATTGGGTTTATCTGATTGATAATATATATATATATATATATATATATATATATGAAACAATAAAGCACATTTGTTTTATTATTATTAAGTAAACTGCTCAAATTTCAATATTTTGAGATACTAAGTCATTATTTTGAGATAATATTTCAATATTTTAAGATACTAAGTCATTATTTTGAGATACTGAGTCATCATTTTAAGATAATATTTCAATATTTTAAGATACTAAGTCATTATTTTGAGATTCTAAGTCGTTCTTTTGAGATAGCAAGTGTGTTTGCTTTTATATAATATAATATATATTTCATATAATAGCGAGACAACTTATATTTTATTTCAAAAATACCTAAAACAGGAAATGTTATTGTCCAAATGGCCCGTGAGCCTTAGTTTGGACAACCCTGGTGTATAACGTTGACGGGGTGTAAGATAGCAATAAGCATATAAGCAATAAGCAAATGATAGGGTCTTCATTCTTCCCCACAAACAGAACACTATTATCAATGATAAATGTATTGTATGTAAATGTACACAATTGTAAGCGTAAGTATTTATATATTAAATATTTTTTATAATTTATTCTTTAAAAAAATTTCATTTATTTTCACATTTTGCAACTTTACAATTTTGAATGCGACACACAATATATTTTTTTTTTATCTCTAAAGCCAATATTTTCAGTGTTTTTCAAGGCAAAAACAAACAAAAGAAAAGAAATCCAGGCTCATTACACACACCGTCCCTCCAGCTGATATTGTGAATTCTGACAGACAGTCACTTTGATAAGACAGCAACTTTTATCTGCCTCTATTTTAAACAGAGAACGAGGGATGAAGGGTGAAAAGTGTGGAGCACAAACAGAACAAACCCATACAAACATCGTCTCTGACATTAATCACCACAATAAATCCTTTAATCAACTCGAATGATTAAACACAGCGTGGGGTAAATCCACACTTAATAAGCTGGATCAACTTTGGAAAGAAAAACAATTAAATGTAACCTATAAAGAAAAGAAGACCCTGTACTCATCCTTTTTAAAGTCAGAGAGGATGAGCGCCGGATGACACATTGTATACTCACCCTCTCTCCTTTCTCCCCTTTGATCTTCAGCGTGAACGGATCGTAATCGCCAGCGCCAACCTTCGGTCTCTGTGAACCAGCATTAAACACGCATTTTTAATAGAAATTAACTATAGTGAATACACAAACTAATATATAAATTAATATAAAACACAGCATATCTCGCTGTAACGTACCAATCCACCGTGTCCGAACCCGTCCCCCTGTTAATAAGAGAGGAGTGTGTTCTCATATCACAGTTTATATCACATTAAATACTGTACACTAGTGCTGGGCGATATGAGAAAAATCATATATCACAATATGGATTTTTTTTATATCACGATAACAATATATATCATAATTTACCACATTTGAGTATTTTCTTTTTAGTTATTCTTTGAAAAATATGACAAAATTATATAATTGCTTACTTTTTTTCAACTTTATTTCAAAGTGACTAAACATAAATGAGAATTACTACCTTTTAGTGCAGCAATATATATATGAAGAGTATGATTCCAAAACGCGATAAACGCCTTTTAAAAAAAAAATAACAGAATGTTATGTGACCACTCTTGAAAAGCCAATATTCAATTTTCATCAAAACGCCACACCTGCCGTGTAATACTGCCCTGCTTTCTCTCTTTCTTTCCAAAATGCAACAAACGCCAGTCTTGATTTCCCCCAGAACGCCACATCTCCCCTCATCCAATCACAGGGCAGCATTCCACGAGCCATAGAATGTAAACATTATAACGCGCGCCCTGTTGAGCCAGCCGGTATTTCGTGTAGCCTACTTTCACTTTCGTTTTTCACTCTCAAAGTCCGCGAAAATGAGCGGTTTTGATGGTATAGAGGAGCCTATGGAAGCCCATTTCCGCCACCTGAAGAAAAAAAAAAACGTCCTCAACTAAGTCATAATTATGAGATAGTAAGTCATAATTATGAGATAGAAAAGTCATAATTATGGGATAGTAAGTCATAATTATGAGATAGTAAGTCATAATTATGAGATAGTAAGTCATAATTATGAGATAGTAAGTCATAATTATGAGATACTAAGTCATAATTATGAGATAGAAAAGTCATAATTATGAGATAGTAAGTCATAATTATGAGATAAAAAAGTCATAATTATGAGATAGTAAGTCATAACTATGAGATAGAAAAGTCATACTTATGGGATAGTAAGTCATAATTATGAGATAGTAAGTCATAATTATGAGATAGTAAGTCATAATTATGAGATAAAAAAGTCATAATTATGAGATAGTAAGTCATATTTATGAGATAAAAAGTCATCTCATAATTATGACTTTATATCTCATAATTATGACTTTCTATCTCATAATTATGACTTTCTATCCCATAATTATGACTTTTCTATCTCATAATTATGACTTAGTTGAGGACGTTTTTTTTTCTTCAGGTGGCGGAAATGAGCTTCCATAGGAGCCTGTTCGTGCAGCAGTTATTAAAAAAAGAGAAAGCCGTCAAAAGAGTCTCATGTACGTGAAAAGGTAAAGAAAATGAGGCATTCAGGAGGGGGGGAAATGCCCGCTGTCATCTGCAGTTCACACACACACACACACACACACAATACACACTATACTACACCACACTACACTACACTACAGTACAGCACATGAATGTAACGTGATTTTGGGGATTTTATAGTCTTAATGTCTTGTTCGTTAATGAAATTTTGCACTTTTTTGAAAAGAAATGTTTTGAAATTTGTGTTTTTAGGCCCAATGGTTAAACTATTATATTCAGATGTACAATTTACTGTTATTTATTATTGTATTTTTCAAATTTTCAGTAAAAAGAAATCTATTGATGCCAAAGGATATATAAGACATTTAGAAAAAAAAAATTGGCATGGATTTATTGCGTTTTGCGAAAAAAC
This sequence comes from Astyanax mexicanus, assembly GCF_023375975.1. Taxonomy (NCBI): domain Eukaryota; kingdom Metazoa; phylum Chordata; class Actinopteri; order Characiformes; family Acestrorhamphidae; genus Astyanax; species Astyanax mexicanus. The sequence continues at coordinate 3,541,208 of NC_064409.1, forward strand.
GATTTAAAAAAAAAAAAAAATCTTTAAATATTAAAATCTTGATTTGATTTTTTGTGTTATTTTAACCTTGGTATGGTATTTGATAGTTTGAAACAGAAAACGGTGGTTTTGAGCCTACCACTTTCTTGCTAAAGAAAACCCTTTTTTACTCAAATTGATAAAAATGGATTTATAGCGTTTTGGAACCAAACTCTTCATATGTATCAAATGAGGACAGGTGAGGTAGATGCAATAGCTAATTTTTTCAAAATTATACAGGTATTTAAATTGAGTTATCAAAATAAACTCAATTAACATTTTTTAAAGTGTCCGTCAAATAAGGTAAAGCAGCGTCACGTCACAAAAAAAAAAAAACACATTATGAAGCTTTTTTTGCGAAGATTACTTTATTATCACTTATATAAATCGAGTTTATGCAAAGTGACTACGCCAATATAAATATATTTGCATGAATAATTGATGAAATTACTTTAGAAACGATAGGGATATATCCCCACGATATTTATCGTCATATCGCACAGCACTACTGTACACATCATCAAAATGAATGAAAAACTACCTTTACTAACCTTTTCTCCTTTCTGACCCTGTAATGATAAGAAATAAGAAAAAAAGGCACGTTTAAATGATTGGTTCAGAATAGGGATCATTAATATACTAATATATAGCATGTAAAAGGCCACAGGCTGCAGGTTTTAATTCCATTCAAGAAGAGAAAATTATATAGAACAAATAAATATAATAAATGTTTGAAGACTGGGGCCATTAAGGAAAATAGAGAATCAGGTAGTGCTGCAACAACTAATGGATTATTAAAATAGTTGGCAAGAGCCTGTTGCTAGAGTAGTTAAACAAGATGTGTCACATTCAGTACATTTATATCTTCCTCATGTTTAGTAAACAAGCTAATATTAGCATTTGCCATCCCCCAGATTTTTTAATTCCACCTTAAAATCCACCTTAAATGTGTAAGCTTTAGTTTCAGTCAAGCTAACTTTAGCAACAAATCTATTTTTCTCTCATTCAGTGTTACTAGAGCCTACTAGATTGTTTAAACAAGACGAGCCTCATTTTTAGTAAATTTAAATCTCACTTATATCTCACGTTTACTGAGTTTTCCATTCCACCTTAAATGCGGCTTGAGTAAATGTTCGTTTTTTTCTTTATTTCTGTTTATTTTTTTCCCATTTTTCTCCCAAGGCCAATTGTTCTCTCTCAGGGCTCCGGCAGCTGATGGCAAGCTATATGACCGGGATTTGAACCAGCGATCTCCCGATCATAGTGGCAGCGCTTTAGAACTTTGGACCACACAGAGCTCCTTAACCCTTTCAAACCTGAGCTATTTGCCAGTGTTAAAACATATTATTACTACTAATAATAGTGCTGTTTTCTGTCTGCAATGCACACTAAGGAAGACTCAAATATTAAAGAGAATAAAGTGTTCTAAATTACATACAACTAGTAAAAATGATCTCTTTTAACCTCTTTGGCTCTAGTGCTTGATTTTTCTTCAGTGCAGTGGGCGGGGCTAAGCTATTGTTTCCTTGGTTTATAAACTTTTTCTTTGGCTTGTTTATAGTCCAATCTGATTAAAACAGGTCTCAATTGGTGTTATGTGCAACAAAACATAAAAAAAAAATAGAAAATACATGATGTCCAATGTAATGGACACAGGGTCTGAAAGGGTTAAACAATATGTTTATTATTCTTATTAAATTTATATCTCACTCGCATTTAAGGAACAAGTTAGCATTAGCATTTCTCTTAAGTTTTCAATTCCACCTTAAATGTTGCAGCTCAACCAGCAGTTGCGAAGCAAGCTGTAGTTTTAGTCAAGCTTACATTTGTTAATTTGTAAGAAGTTCTATTTCTTCTCTCACTCAGTGTTACTAGAGCCTGCTAGAGTAGTTAAACAAGATGTGTCTCATTTTTAGCTGATTTCAAGTTTTTTTTTCTGTCAAGTGTATATTTGCATTACACACACTGCTATGTTTTATTAAATATAGATTATAATAAAATTTATGTAACTGTTGGGTTAATTCTTCATGTAAACGTTACATGACATGTTTTTAAAAATGGTAGTAAATAAAATGCTCGAAATCAAATTTGGCTTATTTCTTCTTTTTTATTCAAATTATGAGCGATTAATCAAAAAAACAATCAACAGATTAATCATCTAACAAAGTAATTGTTAGCAGCAGCACTAAAATCAGGTGTGATTTTACACAACATCCAATAATTGTAAACCTATTACTACAATGGCAAATTAAGGATTTTTTTTCTAAGTAAAGGGTGGGACTTGTACCTTGCACTGGATTGGACAAGGACCTTCAGGTTTGGGAAGAGCCTCTGGGTCATTTGTGGGTGTGTCCAGTTGGGCAGACTATGAATAAAATATAAACACGTAGAAAAATATATACGAAAGCTGTCATTTAAGCTGATAAACTTGCATCCACAAGTATTTGTACATTATATTATACACATTTAAATATACAGTACCAGTAAAAAGTTTGGAAACACCTTCTCACTCTGTGTTTTACTTTATTTTTTTTTTTTATATTTTTCTTAAAGTAGCTTTACACTTCATTGGTAGAATTCTGAGGAACTGACATTTAAAACAAGTGAAATTTGAACTTGTTGTTAATGGTGTAAAAATGTCCATTTCTTTGCATGGACAACTCTATGCCCCTATTACTAATATTGTAAGCCTGTTGGGAGTAGGGGTGGGCGATATGGCCCTAAAATAATATCATGATATTTCATGGTATTTTCGAGATTACGATACTCTTGGCGATATTACAAAACTGAATAAAAAAATATTTTAAGAATACACTACTGCAACAAAATGAAAACCTAACTGAGATAATAAAAAAAAAAGAATTTTATCAGATTTGTAAAAGAAGTCAATGATCCAGAATGTCATGATACTAATAATACTAATAATGCACTCCAAATATCTCCATATATTCAGGATTAAAGTAAAATAAATGATACTGGACAGCTATAATCTGACTCTAGTAGATATATAATGGGAAATGAGAACAGTGTGAATTTTTCAAAACAGTAAAAAAGTAGTACCCTGCTCTGTATTTCAAAATGCTATTTAAAAAAAGTTAAAACTCATTATTATGTTTTACTACAAACCAAGTCCATTTCACACTGGATTTCTCCTTTGACATATTTGAATGGACGCCCACACTGAATATTTATGACAATATCTGTAGTTTTATGACATAATTGTAGACAATAGACAAACAAACGCATAGTTCTCACAAAACTCTTCTTTATATACATATATATATATATATATATATTTTTTTTTTTTAAATATGAGTATGAGCACATACAATATGAATATAACTGAAATATAAATTAAATAATGTTATTTAAATATAATGTTAATGTTGTTGGATACTGTACTATGTGCTTAAGCCCTGTAGTTCTTCAGAGAGGAATGTTAGAGTAGAAATATCTGTGAGACCAAAGGTGGTTCTGATTATCAGAGATGTACGTCAAACTCATACGTCAAACTCGACAGAACTCTCTCAGACTGATCCCCTATTGATTTCAGATATCTGTCAAAAGACATCAGAGCTATTCCTGTCGGACATCTCAAACCATTACCAACAACCCAAGGGCACTGACACATCCTGTGGAGGATATATATATATATAGCTCTGAAAAAATGAATCAGTTTCTCTGATTTTGTTATTTATAGGTTTATGTTTGAATAAAATAAACATTGTTGTTTTATTCTATAAACTTCTCCCAAATTCCAAATAAAAATATTTTCATTTAGAGCATTTATTTGCAGAAAATGAGAAACAGCTAAAATAACATGTTCTCCTCCTCCACCAGTCGTACACACTGCTTTTGAATAACTTTATGCCATTAGCAAAAAATCAAGCAGTTCAGTTTGGTGGTTTGATGGATTGTGATCATTCATCCTCCTCTTGATTATATTCCAGAGAATTTCAATTTGGTAAAATCAAAGAAACTCATCCTTTTTAAGTGGTTAAAAATTTGGTTTTCTGTTCATGCAGTAATTGTAAAAGACAAATAAAATGATAAATAAATAAAAAATGTAAAAAAATGCAATGCATTTCAAAAGTTGTTACTGAAATTCTAACTAAAATTCAGAGCACCGGGACTACTGAACAAAACATCTAGTATTGAATGCATTTAATGCATTTTATTAAATATAAAACCAGAACAATTATAAAAGAGTTAAATATAGATATAAAGGACAGAAGAGTTTCTGGCACTGATCACATATTGCACATTACCAAAAAGGAAAAAAAAAACCTTTGTAATATTATCAACAATCAAATCAACGATACAATATAATTTAATATCAATTAAAGGATAAATATTTATTATGGCTTCTAACCTATCTAACCAGTGTAGCTACAGTCGGGTGTGGTACCCCAAAACACAAAGAATAAATCTTAACAAACTGTCACGGGACTATTAAGGACTGGACCCAAGTGCAAAGAGGTAAGTAATATTTGTGTAAGGATTATGTAAGGATTTATGGATGTGAAGTGGTGTGAGAGGGACTGCTTTATGCTGGGCTCGAACTCCCAACCTTGACAGTGCTGGGCCAACACTCTACTCCTGCGCCACTGGCATGGACAGGCAGCTGTTGGAATAACACCCTCTTAACTGAGGAGGGAAAAAGGCGGGAAAACTAAACAAAGGAGATGCCACATGGCATTGCTCAAACAAAGGAAAGGCAAACAAACTAAAAAGGAAACTTAGGACAGACTTGCTAAAAGAAGTCTATTTCTTTTGAGCTCTTTTCTTTTTCTTTCTTTCTTTCTTTCTTTCTTATTTCTTTATTTCTTTGTTTCTTTGTTTCTTTTGTAAGTTTGTTTTCTCTTCAGATCTCTTATTTTCCTCTCTTTTTATGAGATCTTTTCTTTTCCTTTTCTTTTCTTTTTCTTTTCTTTTATTTTCTTCAGTACCCTATGTTACCGGTCACCCCTCTACAAAGGTGTGGCAAGAGTGTGCTGCTTTCCTTGGTCTTATATACCAGTGCCAGCAGGTGTGTCTCGTTTGCACTGATTACCTTCTGGCATTCTGGGGTTTTTGTGCTCGCCCCCTGCTGGCCGCTGGCAGCACTGGCCGACCCCTTACACAAACTTGTTAGAACTGAATGATTTACCTCGTCATGTTGTTGGAACTCAGTGAGCACAGCTTTACTGCAGAGGCTGCTGATAAACTCTCTCTCGATGGAGGGGAAATCACTGAAATCAGCAGCGTAGAACAAGTTCTTGTAGGGTTTAGGCGACGCAATTTTCCTTAATTCCTCCATATCAGCATTTAAAACTCCAATAGCCAAAACACTGACACCTACAATACAAACACACACATTACACAAACACACAAACACACAAACACACACACACAAACACGCACAAACACGCACACACACAAACAACACATGAAGCAACTCAAGACCTTTCTTAAACCACAACACACCAGTGATCATCAGCCTGCTATAGTAACTAATAGTGGCCACTAGTGGAAAATCATCAGCTTGCCCCCTACTGGACAATTAGTGTATACTAGTAACCTTAGTAACCTATTCATAAACATTAAATTAATTGTGTTTTTCTAATAGTGCCCCCTACTAAAAAAAACTGCAGCCTGCTATAGTTACTAATAGTGTCACCTAGTGGAAAATCATCAGACTGGCTATACTTACGAATAGTGCCCCCTAGTAAAAAATCGTCAGCCTGCTATAGAAAATAATATTGCCCCTTACTGGACAATTATTGTCCACTAGTAACCTTAGTAACCTATTCATAAAACATGAAATTCTTTGTATTTTTCTGATAGTGCCCCCTAGTGAAAAATCATAAGTCTGCTTTACGTATTAATAATACCCCTACTGAAGTATCCTAATAGTGTCCTCTAGTGGAAAATCATCAGCCTGCTATAAATACTTATAGTGACCCTTGTGAAAATGATCAACCTGCTGTAGTTACTAATAGTGACCCTAGTGAAAAATAATTAGCGGTTACAGTACAAATAGTGCCCACAACTAGGTAATCTTTAGCCTGCTGTAGTTACTAATAGCACCCCCTAGTGAGAACATAAGAACAGCCTGGTATAAATACGCATGGAGGCAATTAACTGAGAATCATCAGCCTGCTGTGAGTATTATTAGTGCCCCCTAATGGAAAATACCAATAGTGCCCCTAGTGGAAAATCTTCAGAACACTGTGAGCACTGATAGTGCCCCCTAGTGAAAAATCATCAGCCTGCAGTAAACACTAATAGTATCCCCTAGTGAAAAATCATAAGCCTGCTTTAAGTATTAATAGTGCCCCTACTGAAGCATCCTAATAGTGTCCACTAGTGGAAAATCATCAGCCTGCTACAAATACTAATAGTGCCCACTACTGGACAACTAGTGCCCCTAGTGGAGAATAGTCAGACTACTGTAAATGTGCAAATTGTATAAGCCAGGTCCATTAAAAGCTTTTACAGACATATGATTTCTATTTTATCCTCTTTATACACATGAAATATCTTAATTCTTAAATAAAATCCAATAAAACAAAATCAAATGGCCACTATCCAAATTCCAATTATAAATTATACTGAATAAGAAGACTATTTTATTAACCTATTCATGAACATGAGAGATAAAGGTAGAGGTAGATAAAGGTGCACAGAGACGCTCTTAAGAGCACAGAGAAGCTTCTGACCCAGAATATGAGCTATCCTGGAGGGCGGCTCCACATCATCCTGGGCTCTCCCATCTGTCACCAGCACCAACACGTGAGGAACAGTCTGCCTCATGCCCAGAGACTCCTGGAACAGCTCCCTCAGCACGTAGCTGATCCCTCGACCTGCACACGCAAGCAATTTCAACATCCTTAAAGCTGCATTTACAGAAAAAAGATATGTACGTGTGTAATGAGTTTTTTCCACTGTTTTACCTGTTTTAGTGTTTCCTCCTCCATAGTGAACAGATCTGAGGGCTCTCAGCACAGAGCTGCGGTCTTTATGAGTGTTCAGGTTGAATTCTATCCTGGGCTGGTCACTGTAGTGAACCACAGCTATCTAAACAAAGGGAAACACGCCAGTAACTCAACAAAGGTGTGCAGAACACACACATATATATATATATGGTTTTGTGTTTTTTGGATACAATCCGGGTTAGCACCCGAACATCCCTTTCAGACAGCTTCCTCTTAAAGCGTCCACAGTTAATCCTGTTGGATGTGGTTGGTTCTTCTTGGTGGTATGCTGACACAAAGACTTGCTGTCTTGGTCACAGATGCTCCAGCAAGACGTGCACCAACAATTTGTCCTCTTTTGAACTCTGGTATGTCTCCCATAATGTTGTGTGCATTGCAATATTTAGAGCAGAACTGTGCTCTTACCCTGCTAATTGAACCTTCACACTCTTACAGCTCTTACTAGTGCAATGTGCAATTAATGGAGATTGAACACCAGGCTGCTCCAATTTAGCCATGAAACCTCCCACACTAAAATGACAGGTGTTTCAGTTATATATACAGTCTTCAGGGCCTGTTTTAGTGATATATAGAACGAGCCGTCAACCATGCACCGTGCAGTTTAATTTAGGGAGTGTTACCTCATCTTTGCTATCATAACGGTGGGAAAAGTACAACTTGCGAGGCTCAAAACGCGCAAAAGGCATGCACTAATTCTCTTAATTAATCATGGCTGGATTTTGGGCGTAACATGAAATAAACCAATCGGCATGTCACTTGCTCTTGATTTCCTTTAAGAGCCAGGTGAGCTCTGACTTTGGAGGATTGCTATTTTAATAGCGCAGCACTTCTGCACCTTTCAGCAGAGAAAACTGAGGAAATTGACCTGCTCGTTTACAGTGTGATCGTCATTTTCAAACTATATGTTCGAAAGGTGCTGAACATTGAAAATACTGGATTTAATTTATTACTACAGTTGTATTCCCTTACCTGTGTGCCGTGAGGGCCGATTGTTGGAAAATAAGTCACAATCCTGAACAGGAAGTCCTTCAGTCTGCCAAAATTATTGGTGCCAATGCTCCAGGACTCATCCACCAGAAAAACAATATCAGCTTTCATCCTGCCACACACTGAGACACATACATATATATTTCACAGTTTAATAACTCATATTTCAGGCCTACCATCTAACTTAGAAACATGCTAAATGTCCTGAGTTTTGTTTCATACTATGACCGGTTTTCCTCAAATGAGTTTTCCAACAGTTGCTTGAAGTAAATCTAGGCAAATATGTGAGCTGTATATGTATATGTATATCTGTTTGACATGTTACTTAATACACCAGTGACGACTTTCTTCTTTAGGACTAATATTTGTGCAATAGCTCTGATTGATTTTTCATCTTCTTTTAGCATCACAATTGCTTGTTTTTCACTCATATCTCTCTGGATTTCATGCTGGTTATTCCTTTAATTTTAAATGCAGAGTCTGCACAGATAAAACCCAAATCTGAAACTAGCATTCAGACATTCAGTGCTATTTATTTTTTGAATAATCAATGTATCAGGACACATCTGACATTGACATGTTCCAATACTTTTGCTCAAAAGAAAATTGGGTGGGTTCAGATAAAAAATACAAATGTACAAAAATACAGATGTAAATACCTGAATAAAAAGCTGAAAAAAAAGCTGAAATGTTGATCTTTTGTCTTATATTCATCTATTAATGTCAAATCCCAAATGTTTTTAGTCTACAGCAGAAATAAAGGGATTGGTTTCACTGTTCCAATTCATTTGGAGGTCCTGTATTTTAATGTTTTAACAGTCATTTTGATTTATTTTACAACAAAACTAGTTTAATTTCCATCAAATTACAGTATCTGATCTCAGCTCTGTTTGTTCTGATTGCTGATGAGACAAACTGAAGCTACTAAAAACAAAAACTCTATTCTAATAGTCACAACTAACAACTAGCACACATAAAAATACAAAAAATTGTTATTTGAAATAAAAAAACACAATTTGCTGTGATCATTTCTGATACAGTAAAAATAGGTCTGTTCATTATTTTTTATAGCTTGTCAAAAGAGAAGGAACACATATATCATCAGTCTCTTTGTGTAAACAGACCTGGTCCAGGTGGAGGAGTCTCAGGTGCAGTGGTCTGGTCATTAACGGTGGTGGTGAGCATGGTTAAAGCTTGTGCTGTTTTAGTGATGGCAGTATCAGGTTTTCCAGCAGGTCTCAGAGTAGTAGTGATCTTCTTAGCTGTTCCTCCGCGAGCTGAAACAGGGGCTGGTGTGGCAGTGTGGACAGGAATGAGACGAGATGCTCCCACTGTAACAAAATCATACACAATAAAAATTTTACTGATTAATCTGCACACTATTCTGTGATTAACTGCGATTAATCGTAATCGTTCTTCTTAAAACGCTTTAAGTTTTTATAGTAGATATTTAAAGGTATAAAAAAATGAATGTAAGAAATGTAAAATACAATTATATTTATATTAGTGGTGTTAATTAAAATACTAGTATATACTTCTATGTTTGAGGCGACATAAATACAAAGTGTGACACTGGAATAAAAAATTGCATGATGAATTGGATAGAAGACACTTGTTTTACTTTATTATAAACATCTCAGCATTTCTGAATTAGAACTTAAATAGCTATAAAGAGTAAAAAAGAGCGTTTCCACACCTGTAGTTGTGAAAGTTTCTATGATCCGAATCAGTTGATGAGCTTGTTTATTTGGAGCTTCAGTTTCTCCTTCTGTTTTGTTTGGTTTCACACAGGTATAAACCTAAATGCACCAAAATGCGCACCAATAAACCACGCGAGCACATCGTCTCCTCTGATTGGACAGAGCTGTCTGGTGCGGGAGCATAAAAGTCAATATAGCGAAATATAGCATTTTCAATAGAACGTGCAGCGCAGATGTGAGCAGTGAACGCTGCACATACTGCACGCTCAGTGTGTAAACAGCATGGAGCAGCAGAGACAGCGTTTATTCATAGCAGGATATTATCTGGCTCACTGTGCCTTTACAGCAGTTTAGCTCAATTAAAAAGAAGTATATTTGATAGCTGGTTTGGATCAAGACCAGATCACATTCTCACCACAAGCGAAACACTTGTCACACCTGCAGCTGAAAGCGCTACTATATCTCCCACACTCAGCTCAGTGTGTGATCTCCAGTCTCCGGACTACATTTCCCAGGATGCACCACACACTGACATCACACCCAATCCCGATCACATGACACAGCACATGACACTTCCAGGAAGCAAATCACCTGAATTCTAATCAGCTGTGTTTGACATTATTGAAGAGGCTCAGTTCTACCTATCCTTTGCTGAGTATTGATGGTCTATCCTCCTACAACACATTTTCTTGCCTGTATATTTCATCCCTCGTTTTTTTTACCCTGCTTTTTATTTTTCCAACCTTGATTTTTGCCTGCTCTCTGATACTGCCCTGCCTGTGTATGCCCTGTGGACTGTTTCCCGTTTCTGGTATATTATATCTTTGCCACTGCTGTTAACTGGTATCGACCTTGTTTTGTTCGACCATCCCTCTGTCTTATACCTTTGTAAATAAAGTATATTTTGATTTACGTCAGCATGTGAGTGTCATGAGTTCATGTGGTGTAATTGGGATAAAAGAATAATAAGTCGTTACTGAATCCAAATTAATCACTAAACACCTCCGTAGTTCCTGTGCTATGTTGATAAGCTATTCTCACCTATTCTTTTGGTGATGGTGGTGATGGGGCCCTCCACCTCTCCATACAGGGGCCGGATGGTGAAGATGTAGGTTCTGCCGTACTGCAGATCTCTGATCTTATATGATGTGAAACCAGGACCAAGAACATCAGTGGTGCTCTCAACCTCTGCAGGAATCAAAAAACCATGAGATAAAAACACATGATGAAGATGATTACTTTAGGAGATAAGAGTGAGGTCACACATGAACACACATGAACATGAAAATGGTGTAATAAAAATTTAATGAATTAATTCCAGTTCAATATAGAAACAAATAATATTTACAGAGACAGACAGACAGACAGATAGATTGCATACAGACGGACATACAGGTAGACAGATAAATATGTCAATCAATATAGAAATAAATAACATACAGACAGACAGACAGACAGACAGACAGATAGATAGACAGACAGACAGACAGACAGACAGACAGATAGACTGCATACAGACGGACAGACAGGAAGACAGATAGATATATCAATCAATATAGAAATAAATAACATTTAGACAGACAGACAGACAGACAGACAGACAGATAGACAGACAGACAGACAGGTAAACAGACACATACATCAATCAATATAGAAATAAATTACATTTAGATAGACAGACAGACAAGTAGACAGATACATATATATCAGACAGACAGACAGACAGACAGGCAGACAGACAGATAGACAGACAGACAGACAGACAGATAGATTGCATACAGACGGTAGACAGATAGATATATCAATCAATATAGAAATAAATAACATTTAGACAGACAGACAGACAGATAGACAGATAGATAGATAGACAGACAGACAGACAGACAGACAGATAGACAGAGAGACAGACAGATAGAATGCATACAGACGGACAGACAGGTAGACAGATAGATATATCAATCAATATAGAAATAAATAACATTTAGACAGACAGATAGATAGATAGATAGATAGATAGATATATAGATAGATAGATAGATAGACAGGTAAACAGACACATACATCAATCAATATAGAAATAAATTACATTTAGATAGACAGACAGACAAGTAGACAGATACATATATATATATCAGACAGACAGACCGACAGACAGACAGACTATTAATTGATTATTACCAGGACAACTCTTTACAGAGTTTATAAATGTTAAACTTCAGGACTGTGTTTCTCTGCAGGGTTTAGTGGTATAAACCGGCATATTGCTAATTTGGTTGGCTTGTTGTTAATTGTGTCCCATTCACACCCTGCTGCTACTTTGGTGTACAGAAATGATAGTGCCCGAGCCAACATAAGTGCAGTGGTGTAACAGGGACGACACGTTTATTCTGCTCAGGCTGTATTTCTGGACCCATTTTGGTCTAAAAATGCACTTCACACCCCATAATATAAACAGGCTACTTTACCCTTGAAGCAAATACAACTGAAATTGTTATTGAAGAGTAAAGTGACTTATTTCCATTCTAAATTTCTATCAGAAACACAGAGAGTGATTAGTACATGCTTTGATTCTTGTATGTCAGACCTGATATGTGTCTCCAGGTGAGGAGGTACGCTGAAGCTCCTGTAACACTGGTCCAGCTGAGTGTAGTGCTGTTATCAGTTGTGTTCAGAGCAATGAAACCATTCACTTTAGGCAGATCCACTGTAACATTAAAAACACAGAAAACAAGCAGTTAAACAGATAAACACAATTATATATAAAATTATATATAAACTATATTATATAAATTTGTATTGCCCTATTAATGTGTTTAAGAGCATCAGTAGTAAAGTTGTGAAGCTTTAGAGAGTTGGTATACAGGGAATAGTGAATTTTTGAGTAATGTTCTCCAGATTATGAGAAGCAACAACTACACAACTAAATAAAAAAATTGGTACCACTTTAAAATAAGGCTCACTTATAAAGGAGTTTATTAATGGCTATTAACAAGGTTGTAAAACCATTAATAAGCAGTTACAACACATCAATAGAAAGGTCAACAGGCAACACTGGTCTGGATGCTTTTCAGTCAACATTAACATATCTAATAAAATACTATAATATAATTAAACTAATGCAATTTGTTAGTATACACCACATTAGGATTACGGAATACATTTTAATCTGGGTTAGTGTCAGTCTGTATTATTTTGTTTCTAAACTGAAAGCAGAAGCATGTCTAAGTGAAGAAGAATATAGATAAAATTTTGTGTTTATTGGTAGCAGTGTGCTGGAACGACCATCCCTGCTAAGCCTGCTAATACATTCATTGTAAAAACTGGGGTGTCGGGTCGCATTTTCTGGGAGTTCTTCTTCTCTCTACATCACGCTTATTTTCTTTACGTACTTACGTCACACGTACAGCCTCTAAAAGAGGATCCGGCTCAGTTTTACTGAACGCGAGCGGCTGGTGGAGCATTGGAGACTTCAGAAGAGGAAACTCAGAGCTCAGTAGCTCATTCACTCATAGTATAAAAACATAGAAACGAAGGAGTAAAGATTCTGACTGAGCTCTCTCTCTCTCTCTCTCTCTCTTTCCCTGACTAAATACCTGGAAACCTGGAATCGGATTCATCCACTCTGAAAGGAGACCGCATCACACCCACCCAGTTTAAAATGATTCTTCCGCACGCTCTGTGCAATTACCCATTCTCACCAGAGAGGCGCTAAATCCTCCAAATCCCAAAACATACAGACATCAGCTTTAATAAAGTTGTTAACATATATGTTAATGTTGACTGATGGAAAAAAAACAAAGATTAACAGTATAAACAGATGTGGAATCACTATTTGACCAATGAATGACCAATGTTACCCTTTCTACTTATTGTTGCAGCTGCTTATTAGTGGTTTTAAAGTATTTACAATGTAACTAATAATCATTTATAGACTCATTTATAAACCATTTTTAACCCCTTATATAGGAGCCTTATTTTAAAGTGGTTCCAAAAAATGACTTTAAGAAATGAAGGCCAATTAATCAAAAAGTTTTCAAGAACTTTTAAAGTAAAAAACATTATGATGAAACTGGCACTAATCAGGACTGCCACAGGAAAGGAGACATGCTTCTTTATAGAGTATTTTGGTTTGTTTAACACTTTTAAGTTACTACATGACTCATCATGTGTTCCTTTATAATCTGGATCACTTCAGAAGAGAAGACAGAGTACGTCCCAACTTTTGATCATTTGTGAGTGTGTGCTTAAATGGAATGGACTTACAAGTTCTTGCTGTCACTGTAACAGAACTTCCCTCTCGTTCTCCCACCACTGATGTGACCTGGATCTTATAGGCAGTGCTGGCCGGCAGTCCGGTGATGGTGTAAGATGTGCTGGATGAAGCAACCATTTCATTCTGCTCCTCTCCACCTTCATAAATCAGAGATAACAGTGAGCAATCGCTACAACAAGAGATTATTACAGTGTAAAATGCTTTTTCTTGGTTTGCTTTTTTTAATTTCTCCTAGTTATTTGAGATTAGTAGGACATAACTTACAGCTCTGGAAAAAAACAAGAGACCAATTAAGTTTCTTTGGTTTAAAAAAAATAAAAAACAGTGGAAATATAATTTAAGAGGAAGACAGATGATCACAAGCCATCAAACCAAGTTGAACGGCTTGAATTTTTGCACCAGGAGTAAAGCAGCATAAAGTTATCCAAAAGCAGTGTGTAAGACTGGTGGAGGAGAACATGATGCTAAGATACATGAAGCCATGTTTCAGTCTAGACTGGCTGTGCTTAGAGATGTTTTCTTATTCTAAGTCATTTGATCTCAAAATAAGCACAAAACCACCAGTCAAGTTACTGTGATTTTTGTGTACAAATTTAAGCAAAAATACAGAATTTTTGCTTGATTTAAGTCTTCCTTCACTCATTTTGAGACTTTGAGACTTATTTTAGAAAAAAATCTTACTAAGAAAAATTTGCTCATCCCATTGGCTGAGTTTTTTTTGCTTAATTTAGCATTTACCTCTTAATTTACATACATGTGTTGACTCGTTTCTGCCAATGGATTTTTTTCCAGTGCAGCTTGATTCAAGACACGTCAGTGTGTCTTTGCTATCGTAACGGCGGGAAAAGTACAACTTGCTCAGCTCGAAACATGCAAAAGGCATGTACTAATAATCTTAATTAATCATGGGTTTGTTTGGGTGTGACGTGAAATAAATCAGTGTGTCACTTGTCATTCCCTTTAATGTCACTTTGGCAGATTGCTATTTTAACAGCGCAGCATTCTATGCTGGTATTCTGTTGATTGTTGATGTAAAAGTTGGGTTTGTGCACTGCTGCATGTTCATTTGTGCGAAACAAGTGGGGGTGTACGTGCCAAGATAGCAATTAACGTCTGATTGTTGACTGTTGTCTAGTTTTTATTCGGTCAGTGGCGCACCTGTATTTTTCGTTGCCAAGATAGCAATACCCCAGAACTTTACCTAAATATACTGTACCTAGTTATATATTCACAAGCACTGTTGCTGTTTAAACAACGCAGACAGAAGGCATAAAAGTAGACTGTTAATAGGGCGTAGAATAGGGTGTAAGTCAGGTGTATCTGTATTCACCATGAAAAGGGCTCCAGGTGACTTTGTAGCCGGTAACCGCAGGTGTTTTCCTCCAGGCTATGGTCAAGGAGCTCATTCCAATGTCTACAACTTTCACTTCTCTTACTGTATCAATCTGTTCTGAATCACTCGAGGAAGCTGCCAAAAGAAAAAAGGACAAATATATTAGAACAGACTAGTGCATCTTAAAAAATTACAATATAATTCAGTTTAAAATGTGAAACTCATATATTGTATAGATGTATTAAACAAAGAGTGATTTATTATCAATGAACACCCAAAAATCAGTGTCTTAGAAAACCAGAATATTATATAAGACCAATTTGTGCTTCTGGCAGTGTGGGCAATGTGCCAAGTCCTGCTGGAAAATGAAATCCACATCTCCTAGACCTTGCAACTTCACACTAGACCTCGAGCAGTTTGGACTGTGTGTCTCTCCACTCTTCCTCCAGACTCTGCTCCCTTCATTTACTTTAAATGAAATGTAAAATTTACTGATGATCAGTGATGGTTTGGAGAGTCATGTCTGTCATCTGCTGGTGTTGATCCACTGTGTTTTATTATCAAGTCTAAAGTCAGTGCAGTTTTGTTTTCCCACAAACTTTTACAGCACTTCATGCTTCCCTCTGCTACTGACAACTTTTATAGAGATGCTTTTATTGATTTCATTTTCCAGCAGGACTTGGCACACTGCCCACACTGCCAAAAGTATAAATTTTAATTGGCCGTAAGCCATAATCATCGACAATAAAAGAGATAAACGCTTAAAATAGATCACTCTGTGTGTTTAATACATCTATATAATATATGAGTTTCACATTTTGAACTGCATTACTGAAATAAAGTCACTTTTTTTTAATCTATCATTTACACTGTGTAGTAACAATGCAGTATATTAATCAGTTTTTTAGAGGAAAGAATACTCATGATGGCTACAGGATGTGTTTAGTCAATCACTTCAGTCACATATCTATTAATAGAAGGTATGAAGCGTACAGTTAAAAATGGTGCGCTCTTTATTTGAGAATAAAAACGTGTTTAGTTTAGTTTTAAATAGCAGGTCGCTGCTGCTGCTTTTCACAGTGTGCTGCTCTGAAAAAAGTAGACACTTCAGTATAGGATGAGATGATAACAGTCATGCTGACAGCAGTCACACACACACACACACACACACACACACACGGGGAGCTTAACTTAAAACACATGCTGCCTTAGACAGCTGCAGCTCGAACTTGGGCACTAAAAATACAGGAGCTGTCAATCAATCAGCTGATATCAGCCATTTCTGTGGGAACAACAGGGCGGAACCTGTCCCAGAACCTTTCTGTCTGCGCCTCAAACCCACAATTAACCCATCAGACCATTTCCTCTTATGGGTTTGTTAAGTAAGAGCTGTCACTAAGTCCTTCATCACGCACTGATGCTCACGGACTGACATGCAACCTGATGCACAGCACGGAGTGCCCAGTCAATCAGCGCCCCTGAACCACAATCAGTGATTATTCCTATTCATGTATTTCTAGCTGTTTTAAGTCATTTAGCTATTATACACTTTTATGGGATATAGTTTGGATTGGATCTAAAACAAGTTTGTAGACACTTAATCCATCATCATATGGTAAGATATCCTGTAGACCAGTGTTTTTCAACCACTGTGCCATGGCCAGAGACTGTAAAAAAGATGGACGGCGTGTCGCACATCATGTTCCTATACATTCAATGAAAATGAAGCCAAAATCTTCCGCCATGTTGGCGATCCTGAAACCCGAGTCTGAGTCGCAGTAGAGACCAGAGGAGGGAGAAAGACTGTGGAGAGACAGCCTACGCTGCCTTCACAGAGATCCAACAGTCTATGGTCCCGCCCATACAGTCATTGGTCCCACCCCGGCTATAGGTGTAACCCAGCCCTTTTACACACCAATAACCACACCTTTTTGAATAGAGCTGAATAACACTGCTGCATTTAAATAATGGAGGTAGAATTACAGTATATTGGTAAAAAAAAATGTGATTGAAAGTTGTCTGTTTTGCCATTGAAACCTATGGGGATGGGTGGGGTTACACAGCTTTCTGCAATCGAACAGCAGGGGGCGCCCGACCTGTGGTGGCTTCACTTTTGAGGGACAATGCACTGTCCTGCTATATACAGTCTATGGCCATGGCACACCAGTGTAAGAAAATTATCCAATTTCTTTCATTGGTCATTACTTGGCACATTTTTAAGTGACAGTGTTTTAAGAGTAATTTCACTGGTGAAAGTAAAAAAAAAAGTCAAAGACAATGAACTCAAGGCAGCAAAACAGCGAAAGCTATCTTTCATTTGGATTTACTTTCACCAGTGATGCGGAGACGCCAGCTCCATTGTGCTTGTTGTGTGGCGAAAAGCTAGCTAACGGTGCCACGGTCTCCAAACGAACCATCCAACGCTTCAAAACAAGCAAATGGACTATTTTGTTCACCTGCTTGTAAAGTGACATCACTCTTTTCACATATTGAGTGAGTATAGATGAATTAAGTGAGCATATTGACATATCTAAGCTAAAAAGTGTCATTTTAAAACATTTTTGGTTGATGATGTGCAATTGTTGGTGGATTTTTCCAGTGTAAAAAATGTGCCGTGACTCATAAAAGGTTAAAAAAACACTGCTGTAGACATGGCAAGCTGTGGCAAAGCATGTGAACCACAGCAGGTGAGTTTGGAATTTTAGAAATGCCAAAATAAAAAGCTTTTTTGCACTTTTATTTTTGGTAATGCTACTTCAGACAGTTTTGTAACTAATCTAAAGTTGTGTAAGAAATGGTCTGGTAATGTGCTTGAAAGTTTAAAAAGTGAGTTTAAAGGTGAACAAAGGAGATTCCTGAAGACTTCTCAAAGTAGGGTTGTTGATACTCATCATGCTAGGTGACAAAACCATCTCTAAAGAGTCAGAAAATTACAGTGTACAAATGGAGTAAATTTAAGACCACAATTACTCTCCCCAAGAAGTGGTCAACCAACATAGATCACTCAGGAGCAAGGCTTGTAATAGTCAGTGAGGTCATGAATGACCCCAGTATAACTTCTAAGCAACTGAAGGCCTCTCTCTTACATTAGTTAGTTTAAGCTCTGAAAAGCTTGGCTGATTCAGAAGCCAGTCGGTACCTGTTTGTTGTGAGAGAGAGATTTCTGGTCCCTCTGTGTTGCCGAAGAGGGCGTGGATGCTGATGGAGTACAGGGTGTTGGGCCGGAGACGAGTGATGCTGTGCTGTAAAACACTGCGGTCCAGATAGTGCTTCTGTGGACTTGAGCCGTCTGAGAGAAAATTTAAAAAGTCAAGATCAAAAAAGTCAGTTTTACAGAGAAGAGGATCAGAACTGCATTCTGCTCCTCAAAACTACAAAATGTACTAGATATACATTATTTTTCGAACAATAAGGTGCATCAGATTATAAGGCGATTTAAGCGCCACTAGTAAGGATGCTACATTAAAGTGAGCAAGAGTGTCCTCATGTATCCCTTCTAGTGGGGAAGTTGGGGGAAGCACCTAAGTAAACAAAACTATAATTCATAAAAAAAACATTTTCTTTTAAAGTCAAACAAATGCTGGATGTCAATCTACACAGATTTCTCTCCTGAAAACCCTTTATTTGTGGGAGTAATACCTGTCTGGTTATTTACAGTAAGCTTAGATTTCAGTGAGTTTCAGTGAAGTTTCTCCAGCACTAAGGCTGGGTGCAGCAGCATTAGCATTACCTGCTAACCAGCTACTAGCAGGACGTAAATGCCACCCAATAGCGCTAGACTGAGGAATCCTGAGTCTTCCAGTAACCCAGGGTGATATCAGCTACAGTCCGACATACTCACCTCTGAACGGCAAAGAGCTTGCGCTGCAGTAAGAGCTAGCGCTGCAGTAAGAGCTAGCGCTGCAGTAAGAGCTAGTGCTGCAGTAAGAGCTTGCGCTGCAGTAAGAGCTAGCGCTGCAGTAAGAGCTAGTGCTGCAGTAAGAGCTAGCGCTGCAGTAAGAGCTAGTGCTGCAGTAAGAGCTAGCGCTGCAGTAAGAGCTAGTGCTGCAGTAAGAGCTAGCGCTGCAGTAAGAGCTAGCGCTGCAGTAAGAGCTAGTGCTGCAGTAAGAGCTAGCGCTGTCTTTACATGCTCTAGTTCTCAAAGTTAAATCAAAACACTTTAGAGGTGCATCTTGATCAGGTAAGAATTACCTGAGCTCCAGACCAGTTTGTACTCAGTGGATCCTACAATGGGGCTCCACTCCACGCTGATAGAAGAACTGGTGTAGGACGTCACCTTAAAATTAGACACGTAGCCAAGGGGAGCTGGGGACAATCAGTCAACAAAAAGCAGCATTACATTCAGTATCATTATCAATTACAACATTTGACAAGGCAGAACAGGCGAGACCTGAAATGCGTCAAACAAAAATTTAACTTTAGAGCATTTATATTATAGTTGTGCTCACAGGTACAATATAATCGTACACAGCTCTGGAAATTCTCTGGATTTTGCTATTTATAGGTTTATGTTTGAGTAAAATGAACATTGTTGGTTTATTCTATAAACTACAGACAACATTTCTCACACATTCATTGCAGAAAATGAGAAATGTCTGAAATAACAAAAAAAGATGCAAAGCTTTCAGACCTCTAATAATGCAAAGAAAACAAGTTCATATTCATAAAGTTTTAAGAGTTCAGAAATCAATATTTGGTGTAATAACCCTGGTTTTTAAATCACAGTTTTCATCTTGGCATCATGTTCTTCTCCTCCACCAGTCTTACACGCTGCTTTTGGATAACGTTATGCTGCTTTACTCCTGGTGCAAAAATTCAAGCAGTTCAGTTTGGTGGTTTGATGGTTTGTGATCATCCATCTTCCTCTTGATTATATTCCAGAGGTTTTCAATTAGGTAAAATCAAAGAAACTCATCATTTTTAAATGCTCTCTTATTTCATACTTTCAAATTCATAAAAATAAGAATGTGTAACTTTAAAGCTATATATGCTTACAGGTCCTGAAAGTAGCAGTGATTCCAGGTCCCACCACAGAGCCAAAGAGCACATAGAGGGAGATGACGTACTCTGTGTCGTAGACCAGGTTTTTTAATACAAACTCTGTAGTAGTGCTGTTCAGAGCCAACTGCCTCGGCCGATCTCTCCCAACAAACTCTGTAATGTACATTAACACACACATTCACACACACAAACACACACACACACACAAACACAAACACACACACATATTCACTGGGTTATACAAACTACCATCACCTTGTTGATGCAAGGTGGTTGCTATTTTTAATAATATCACCCTTTCTTCTGGATACGTCAAAAAGGCACGAAACAGTGAGGCGAGTAAAGAGGGATAGGAAGTGAATATGACATGAAAGCAACTTCAAATATAGATTTACAGTAATTATACACAAATATAAAGTGATACGAGGTGAATCTGACTCTCTTATATCTCTGATCTTTCATCTTTCGTCTTGATCAATCCCCTCAAACTCCTCCTCTCTCTCTCTCTCTCTCTCTCTCTCTCTCTCTCTCTCTCTCTTTCTGTTTCTCTCTCTCTCTCTGAAGCGAGGGGTCCTGATCTAAACTTATCTCTACGCCGCGCCCATAAGCGTGAGTCACCGCGTTTCCCTTATTTACAGCGTGTCCGCAGGATGCTCGTTAGAGGCGGAGGGTAAAAGAGAAAGCGCTGACAGGCAGGGGCTGCCGGAGATTTCTTCAAAGGCTCTGTTTTCAGAGAGGTTTCAGAGGTGACACAAAATTGGTGCAGCGGTTCCTCTTCCTGTGGCATCCGTGCACTAAAAAAACTTAACTTAACCTGGTGAAAAAAAAAATATAAACTTAATTGTGCTTAAAACATATTGAGGAATGTCTAAGTATGCTGTAAATATACTAACAGATATATGTACCCACCCTTTGAACTCTAGTCTGTTTTGGTGTGTTTTTTCTCTCTTTCAGGTCTTATAACACAGTAATTATATCAGACAGACACATGCCCTGATCTCTTTTACTCCAGAAGACATACGGCTACTCAAAAATATCATCATTTAAAATGTAAAAGGAAGCAGAATTATATTTCACTGGAACTGATCATGTTTTATGTTTTGGTCAAAATTTTACCAAGCGCCTGTTTTTTTAAAACTTATTTTTGAATGCATAGACTTTAAATATATTCACACCTAAGATATATTTTCAAAAATGGTTAGACTAAAGTGTTTATGAGCTGAAAGCATAAGAATATTGATGATTTGAGTTCATTACATGGCTTATTAATTATTATTTTAACAAAATACATATAGAAACAGCATCAGGCAGAGTTTATTTTTCTTGATAATCAATAATCACACCTCTAGGATACATTTTGATTAACTTATTAAAAACCTAAAGACACTCAGAGCAGCCTACACCTTTCAGTATTTTGATCAGGACACACAAAGAAAACATATATATACAAAAATGTAAACTTTTTAGTCTAAATAAATAAAAATATTTAGTGCAAAATAACTACTTAGTAAAAATGTAATAAAAGTAAAATAAAATCTATATAAAGTAGTGCGCACACCATACCTTTAGTGCTTTAGTTTGAGTAAAGCAGGTAGTTTCACACTTTTTCTCTATGGACACTTTTGAGTCTTTATTTACTGATATTATTTGGATACTGATGAAACATCATATAAATAAGTTTGAAGCACTAAAGGTAAATAATATTGGTTGGGGAAGGAGATTTTATCACTTTTTTAGGTGTTTTTCTCAATGGGTTTCTTGTAGATTAAGCTTTACTGCACTGTGATGTGATCACTATTTTTAGAAAGAGTAAGCTCCGCCCTTTCTAACCATATATAGATTATGTTAATGTGTGAAGGGATTCCTGAGTAATTAAGCTGAGAACACAATGTGAGATTTTGGAGGTAAAATCTGTCTGTAGGTTTCTATAGGTTAAATTCGATTACCTGCTGTTGGACCCCAGGCCAGTCTGTATCCAGTAGCTCCAGAGACAGAGTTCCACGAGGTAACAGCACTGCTGGTGCTCACCGCTGTAGCCCTCAGGGTCTGTACTGCACTGCTCTCCACTGAGAGAGAGAGAGAGACAATTCAGGAGAAAAAAAATTTAAATATACCTAAAAATATACGTTTCTTATTATATTAAAGGAGAACTCCGGTGTGAAATGGTGTGAAAAAGTGATAAAAAGTGCTTACTTTTGTTGAATAACTATCCTCTGCTCTCCTGCAGCTTTCTAAAATCTAGTATTTTGTGCAATTTGCCCAAACAGGCTGTAGAATAAGTGGTTTGTCCACCGTTATTCAGGCTCATAGTACAGGGGTTGGACAATGAATCTGAAACATCTGTCATCATTTTAGAGTGGGATTTTAGGTTTCATGGCTAAATTGGAGCAGCCTGGTGTTCAATCTTCATTAATTGCACATTGCACCAGTAAGAGCAGAGTGTGAAGGTTCAATTAGCAGGGTAAGAGCACAGTTCTGCTCTAAATATTGCAATGCACACAACATTATGGGAGACATACCAGAGTTCAAAAGAGGACAAATTGTTGGTGCACGTCTTGCTGGCGCATCTGTGACCAAGACAGCAAGTCTTTGTGATGCATCAAGAGCCACGGTATGCAGGGTAATGTCAGCATACCACCAAGAAGCACCAACCACATCCAACAGGATTAACTGTGGACGCTGTAAGAGGAAGCTGTCTGAAAGGGATGTTCGGGTGCTAACCCGGATTGTATCCAAAAAACATAAAACCACGGCTGATCAAATCACGCAGAATTCAATGTGCACCTCAACTCTCCTGTTTCCACCAGAACTGTCCGTCACCACAATAAATTATTAAAAGAAAGGATTGATTCAGTAAAAATAAATGAAGTAAAGTTCAAAAAGTTTGACTGAAGTTCAGTTCACTTATTTACTATGTGTATAATTTAAGTCTTGAAACTGAGTTGAAGTTACTCAAATTTATCTGAATTTTTTTTTAAGTAAATTTTACTTATCTTTTTTTTTTTTTTGAGTGCATATCACCCAGATTAAAGCCTGTTTGGCCAAAGTGCAAAAAATACTGGATCTCAGAAAGCTGCAGGAGAGCGGAGGAGAGCTGTTCAACAAAGTATAGTTTTTTTTAATCACGTTTTAATAAATACAACCAAAATCCATTTCACACAGGAGATCTCCTTTAACTGTTTTTACTGTCTGTAACATTTCTCTCACATTTCCAAACACTACAATCATTTATTATTGCTCTAAATATATTTAAATACATGTATTTTCTGACTCACATGTCTTCGCTTTGACGGATGTGACGGGACCTTCTATATCCACGAAGATGGGGTTGATGGTGACGGTGTAGTCAGTGCCAGGATGGAGCCCCTGCACCATGTAGAAGTTAAAGTTATCCCCCAGGTTAACGCTCTCTATGTGGCCCTCTGGGGAAAACCGATGAAGAAAAGATCAGTATATATTTTTTATTTATTGTCCAACTTAATATTCCAACTCTAACTCATTACAATACAATACTTATAATATAAATATACACTACACAAACGTTTTAGACTCTTCAGGTCCAGCCAATAACTGGAAATAATATAAAATCCAGTGTACACATTTTTTTTCAGGGCCTTTAAGAAAAACAAATAAGCTTAAAACTGAAAAAAAAGTAATTTTACTATTATAAAAAATAGGACATTGTAAAATTATATTGTAAAGAAATTTAAATATATACAGCTCTGGAAAAAATAAGACATTATCTACAGTTTCTGAATCAGTTTCTCTGATTTTGCTATTTATAGGTTTATGTTTGAGTAAAATGAACATTGTTGTTTTATTCTATAAACTACAGACAACATTTCTCCCAAATTCTAAGTAAAAATATTCTCATTTAGAGCATTTATTTGCAGAAAATGAGAAATGGCTGAAATAACGAAAATCATTTCAATTATTTTTCTTTTTTCAGAGCTGTATATTGTCGCTGTCTAATGAAACACAAAAAATCTAATTTTTTGTGTATTTTTAATTTACTATATCATTTCAACACACCAACTTTTCCCTGAACTGTGTCAAAATGGATGAATGGACCAATAGAAACTTTCCAAACTGACCACAAAAATAATTTTAATTAATTAGAAAATTTTGTAGGTTTCTTCTCTCTCCTATAAAATAAAGCCTTTTTGGAGATACTTGTTTTTCATTAGACAGCGACAATATGTTGTTTTTAAGAAGAGTGAGAAGAGTGTAGATTTTTGGCAAACAATTCATTAGTTAGGAGCTGGAAAGTAGAATTAAAGATAAACTGAGCTTTGGAAAATAATTTAAGAAAACATCAATTTCCAAAGTCTTAGCCTGTAGTAAAGCAGTGCTGGAACAGATTGTTACACAGAAACACACAAAGAGAACTCTCTGTAACTATTAAAAGTAGAAGTCTTTCTTTTCTTTCTTTTAGAGAAATTACAGATGAAGCCAGAGAGCTACAGGAAGACGTCTGGCTGACCCACATGGAAACAGCCTCCTCTGTCTTAGATTAATATGATTGGACTGAGTCTCAGTTTTAGCAGCCTGACAGGTGAAGTGCAGTAATAAAGTCATTGCTGATCTTAATTCAAGATGTTTTGCTATTTTCTGTGCTAAAAATACAGTACATCCCATATTCTAAAGTAATATATCTGACTGTTGTGTCTTGTGGATGTCTGTAGCTCAGTACCTGAAGAGGCCCAGGTGATTCGGTACCCGGATGCTCCTCTGACTGAGAGCCAGCGAGCCTGCACTGTGTCTGTCGTCGCATTTTGAACCAGCAGCTGCGGAACAGGAACTAATTTCACTGTAAAACACAGAATAAAATAATGATGAACATACAGCATGAAGAAAATTCACAATGATTAGGGATCCTGTGTGTACTGAATGTGATTTTTTAGAATAAATCTTATATTGCCCTCTAGTGGTGAATTGCCCTTTCTGCATATTTAAACTACCCATCAGATTTCCATATATTCCACCAGTATTTCATCCACTATTTGTGCCATTTGCTTGTTGTAACTCTTACTTTTTATCTTTTTGTAACTCTAAATCTGGTCAAACTCAGGCAGCTTTACTTAATTTCTTACAAGGTTAATCCGAAGATTAGGTTACAAAACTCATGTAAGATTTAAAAAGCATGTTTAAAAGCAAGTCCACTAATTCCTTTGATTTTCTCTCAAAAAAGTCTTTATTTTAAAGAAACGGTTGACTGCATGTTCAAATATATGATATTTATGACAAAAAAATCACTATATATGCATGCACACTGTATTTTTCTAAATAATTAAATTAATTATCATGTAATTTGTTAAACAAATGGATAAATGATGAACCAAACATAATTGGAAATAAAATTGGTTTACATTAATTAATATTCACATTAATAAACCAATAAACTAGGGGACAATACTCACCCCTGTTACTGGAACACACTACGGTTACTGGCACTCACTCCTGTTACTGGAACTCATTCCTGTTCCTGGCACTCATTCCTGTTACTGGCACTCACTCCTGTTACTGGCACTCACTCCTGTTACTAGAACACACTACTGTTTCTGGCACTCACCCCTGTTACTGGAACACACTACGGTTACTGGAACTCATTCCTGTTCCTGGCACTCATTCCTGTTACTGGCACTCATTCCTGTTACTGGCACTCACTCCTGTTACTGGAACACACTCCTGCTACTGGCACTCACTACTGTTTCTGGCACTCAATCCTGTTACTGGAACACACTCCTGCTACTGGCACTCACTACTGTTTCTGGCACTCAATCCTGTTACTGGAACACACTATGGTTACTGGCACTCTCTCCTGCTACTGGAACACACACTACTGTTACTGGCACTCACTACTGCTGTTACTGGAACACACTACTGCTACTGGAACTCACTACTGTTACTGGCACTCTCTCCTGCTACTGGAACCCACTACGGTTACTGGCACTCACTCCTGTTACTGGCACTCACTACTGCTGTTACTGGCACTCCCTCCTGTTACTGGCACTCACTACTGCGGTTACTGGCACTCACCCCTGTTACTGGCACTTACTCCTGTTACTAGAACACACTACTGTTTCTGGCACTCACTCCTGTTACTAGAACACACTACTGTTTCTGGCACTCACTCCTGTTACTAGAACACACTACTGTTTCTGGCACTCACTCCTGTTACTGGCACTCACTACTGCAGTTACTGGCACTCACCCCTGTTACTGGCACTCACTCCTGTTACTAGAACACACTACTGTTTCTGGCACTCACTCCTGCTACTGGAACACACTCCTGTTACTGGCACTCACTACTGTTACTGGCACTCACTCCTGTTACTAGAACACACTACTGTTTCTGGCACTCACTCCTGCTACTGGAACACACTACGGTTACTAGCACTCACTCCTGTTACTGGCACTCACTCCTGCTACTGGCACTCACTCCTGTTACTGGCACTCACTACTGCTGTTACTGGCACTCACTCCTGTTACTGGCACTCACTCCTGTTACTGGCACTCACTCCTGTTTTGAGTAACATAACAGGACTGAGTTTTTAGCATAGAATTAACAAAAACATGAAAAATAGCTAAATGGCGGCTATGCTAATAGCACAAGCGCACTGAGAATATTCAAGTGATTTTTCCCAAAATTTGTATTTTAAAAATAAAAAATAAGATCTAAGAAGTAATTTAGGTAACAGGACTGAGGGGCGAGTAACACAAAAGTAACGCAATAGTTACTTTTACTGGTAACTAGTTACTTTAATAGTGGAGTAACTCAGTTAGTAACTCAGTTACTTTTTTGGAGAAGTAACTAGTAACTATCACTAATTACTTTTTTAAAGTAACGTACCCAACACTGGTAAAGACCAATATTGTACCTTTGAGGGTACAATTATAAAGAGTGTACTTATAGTACTTATATCGTACCTCTGGTTTTTAGAGTGCATAATCAAGATATCTATCCAACCTCATCCTCATTCGGCTGCATATTAAGTTAATGTGATTGGTTACTCTATTATCATACAATATTATAAACTACTACAATCTAAAACTTCATTAATTTTGTCTCTTAAATTATGTATCCAAGATCAATGGCATTAATAGAGATTCATACACGTTCTCCCAACAACAGACACAGGTTCGCTGGGTCCCTCGGGGTATATGGCGTAGATGCTGACGGTGTACGTCTTATCTTCCTCCAAGCTGTCAATCACATGAGAAGAGGAGTCACCCTGAAGCATCTGCTCATAGGTGAGCCCGGGTCTGTCAGCTGTGGCAATAAAACAGCATCAGTCATAAAATAGATCCATAACAAAATCACTCACAAAACTGTTCATTATTTTACAATATGAATATGTACAGCTCTGTAAAAAAAAGTTTCTTTGATACTACCAAATTAAAAACCTCTGGAATATAATCAAGAGGAAGATGGATGATCACAATCCATCAAACCACCAAACTGAACTGCTTGTTTTTGCAATTTTTGCACCAGGAGTAAAGCAGCATAAAGTTATCCAAAAGCAGTGTGTAAGACTGGTGGAGGAGAACATGATGCCAAGATGCATGAAAAAAACTGTGATTAAAACCAGTGGTATTCCACTTGGATTCCATTTGGAATTTGTGAGAAATGTTGTCTGTAGTTTAAAGAATAAAACATAAAATATTAATTTTACTCCAACATAAACCTGTGCTCTGCAGCAGCTATAGGAATGGACTCTGATGATTGACTGTTGTCGGGGTTTTAATCAGTCAGTGGCGCTCCTGTGTTTTCTGCCAACAAGATAGAAACACGCCAGAAATTTAGCTGAACACACCTCAGTTCCAGACCACCACACCCATCAGTGTAGAAATATTCCTAAACTCCAACGCTATTTTAACGATGCAAGCGCAAGGCGTGAAAGTAGACTGTTGACAGGGTGTAAGATAGCAATGAGCAACACAACACGCCTTACGCAAGATGTGCGATATGGCCCTATGTATCAATGTTGATCCCAATTCACAGTTATGTGCTACTTATGTGTTGGTCTATCACTTAAAATCTCAATAAAAGGGCTCAGAGTGGTCCAGCGAGCTAAGCACTGCCACTATGATCAGGAGGTTGCAAGTTCGAATCCTGTTCATTTAGTTTGCCATTGGCTGCCAGAGCCCTCAGAAAGCACAGTTGGCCTTGCTCTCTCTGGGTGGGTACATTAGATGGCGCTCTTTCCTCTCATCACTTCTAGGGTGATGTTGATCAGCACAAGGCTGCGTCTGTGAGCTGATGTATCAGAACCGATTCGCTGTGCTTTCCTCCGAGTGTTAGCGCTGCTAGTCTTCACCCTCCTGGTGTTGGAGCATCGCTAGTGATAGGGGGAGTCCTAATGAGTGACTTTGCAAATTGGGGAGAAAATGTATTTGACAAATCTTGATAAAATACATTAAGGGTTCCTGGTTCGAGGAGTATGATTGATTTTACGAGGCACTGTAATTATATCTAGATTGTATCACAGTAACGAATGTAAAATACAGTTCATTTAAACACATATAGACAGCAATTTATACAGAAATATACAGATGACAGCTGCTCACATCTGGGGATGTAGATTTTGTAGTTGTCGACTAGACCAATTGGAGACGTCCAACCCAGACGCAAAGAGAACAGACCCTCCTCAATCACACGGAAATTAGCTACTGGTGGAACAGGAGCTGGATAATACAAAACAGTGAAATAAGGTGGATTAGGAGATGATAGACCATTGCTTTACAATGGTTGGGTTAAAAAAAAAACCTCTGCATTACTCACTGGTTTCTATGCGGATAGTTGAGGATTCTCCAACTCGTCCGGGGTAAACGGCGTGAACAGTGAGTGAATACTCGGTCTTTGGAGTCAATCCTGTTACTTTAGTGCTTCCAGCATCTCCCTTCAGATTAATCTGTGAACACATTTATACAGTATTCAGCAAGGACAAAAGCTTAGGCCACGCCTATAGTGCTATAGTGCATTACCTCAGCTACCCTCCCCAAAACACATTTTACTAAAAGCCATAATGACTATAATGTTAAAATATTAAAATGTTAATGTTGAAAAAATATATTTTGGAATGCACTAGGCTCCTCCCTGTCTGTTTCAGCTGAGTATATGCCTTTTATATGAAAATTAATGTATTTTACGTGCATAACAATGTAAATATATTAAAGTTAAAGTTTAGTTGGACTGGAGTTTGTCTGGAGTTCTCTTGAGTCTCTGCATGGATCATCTTCATACTAGACTACATACGTCTGCTATGTTCTTACATAGGTTTGTCCACCTTTAGCTTTGATTGCTTCACGCTGCATTCACTGTGGCATTGTTTCAATAAGCTTCTGCTTAATGTCTCAAGATTTATTTCAACCCAGTGTTGCTGGATTAGTTTTGCACCAAGATCTTGCAGCAGCATTGATGATGGTAGAGTCTGACCAACCACTGCACAAAGCAGCTCTTCTCCATCCAGCACATCCCAAAGATTCTCAATGAGGTTAAGATCTGGACTCTGTGGTGAACTCTCTCTCAATCCATGTGTGAAAATGATGATCTCATGCTCCCTGAACCTCCATGCTCTCTTTCACAATCCCAGCCCCATGAATCGTGGCATTGTCATTTTGGAATATGCTCGTGTTCATCAGGGAAGAAAGAAAAAATCCATTGATGGAATAATCTGGTCTATATTCAGTATATTCAGGTAGTCAGCTGACCTCATTCTTTCAGCACATACTTTTGCTGAACCTAAACCTGCAGACCAACTGCAGCATCAACCCCATTTTCTATGGTGTTTTTTCCTTTTTACTTCCTTGTTCATTGTTTGTATTGTAGGTTTCTATGGTGTTTTCTTGTTTTGGCTTTTTATTGTAACACACCATTTTTTTATATACACTGAAAAAAATAGTGTGCTTGATCTACTTTAAAAAAATCATGTCAACTTTTTGCATCAGATAATTAGGTAGATCAAGCAAGAGAAGTCATTGTATTTACTATTTAATTTTCTCCACTAGTGCTAACATACTTTTTCAGGTAGTGTCAACTTAAAAGAGTCCATTGACACTACATGGGAAATTTAAGTATCGTCAACTTAATTTTCTCTTGTACACTGCTGACTTAAAAAGCTGAGTTAACTCAACTTAAGTGTTTAATTTGTCCTTTTTAAAAAAAATATATCTGTTTAGTCAAATAAACAAACAATTCATCTTTATTTTAACACACACTTTTAAGTTAATAAACTTAACTTTAGTAATATTCACATATAATCATGGGTATTCTCAACATATTTAGTATATTATTATTTAACAGTATAATACTGGAGTAATACAGGAGCAAACTGGGTAAAGAGTGAACTCTGTAGCTCAGAGTCAGCATACTGTGATCACTAGAAACACAGAATAAAGTTAATGTGCTCTTACAGCTCTACAACACTGAGACCTGCCAATCAACATGTATATTATAATTACTGCACGCCCAGGATCAGGTAGCTTTGGGCAACAGACAACACAGAGATGGTAAGTAAGGGAGAGGCCACACCCAATATGCAAATGTATGGTACCAGGAGCCTATAGGAAAGCTGCATGAGCCAACACTGTAGAAAGAGCATTGACACAGGTAGTGACTAAAACCCGAGTAAATATAACAGGACTTGTGTTTGTTGTGCAGATGTGTTGTGTACCTAAAAAGATTAGTTGGGATTACATAAATAAATTATATTAAGGAAAAAATACACAATGTCTGTGAACTTTAAGTACTTTACGCACTCATTCACTTTACCAGCCTTAAGCTATATACCTTATTTGCACTACTGTTATACGGGTTCTATTTATACTGTCATTCCATCTCAATCACCATCAATATTGCACTATTGTCCTCTGTCTTACGTATGTTTATTGTGTCTTGTTGTTTTGTACATTTAGTGTCTCCCACTCTTTTAGATTATATATCTTATTTATAATAATAATAATAATAATAATAATACATTTTATTTTTATAGCGCTTTTCAGGATACTCAAAGACGCTTTACATTGCATAAAAAAAATAAATAAATGAATAAAAAATAAATAAATAAATAAAAAAAATAAAAAAACACAATATGAAAATACATAGGAAATAATCAACATCATCATCATCATCATCATCATCATCAACATCATCAATACCATACAATAGAAATCAAATAGAGCAAAACAATCAATGCATAAAAGATAGAAAATTAAAAATGTAATTTAATGAGTTAAAAACAGATGAAGAAAAAGGGAGGAGAGGAAAAAAGAAGAGGCACACAGAAATGTTGCATCATGCGTTAAAAGCAGATCTGAAAAGGTGAGTTTTGAGGAGAGATTTAAAAGTGGGAAGATCAGAGCAGGCGCGGATGTGTTTTGGGAGAGAGTTCCACAGGGAGGGGGGAATTTATTTAATTTTATTTAATTTATTTATTATTTATTTTATTTACTTATATTTATATATCTTATTTCACCCTCTCCACTACTGCACCTTGTTTCTGTCTCATGTATGTCTATTTGTGTCCCTGCTGTATTGTACCCATAGTGTCTCCCATTATTTCTAATTATATCTATTATCTGTACCTGCTGTAAAATTGGGAAGGAGATTAACGTAATTTCAATTCTCTGCAGTTTTGACAATAAAACTACTTGACTTGACTTGACTTTGAACAAATGTGGAGTAAATAAAAACTAGATATATTCATGTAAAGGTAGAAACATATTTTTTTGTTGTTAATAACACAGATTTAATTATGTTATATTTTCAGTGTAGGGAATCGAAAGTAACAGTGATGTATTCTTGTTTTCCTCTAATTTAATTCATTATGGAAAACAAAAAATGAATGTATGAATTATGTAAACCAAAACATGGACAGGGCTGCAGTAGTGAACCCTGCTGGTGTGTGTTTGTGTGTGTGCGTGTGCGTGTGTGTGTGTTTGTGTGTGTGTGTGTCACCTGTCTGTGCTGAGCCGGGAGCAGATGGCCCTTCGGGGACACAGGGGAGATGAGCAGTCTGTAGCCGGTCACGTCTCCGGTGGCCAGACTCCAGGAGAGCTGCAGAGAGCTGTAACTCAGCTCACTCACCTGCAGGTCTCTGGGGCCCACCACCTTCTCCACCACTGTTCCAGAGAGGAGGAGAGGAGAGAGTGATGAAGAGGAGGAGAGAGAGAAAGTCTGACAATGCATTTACATCACAGCCAACCAGGTAAGATCATTTACCTCCCATTGATTTCTGTGGAGCAGAGGAGAGTGTTCAGGTTTGAGGGATAAATCGTGGAATAAAAGAGGTAAAGAAGGCGAAAAAGGGATGAATAAAATAATTTCCAATAACAGTTAGTCAGTAAATTGAAGCATTGGAGACAGAGGGCACTATTTTTTGACTGTGCATCTTGATTTAGAGCGTTTCAGTGTGTCTTTGCTATCGTAACGTCTGGAAAAGTACAGGCATGTGCTAATAATTCTCGTAATTAATCATGGGTGTTTTGTGGGCGTAACGTAAAATTCCTTTTAAGAGCCAGGTGTGCTCTGACTTTGGCATATTTTTTTTGCTATTTTAACAGTGCGGAGCAGAGAAAACTGACCTGCTCGTTCATGCTGTGAAGGTATTCTGTTTATTGTTGATGTAAAAGTTGGGTTTGTGCACTGCTGCATGTCCTTGTGCGTGTCATAAGTGGATAATAAGGTGTACGCATTGCCAAGATAGCAATAAACGTATTCAAGCCAGTGGTGCACCTGCTTTTTGATTCAGTAAAAATAAATGAAGTAAAGTTTACTAAAAGAAAGGATTGATTCAGTAAAAGGAAAATAAGTAAAGTTTACTAAAAGAAAGGATTGATTCAGTAAAAATAAATGAAGTAAAGTTTACTAAAAGAAAGGATTGATTCAGTAAAAATAAATGAAGTAAAGTTTACTAAAAGAAAGGATTGATTCAGTAAAAATAGATGAAGTAAAGTTTACTAAAAGAAAGGATTGATTCAGTAAAAATAAATGAAGTAAAGTTTACTAAAAGAAAGGATTGACTGAAGTTCAGTTCACTTATTTACTCTGAGTAACATTTAAGTCTTGAAACCGAGTTGAAGTAACTTAAATTTATCTGAAATTAAATGTACTTAAAAAAAAGCAAATGCAGGAAGTTGTGAAACTTTTTAAAAGTAAATTTTACTCATCATTTTTTCAGTGTAGTACTACTGGCTCGAGATTTATTGTAGAGTGAGTGTAAATGTGATGTGTCTCACCTGGAGGACTGTGTTTAACAGGTCGGGGAGGTTCGGATGCAGTGAAGCACACTCTGCGGGAGAGTTTGGGCAGCAGGTGCTCTAAGAGGGAGGAGTCAGGGCTGAGCATCAGGTGCTCATCAGGAGGTTCACTCACCATCCTCCTCAGCTCCTCTGGATCAGCGTTCCTCACACCTACGCAAAAAAAACAGCCACAGTATTAAATAATCTATTTGATCAATATATTAACATAATATTCTGAATAGCAGAGCTCTAGGTTAACTTTTTGTAATTTTATCAATAAAAAGTTACTTTATTTCAGTAATTCAGTTTAAAATGTAAAGTACTTTTGTCAGTGTGGGCAGTGTGCCAAATCCTGCTGGAAAATGAAATCCACATCTCCATAAAAGTTGTGGTGTTGGTCCACTGCGTTATATCAAGTCTAAAGTCTAAAGTGCTTCCCTCTGCTGCTGACAACTTTTATGGAGATGTGGATTTCCTTTTCCAGCAGGATTTGGCACACTGCCCACACTGCTCCAAAAGTACCAACTGGTCTTATATAATATTCTAATTTTTCTGAGACACTGATTTGTGGGTTTTCATTGGCTGTAAGCTTCATAATCATCAGCAATAAAAGATATAAGCACTTAAAATAGATATACACTCTGTGTGTAATACATCTATATAATATGCGAGTTTCACATTTTGAACTGAATTACTGAAATAAAGTAACGTTTCATTAATACTCTAATTTTTTGAGATGCACAAGTATTTTTCTGTATGTGTTTTTTTTTTTGAGGCAATGAAACTAATTATAGCCTATTTATACCAGCTAATGTTATTTTCTGAGTGGGCCACAAAACATGTAATGCACTGTAGCACTATAGCATTTAAGACGTTTTTGAAACTAGTACTTTTACTTAAAGAGTAAAAAGCTTGAGTTGATACTTGTTCAACTTCTTTAGAAGTATTTTATTAAACTCTTTAGAAGTATCTATACTTCTACCTACAGAGTAATGGGAATACTTTAACCCTTGTGTGGTGTTCGGGTCTGTGGGACCCGTTTTCATTTTTCATCAAATGATACTAAAAAAATATTTTTTCTAACTCAAACTCATTGGCATTGACTCATTTTTTGTGAGAAACATATATCAAAACACATTTTCGATAAACACACACTGTACACCCCCCCCCCCCCCCCTACACATTTATATTACATACAGTATGTTTGGCCAAGGGCTAATAAACATTGCTTCATTAGTAAATTTGAAAATAGTAACCATGTAAGCTGTTTATATTGCTTGCAATTTAGGTGAAGCGAGCATGTGTAAAGCATTTTAATGTAAAATTGCTTAATTTTGCTGAATTAAATACAAGTAACAAAGTAAACGAGTAACAAAAATATGAACACCACACAAGGGTTAAACACCTTGTAACACCTTTGTTCGTATGTATCAGTGTAAATGCTGTGTAAATACGTGTAACATTTGTTCAGGCTCAGTTCCAGGCTTTTATTTGAGTGCAATACTGAAAATTCACACATGCAGGGTTTGACAGTAAGTGATGGGAGTTATGTGGATGGATGGCCTGCTGTGCGCATGTGTCCCAGATGTGCAGATCTGAGCTGATTTATTCTGACCTCTCGCGGCTGAGATTGATTAGGCAGTCGGGGAGTCAGAGCACAAGGGGAGAGGAGACAAGCCTGATGAGAAATCGCTGCAATTAATCGGCCACTAGCTAATGAGCTGTAATTATTCCTGCGCTCTGGGCATCGGGATGGGTTAAGTGTGTAAAAGAGTCAAGGCAGCAAGACCCAGCACACACACACACACACACAAATACACACACACATATACACACACACACACACAATTGATCAAAATGTCTCAACACCTCCTAACTTGCTGACGTTTAGAGACAGACACATAAAATAGACCTGAATAAAGCAATATAAAGAATTTTACTCACCAACCGCAAAGAGAGAGATTCCACTGTCAGATACAGATTTAACCGGTCCATCAATCAGATCATCAGATCTGCCGTTAGTAATGAGAACTGCAATCTGAAATTACAGCAGAAATAATACATTTAGTATATAATATAATATTACATATTATATACACTACTAGTGAATCTCAAAAAATAGTATATCATTGAAAAGTTACTTAATTTCAGTAATTCAGTTCAAAATCTAAAACTTTTTCTGATTTTGCTATTTATAGGTTTATTTTTGAGTAAAATGAACATTGTTGTTTTATTCTATAAACTACAGACAACATTTCTCCCAAATTCCAAATACAAATATTCTCATTTAGAGCATTTATTTGCAGAAAAGGAAAAAAAGATGCAGAGCTTTCAGACCTCAAATAATGCAAAGAAAAAAAAACAAGTTCATATTCATAAAGTTTTAAAAGTTCAGAAATAATCAATATTTGGTGGAATAACCCTGGTGTTTTTTAATCACAGTTTTCTTCATGCATCTTGGCATCATGTTCTCCTCCACCAGTCTTACACACTGCTTTTGGATAACTTTATGCTGCTTTACTCCTGGTGCTAAAATTCAAGCAGTTCAGTTTGGTGGTTTGATGGTTTGTGATCATCCATCTTCCTCTTGATTATATGATTTTTCAATTTGGTAAAATCAAAGAAACTCATCATTTTTAAGTGAACTCTTATTTTTTTCCAGAGCTGTATCTACGCCAGTGGGCGTGGTGATCTGGAAATGAGCTGGTTTATTGCTATCTTGGCAACAGAAAACACAGGTGCTCCACTGACTGATTTAAACCTTAACAATAGTTAAACGTCAGACGTTCATTGCTATCTTTACACCTTTGCTTATTACACACACACATAAGCAGGCAGCAGTGCACAAACCCAACTTTTACATCTACCATAAACAGAATACTAAGTAAAGTAACACTGCTGTTTCTGTAAAATGACCTGCTTGTGCATCTTCACAGCGTGAACGAGCAGCTCAGTTTCATCTGCTGAGAATCGCAGAAGTGCTGCGCTGTTAAAATAGCAATCTGCCAAAGTCAGAGCAAACCTGGCTCTTAAAGGGAATATAGATAAAAATAAAGAGTATATAATACAATTGACATGCTGATTTACATGATTGATTTCGATCACGTTACGTCAAATACAGTACACACCCATGGTTATTTAGAATTAAGAATTAGTACATGCATTTAGCGCATTTTGAGATGAGCAAGGTGTACTTTTCCCGACGTTACGATAGCAAAGACACACTGACAAGCCCTAAATCAAGCTGCACATACATTATTAATTAATACATAATCCACAATAAACAATCCATACAATATCCAAACTTTAAAAAAAAATATTAAAATACTATTTTTGAACCCAGAATCCACAGTCTACATTCTTCTCTATGCACCACCAGACAGTATGATGCACTGTTTATTCGGTGCATACTAGAGAGAGCACTGTGTAAGCAGGTGTGATCAGATTTTAAATACGAGCCGATATCTCTGCAGTTCATTACAGCAAGCCTCTTGTTCTTCTTCTTCTGCTCTCATTTGCACATCAGGTGCTTCTCTCCGCAGGACCTGCAGCTGTATGCAGTTAGAAATCTTAATGAACTGCTCGTTTAGACGCAGTGCTGCTCTGACATGAAAGCAACACTGACCTTAAGTTTCTGAATAAAGAACAATCTACATTTTAATATGCATAATCATGGCTCAGAAAGGTGCTGTGCTTCTTTTGATAGGGATAGATATGTTCTATATCAATATATTATAAAAAATAACAGAGAGAGAAACTAATACTTCCAGATACTCAACAAAAAATAATAAAAAACAGTTACACATGTAAAACAGTCATTTGCAGAGCCATGAAAGAGTGTAACTGCTTGCCTGATCCACTACTCGACACTAATAGCAAAACAAGGTTAAGGCATTTACAACCTAATTAGTAACCATTAATAAACTAATTATAAACCATTTATAAACCCATTATAAAGGTAGTCCTATTTTAGAGTGGTACCCTAATATCTAACCACCTTCAGTCAGCCTGTACCTGTTTTACTTAATCATATTTATACCTAACTTTTATTTATAATTTTAGTTCCTCTCTTAGTTCTTTATTTGTATTATATTTGTTGTATTATTTATTTTTACCTTGTTTTGATTAGTTTATAATTTAATTATTTTTATTCATTATAAGTATTGTGTATTTATCTTTATTATATTTTATTGCACTATGTAAAAGTTAGTTTTGAAAGTTAGCTTGATTTTAACTGTTTTCGTTAAATTAATCTTCATTTGATCTCAATTTTCTATCAATTAAACTTAAAGCTTTTTATTCTTATTTTTATTCTTATTTTTTTTATTTTTAACTTTTATTCACTATTATTTGAAAAAAAAAAGATTAAATGTAGTTATTATTTTCTGTATTTGTAAATGCTTGGCTACATTGAAAATGAGGGTTTCCCTTAATGTACTTCCAAGACAAAATAAAGGTTGATTAATTGATTAATTGATTTATTGATTAATTGTCTGATTGATGAAAACTATGATACACAGCCTGATATCAAAGCTCTGTATAAAGGTATTTAAGTGTTCATACTGTTCTAACAGAGCTCTTAAAAGTATTTAAAGTGAATAAAAATAACTTAAGCTTGAGTTTTATCACACCTTTGGAGTGTTGTCCCGGACGATGGCTGAGCTGAAGACAGATTCTACTAGAAAGTCGAGGGCGAGGCCGGTTCGGCTGCTTCCGCCCTCATACGGCATCTCCTCCACTGCAGTCAACACCTCCTTCAGGGTGGAGTAATCCGTCAGAGCAATCCGCATCCTGACAACACAGAGCAGCACAGAGAAAACTGAATCAATTCACACATACTTAACTATCTTTTATCTTCTATATGTGTGGGGACACATGTAACAAATATAAACTACAGCAGATGATTTTTTCAGTCTAACCATGGCACCATAGTCTGATCTTCACATATGGATGCACACACATATACAGTTTAGGCTCTAAGCCGACATTGCCGAGTAGCATCACAGCGCTAACGCTCGGAGGAAAGCGCAGCGACTCGGTTCTGATACATCAGCTCACAGACGCAGCCTTGTGCTGATCCACATCACCCTAGGATTGACGAGGGGAAAGAGAGAGCGCCATCTACTGTACCCACCCACAGAAAGAGAGAGAGCAAGAGCAATTGTGCTCTCTCAGGGCTCCGGCAGCTGATGGCAAGCTGTATGACTGGCAGTTTGACCAGCAATTTCCCCAGCGCTTTAGACTGCTGGACCAGTGGTATAGAGTGAAAAATCCGCATTATGGCAACCAACTTAACTCTTAAAGTATCCTTAAGTGCAGTTGAGTGCAAAGACCATCAAAAAGGTCTTTGATGATGATGAAAGTGGCACTCATCAGGACTGCACGAGGAAAACGAGGAAGAGCAAGATTTTCCTCTGTTGTACAGGATAAGTATTTAGGTTTGTTTAACACTTTTAAGTTACGACATGATTTGTTATGTGTTCCTTCATAGTCTGATAGATCACTTTACTATTAATTTAATCGTTGTCTAAGGTTCCCCTTTATTTTGTAAGTTTGTTAACCCTTGTGTGGTGTTCATATTTTTGTTACTTTAATTCAGCAAAATTAAGCAATTTTACATTAAAATGCTTTACACATGCTTGCAAGCAATATAAACAGCTTACATGGTTAATATTTGCCCTTTACCTTTCTTATGTTACATTTCTTTCAAAAAGCGCTACTCTTTTTTTTATTAGTTTTTTAATAAAATGTAAAAGAAAATGAATTAAACTCAAGATATGAGTAGAAAATTTGTTTAGTTTCAAATTTACAAATGAAGCAATGTTTATTAGCCCTTGGCCAAACATACTGTATGTAATATAAATGTGTGTGGGGGGGGGGGGGGGGGGGGGAGGGTGTACAGTGTGTGTTTATTGAAAATGTGTTTTGATATATGTTTCTCACAAAAAAATGAGCCAATGCCAATGAGTTTGAGTTAGAAAAAATATTTTTTTAGTATCATTTGATGAAAAATGAAAACGGCTCCCACAGGCCCGAACACCACACAAGGGTTAAACAAACACTTTTAATGTAAAGGTGCAGTATTTATAATAAAACATAATTTGGGTGATCATTATCACTATCTACCAATATACAGTATTATTCAGACTGTAATACACTTACTTCAGGGGTCAGAAGCTCATTATCATTCACTGTCCATCTCTTATGCCTGCTATAAGTATACAGAAAGTATTGTCGTGTTCCTCAGGAAGCTTCTTAAGCGTTCTGGGTACAGTTTCCTCATTAGAGTCACAGTAAGGGATTTCCGAACAACAAAGTGGCTGAGACTGAATTTTCTCAAACAACTAGAGAAATGGCTTGGGGGCATGTTCCCCTCTGAAAACTCCTCGCTTGAGCTCTGCAGGCGAGAAGCAAAAACTCCAACACAAAGAACATTTTAATGCTCTGAATTGTTTATTTTGTAACTGCCTGAATAAAATGTGAAAAAGAAAAACAAAAGACAATATCCCTCCTACTTTGTATTCTAACTTGCTGTAACAAATGCACCTTGCAAATGAGGCGTTTGAAGGCTCCCTTCTGGAAGCATGAGATATGATCTAAAAATGTAATGTAAATAGAAGATGTAGAGCTGTATGTAGAATATATATGAGGAGTACTTCTTGTGCTTCTAGGTTAGAAATGTACAAGGTTATGCATTTTTTAGTATTCCACACACACTATTACTGCTATGCAAAACGGCAATATTATAGTGGTTTCTAAAAAAATATACAGTTTTTTTAGTCTAAAAAAAGTAGATAAAGAGTAATTGGTCATTTATCTATCCAGGACAATTATCCATTATTACATATTTTAGATTGGAAAAAGTGTATGAAGCTTTGCTTTCAGTATCTGTTGTGAAACTAAACGTTTTTTGAAGGAATTTTAGCTTATTTGATCCTCCATATAGAATAGCCTCAGCTCTGGGATGTTGGTGGTTGATATGATTTTCTCACATTATCTGCTCACTTCAGCTCCTTCCTCAACATTTCCATTAGACTAAGAGATCTGAACTTTGATTTGGCCCCATTTTAAAACATTACCTTTATCCTTTTTTAACCATTCTTTGGTATTTCGACTTGTGTGCTTAGGGTCGTTGTCCTGCTGCATGATCCACCTTCTCCTGAGATTCAGTTCATGCACAGATTTCCTGATATTTTTTCCTTTAGTATTATCTGATATACTTCAGAATTCATAGTTCCATCATTTAAGTCACGTTGTCCTAGCCCAGATGCAGCAAACAGACTCAAACCATGATACTACCACCACCATGTTTCACAGACGCAGGGCAACAAGTGCTAATAAACACCTCTGTGAACTCCTTCCTTCAACACTGTTGGAAAATTGTCACATTTCAGGTGGCCACCTCTTGAAGCTCATTGAGAGAATGATGCCAAGAGTGTGCAAAGCAGT
The DNA here is from genome assembly GCF_023375975.1 of Astyanax mexicanus. Taxonomy (NCBI): domain Eukaryota; kingdom Metazoa; phylum Chordata; class Actinopteri; order Characiformes; family Acestrorhamphidae; genus Astyanax; species Astyanax mexicanus. The sequence continues at coordinate 3,582,187 of NC_064409.1, forward strand.
AATCAGAGCAAAGGGGGCTATTTTGAAGAAACTATTCCATAACATTTCCATTAGATTAAGAGATCTGAACTTTGATTTGGCCCCATTTTAAAACATTAACTTTATCCTTTTTTAACCATTCCTTGGTATTTTGACTTGTCTGATTACGGTCGTTGTCCTGCTGCATGACCCACCTTCTCTTGAGATTCAGTTCATGCACAGATTTCCTGACATTTTCCTTTAGTATTATCTGATATACTTCAGAATTCATTGTTCCATCATTTAAGTCACGTTGTCCTAGCCCAGATGCAGCAAACAGGCCCAAACCATGATACTACCACCACCATGTTTCACAGACGATTTTATTGATGAGCATCAACAACTCTTGTTCTGCGGTTCTCAGAAATCACATTTGCTTGTGATGTCCTCCACAGTCACCGGACCTGAACCCAATCCAGATTTGAGGTTTGGGGTGAGCTGAAGCACAGAGTGAAGAAGACAAAGGAACAACAAGTGCTAATAAACACCTCTGGGAACTCCTTCCTTCCTTCAAGACTGTTGGAAAATTGTCACATTTCAGGTGGCCACCTCTTGAAGAAGCTCATTGAGAGAATGATGCCAAGAGTGTGTAATCAAAGCAGTAATCAGAGCAAAGGGTGGCTATTTTGAAGAAACTAGAATATAAAACATGTTTTTTGTTGTTATTTCACATTTTTTTGTTAAGAACATAAAACTCCACATGTGTTCATTCATAGTTTTGATGCTTCAGTGAGAATCTACAATACAAAATAGTCATGAAAATAAAGAAAATAAAGAAAAAAGAGAAGGTGTGTCCAAACGTTTGGCCTGTACTGTACACATCTTTGACTGTCCGGTCACTATAAGTCATATTTTTACAGAAATATACAAAATTCTAAGGGGGGTTAGCCCAATATTAAGCTATATTTAATGCAGCTTAGAAGTATACAATTCTATATATTTATTTTATTCTATAGTTTTATTTATCAGGAGAGGGGAATCATCAGGAGAACATCTCCAGCCCCGCACAGCAGTAACAAACTGGACATAGACTGGACAAAGTGGACATAGACGTTAGACACAGCATTCCTGGGATCAGGCCAGCAAAAATACCAGTTTTTTAGTCTAAAACCCAAACTACAGTATGATCCACCATAGTCTTCATTATCTCCTGTACCTTGGGACGTCTGCGTAGACAGTCACTCCGAATCGGACTCCCTCGGGTCCAATCACACTGTTCTGGAAGGACCTCATAATTTCAGCGATGAACTCTTTAATCTGCCGGAAGTTGGAAGGACCCACTGACCAGGATTCATCCACCAAGAACACGATGTCTGCCGGCGCGGCCGTGCGGCACTCTGGAAGAGAAGAAACACAACCGTAAATATATCAGCATTAGTATATTCATTTACATCATTTACGTACAACCAATAAATGCATAGGTATCATTTAAAACCCTGATATTATTGGAACAGTGTCTTGAACCCCAAATTCTGCATCAGCTGCTGGAGCCCTGAGAGAGCACAATGGTCTTGATCTTTTTGGGTGGGTACAGTAGATTCCTAGGGTGATGTGGATCAGCACAAGGCTGCATCTGTGAGCTGATGTATCAGAACAGTCTTTAAAATGTCAGCTGTAATGTTCAGAAAATGTGGGGTGGAACATGGTTTAGGTGAGCATAGGCTTTGAAAGAATTTGATTTGATAATTATAATGATATACAGCTCTGGAAAAAAATAAGAGACCACTTCAGTTTCTGAATCAGTTTCTCTGATTTTGCTATTTATAGGTTTATGTTTGAGTAAAATGAACATTGTTGTTTTATTCTATAAACTACAGACAACATTTCTCCCAAATTCCAAATAAAAATATTCTCATTTAGAGCATTTATTTACAGAAAATGAGAAATGATTGAAATAATAAAAGAGATGCACATCTTTCAGACCTCAGATAATGCAAAGAAAACAAAGAAGTTCATATTCATAAAGTTTTAAGAGTTTAGAAATCAATATTTGGTGGAATAACCCTGGTTTTTAATCACAGTTTTTTTCATGCATCTTGGTATCATGTTCTATCCTCCACCAGTCTTACACACTGCTTTTGGATAACTTTATGCTGCTTTACTTCTGGTGCAAAAATTCAAGCAGTTCAGTTTGGTGGTTAGATGGCTTGTGATCATCCATCTTCCTCTTGATTATATTCCAGAGGTTTTTTAAATCTTGTCTCCTTTTTGTCATACTTTGAATCTTTACACAATTCTGTGAAAACTGGCAAAATAGAAATGGTCTAAAATTACTTGGAATATAAAAAAAAAATAGAGTAAAGTTTTGATCCTTCTCTTGAAATAATGCATTTTGGAGATAAGAAGATTTTTGTCTGGTCAGTGATGATATGTTGTGCTTCAGTATAATAAATATACATGCTATGAGGTTGTTTATTATTGGTTAAATTAGTATAAAATTGTACAAAGATTTGGTACTCACTGAAATTCCCACTAGATGGCAGTATGGCTTTAAGAAAAAATAGGAACCCTTGATCTGCACAGCGGCCTGGTGGTCAAATCATGCTATTTAAACTGCAGGCAGGTTTTTAATGATACTGAAAGTATGATACTGAAAGCCTTCAGACTACAGACAGACACACAGCTCTGTGATCTGCTTCTGATAACACGAGCTCAAACTGAGCAGAAAGAAACAGAACATACATTAATGCAGCACCGGCTCTGTAAACAAGACCATTAATACTGTATGTGTGAATTTCAGAAAGACAGTTCAGTTAAATATATAATATTTATATATAAACCATTTTTCTATATTCAAGGATTCAAGGATTCAAGGAGATTTTATTGTCATTCGCATCTTATGTGGTACATGAGGTGGAACGAAATTGTGATCTCACGATCCAGTTTACACCCAAGAGCTGTTATTAAATAGATATATAGATAAAAGTACAATAAAGGAATACAATAAAAATAGAATATACAAAATAGTTAAAGATAAATACCCCAAATGAAATAAATAGAAAGAGTAGACAGGTTGCAACAACAAGTCCAGAGTGCAAATGTGCTATAGCAGCATGAAATGAATTAGAGCAGTAGAAAATAAAGTGTCTCAGTGCGGGTAAAGTGACCGTGTTTGTGCAGTAATTGTCCTTGTGTGTCAGTGCAGTGTGTTGTTAAGTGGAGTTTAAGAGTCTTACAGCTTCCGGAATGAAGCTGTTTCTCAGTCTGGTTGTTTTGCACTTGATGCTCTGCAGCCTCCGTCCTGAGGGAAGCGGGACAAAAAGTGCATGTGCTGGGTGGGTGGGATCCTTCCTGATGCAGGTGGCCCTCTTCCTGCATCTGGAGGTGTAGATGTCCATGGTGCTGGGGAAGCTGACTCCAACAATCCTCTGTGCAGCCTTCACCACCCTCTGCAGAGCTTTCCTGTCTGCAGCAGAGCAGCTTCCATGCCACACATTGATGCTGGAGCACACGACGCTCTCCACCACACATCTGTAGAAGGAGGTGAGGACTGCGCTCCCGAGTCCAGCTCGTCTCAGCCTCCTGAGGAAGTAGAGCCTCTGATGTGCCTTCCTGACCAGAGTGGAAGTGTTGTTGCTCCAGGTGAGGTTGCTGCTCAGGTGCACCCCTAAGTACCTGTAGCTGTCGACCACTTCCACCGCAGATCCTCCAATGTGCAGGGGGAGGTGGGCATGCTTGCCTCTTCTGAAGTCCACAATCATCTCCTTCGTCTTCTTTACGTTGATGCAGAGGTTGTTCTCTCTGCACCAACCCTCCAGGTGTTCCACCTCCTGCCTGTAGCTGGACTCATCTCTGTTTGTGATGCATCCAACCACTGCTGTGTCGTCTGCAAACTTCACAATATGACAGCCTGGATGGAGAGGTGAGCAGTCATATGTGAGCAGTGTGAACAGGAGGGGGCTCAGCACACAGCCCTGAGGGGAGCCAGTGCTGAGGATTATAGTGGGGGAGGAGATGTTGTGAATTCTCACAGACTGCGGCCTGTTGGTCAGGAAGTCTAGGACCCAGTTGCACAGCGAAGAGCTCAGTCCTAGTGAGGAGAGTTTATTTATCAGGGTCTGTGGAATCATGGTGTTGAAAGCGGATGTGAAGTCCACAAAGAGCATACGGACGTAGGAATCCTTCTGCTCCAGGTGGGTGAGGGCAGTGTGGACCACGGAGGAGATGGCATCCTATATGCCGTCTATATGCTTTACAATAGTCTTATGTTTACAGAATGAACCACAGTAAATAATATAACTGGATATTTTAAGTCTAAACAAACACATTCATTCGTACCACAGGTCATAGTGAGGCGCAGTTTTCATTTTCCAGCAGGACTTGGCACACTGCCAAAAGTAGAAATTGGTCTTATATAATATTTCTTGGGTAATATTATGAAATACTGACTTTTCATTAGCTGTAAGACATAATAATCAACATTAAAAGAGATTTTAACACTTCAAATAAATCATTTTAATAAATCACGTTATTTATAACTACTGCAATTTCAATCTTTATTTTAATAATATTCACTTATTTCAGATGCACCTGTATCCCCGGATTAGCCATAACATTAAAACCACTAATGTAGAACTACACAGTGCTACTGTATTGTCACTGTGGATAATAAAAATATGGACTTCCTTTTGTATGTACAATGCTTTGAAACACTTGCAAATCTCTATTACAAGTGTTTTTGGGTTTTTTTTTCTTATTTTTATTTCTATATTTCTTTTTGTCTTAGCAATTACTTTATTACTGCACTATTTCACCTGTTATTGTTGGTCATAGTTATGGCTTACAGCCAATGAAAACCCAAAAATCAGTCTCTCAGAAAATTATATACAGAATAATATATGCAGAAAGACCAATTGGTACTTGTTACTTGTTAGTGTGGGCAGTGTGCCAAGTCCTGCAGGAAAATGAAATCCACATCTTCATAAAAGTTGTCGGCAGCAGAGGGAAGCTGTAAGATATGAAGTGCTGTAAGATTTTGTGGGAAAACAAAACTGCACTGACTTTAGACTTGATAATAAAACACAGTGGATCAACACCAGCAGATGACAGACATGACTCTCCAAACCATCACTGATCATCAATAAAAATTTACATTTTATTTTAAGTAAATCAGTGGAGCAGAGTCTGGAGGAAGAGTGGAGAGACACACTGCCCAAGGTCTAGTGTGAAGTACTTAATAATATAGCCAGTGATGGTTTTGACACAAGTATTGCAATCATTCAGTTCATATGGTTTCTCCATCCAAAGACTGAGAAGTAACTCAGTGTCTGAGAATGCAATGATCCAAAAAACGAAGAGATAATATGAGAACAAAAGTTACAGTATATAAACCCCTCGGGTGTGCTGACAGGAGCTGATCTGTTCAACAGTTTGAGGATATAGATAGCAATAGCAGACCCTGAAACGTCAAACTACAAAAGGCTATAAAAGGTTTTATATTTTTTACACCCACATTAAAAAGGCAGAAGGAAGTCTCCATTCCCACAGCATAAATCCTCACCTCCACTGCTTTTTAAATACCGTATTTTTTGCACTATAACGTGAACTTAATATCCTTTAATTTCCCAAAAATCAAATGTGTCTTATAATCCGGTGCTCATTATGTATGAATTCTATTAGCCACCCATTAAGGAGCAGTAAAGCCATTTCACTGAAATACAGAGTTATACAGTTATGCTTCAGTTTAGTTTCTCCAGCACCGAGACTGGAGCGGTTATTAGCATTAGCCGCTAACCGCGTTAAGCGCTAACTCTTTTACCTTTCACCTTCAGAGGTGAGTATTATCAGCCTGTGGCCTGCTGCTAACCCCAGCAAGCACTACTGTAGCAGCATTAGCATTAGCCGCTAAGCACTAGCACTTATTAGCCTTTATTGTATTTTATTTTTCTGTTCCACCATAAAAGCTGCAGCCTCTTGTCTATTTTACCAATTTAAGGTGGAACAGGAAAGTTAGCTAGATAGCTATCTACTGAGAAAAACTACAAGCAATTTTTTATGCATGTTATGAAGAAAATGGCTATACAAATTACGAAATTACGCAAGAAACTATGGCAAAATAGTGGTTATCATCATTTTTAACAAGGAAAATACAAAAAAATTGTGGGTTTCTTTGGTCGCTTGTGCCAGTGCAATCTTGCCAGTGATTTTCATAGTGTTCTTTTCGAACAGACCTACATAAATCAGAGATAGCAGTAAGCAACAGCTACTAAAATAGATTATTACAGTATAATAAGCTTAGTTTAACCTCCCCATGTTTTTTTTTGTTTGTTTTTTGGGATTAGTAGGACCTAACATACAGCTCTGGAAAACAAATAAGAGACCACTTAAAATTATCAAGAGGAAGCTGAACTGCTTGAATTTTTTGCACCAGGAGTAAAGGCATTAAGTTATCCAAAAGCAGTGTGTAAGACTGGTGGAGGAGAACATGATGCCAAGATGCATGAAAAAAAACTCTGATTAAAAAAACAGGATTATTCCGCCAAATATTGATTTCTGAACTCTTAAAACTAGTTTTCTTTGCATTGTTTGATGTCTAAATGCTCTGCATCTTTTTTTGTTATTTTAGCAATTTCTCAATTTCTGCAAATAAATGCTCTAAATGACATTTTTTTTTTCTGGAATTTGGGAGAAATGTCTGTAGTTTATAGAAATCAGAGAAACTGATTCGGAAAACTAAAGTGCTCTCTTATTTTTTCCAGAGCTGTATAAACTGTATGTTTTTTATCCCAAAGGTGAACTTCTGATGAACAGTTTAATATTAGTAGAGAACAATAGAAATAACAGACAGAAAAGGTTTGATACTCTAACTCCCACAATAAAAGGACAGAAGAAAAAAGGCATATTCACAAACGACCGCTACACCCCCACCTTTCCCACAGCACACATCCTCATTTCCATTGCTTTTGAAATGTACAGTACATTAAACACACTATTGTCTATTTTCCTGGAGGAGACGCAGCACATCTATCCTCAACTCTGACATTTACAATAGGTAAGCAATTGGCAAAGACATTATTTCTCAGGCTGGGTAAATTCTGCTGATGTGATATGGGTGCTCTGAGCTCTGTGTGTGCAGCACTTTTGTGGAGAAAAGCAACTTTAAAAACACGAAAATAAAGCCTGCGCTCTGGTGTGTGACTCCAAACCCACTGAATGAATATGATGATCTACTGAACACACATTTGCTGCAGGCAACGCCGCTGACCCAGACACCCAGACACCCAGACACGTCCGGGCCGAGGCTGAGTTTAAGGACAGACGAAGTGGAAAAACAGATCGAGCTCACAGATGTTCTCTATCTCTGAATGTCTGACGGAGAATACAGGTGAGAAGCACATGCACAGAACCATGACTAGACAATATGAACCTAGAACCTACTAGTGCATCTCAAAAAATTAGAATATCATTGAAAAGTTACTCTTTATTTCAGTAATTCAGTTCAAAATGTGTGTGTGTATTTATTTTATTGTTGATCATGATTATGGCTTACAGCCAACGAAAACCCAAAAATCAGTGTTTCAGAAAATTTTGAATATTATATAAGACCAATGTGTACTTTTGGAGCAGTGTGGGCAGTGTGCCAAGTCCTGCTGGAAAATGAAAACACATATAACTTGATAATAAAACACAGTGGATCAACACCAGCAGATGACATGTCTCTCCATCAAACCATCACTGATCATCAGTACATTTTACTTTTTATTTAAAGGTAAATCAAGGGAGCAGAGTCTGGAGGAAGAAGGGAGAGACACACAGTCCAAACTGCTTGAGGTCTAGTGTGAAGTTTCCACCAATCAGTGATAGTTTGGAGAGTCATGCCTGTCATCTGCTGGTGTTGATCCACTGTGTTTTATTATCAAGTCTAAAGTCAGTGCAGTTTTGTTTTCCCACAAAATCTTACAGCACTTCATATCTTACAGCTTCCCTCTGCTACTGACAACTTTTATGAAGATGCAGATTTCATTTTCCAACAGGACTTTTTTAGTTATTTGGGATTAGTAAGACCTAACATACAGCTCTGAAAAAAATGAGAGACCACTTCAAATTAACAAGAGGAAGATGGATGATCACAAGCCATCAAACCAAACTGAACTGCTTCAATTTTTGCACAAGGAGTAAAGCAGCATAAAGTTATCCAAAAGCAGTGTGTAAGACTGGTGGAGGAGAACATTATGCCAAGATGCATGAAAACCGTATTTAAAAACCAGGGTTATTCCACCAAATATTAATTTCACTGTGTGTAATACAGCTATATAATATGTAAGTTCCACATGTTACTAAAAACACTGTCAAAAAGCAAAAATAACAAACAAATCAAATCTCATCCAGCGGACTAAGGTGTTGGTTCGAATCCCTGTCATGCAGCTTGCCATTTGCTGCCAGACCCCTGAGAGAGCACAGTTAGCCTTGCTCTCTCTGGGTGGGTACAGTAGATGGTGCTCTTTCCCCTCATTATTACTAGGGTGATGTGGATCAGCACAAGGCTGCGTCTGTGAGCTGTTGTATCAGAACCGAGTCGCCTTTTTAAACACTTTTACTTAAACAGTAAAAAGCTTGAGGTTATATTCCAATAGCAACCCTCAATCAGTTTGATCTGTCCATTAACACATCCTCCATCAGCCCAATCCACAGTTAGACACCTAGTTTAGGCAACGAGTAGCAGTGTTGAAAAAACGCAGCACAGGAACCCGTCTGCTGCCTCCATCCCTCCATCCGTTCCTCTTTCGACCCTTCACACTCTGGATTAGCACTGACACCCGCGCCCGAGAGGGGCGACAGCAGCATAATACAGCCGAGAAGCTGAAGACAGACTTTTCATCCCACAAAACACAACAAACAGATCACCTGTCTGTTCAGCTCAGCGTCACTGCCACAGAAAACACTCCCAAATAAAACCCTTTTTAAACCTTTTAAATTTACAGTGACGTCTACAACTCAGCGCATCCACCTGGAGTTAGCTTCACTATTAGAGATAAGTTGAGTTTAATGCAGTGAGACCTTTATACACAAGACTTTAGCATTGAAAACTGAGACATAACTCAATACAGCACTGCTTTTATTTGTCTCTCGGCCAGTACATTTAGTGAACAAAGGATTCATAAAGAAATTAAGCTGCAATACATCATCTAACAGACGCATGCGCTGAACAACAGTAAACTAGGAGTGAAAGGAGAGGCTGCCGTCAACCCAGAGTAAGGCTAATTGTGTCATCGAGTCCAAGAAAGCATTGCCAATTGTTCTCTCTCGGACTCTGGCTGCTGATGCTGATATATATATACAGTATAAATTGGTGCCAAAGAGGCTCCTGTCTCTCACACACTCAGCTCTACCACCGATCTGCAGCCTCCGGACTACAATACCCAGAATGCACCTCACACTGACATCACTCCTGTTCCCAATCACACTGTGAACATCACACTGCACACAGCACTACCAGGGAGCAAATCACCTGAATATTGATTTCACCTGTTACATGCACTAACTATATATACACCCTTTACGACCCTCTAGCTGCTGTTTTGCAGTGTTGACCTTGCTCTTTCTTTAACAGCGTTCTGAGATCCAGAAATTTAAATAGTTTGTCCAGACACTTTTCAGACTGGGGGATATGGGACATAATTTGCCCTGATAAATCACTTTTTCCACCGTTATCCAGCTCAAAGTAGCTCCACACCTCCTTGCTAGAATCCGGAGAGCCCTGACATTTAAAACGAGGCATTAATAACTTAAAAAAAGCACATGAATCTTATTAAAAATCACTGTTTGCCATCACTATACTAAAAAAATAACATAGATATACAGTATATATACATAGACTCCAAATACCCTGCCTCCTGGCGCAGGCTGATACGCTATGTGGAATCTATGTATATATATGTCTATGTCATTATCAGTACAGTAATGGCGGCGCTCGGAGCTGAAGCTAGCATTAATGGATATAAAGAGTGGTTTTTAATAATCTTCTTGTGCCGTTTTTAAGTTATTTATGCCTCGTTTTAAATGTCAGGGCTGTCCGGATTCTAGAAAGCAGATGTGGAGCTACTTAGAGTCTGGATAATGGTTGAAAAAGCGATTTGTGTTTGGACAAACTGTTAAAATTTCTGGATCTCTGAACGCTGTGGGAGAACGGAGGTGAGCTATTCATCAAAGATAAGAACTTTTTATCATGTTTTACTACAACAAAAGTACATTTTACACCAGAGTTCTCCTTTAAGGCTAGATGGCTTATTTCTATATTTTGTCATCAGTGCTAAAAAGTCTTCTTTTTACACAGACAAATGAAACATACACTTTCTCTCGCATTCTTTTACCAACTTCAAAGCCTTCCTAAGCTCAGCCGAAGACACAGAGCGAAACTTCGGCCTGTACTCATGCTGCTCTGTCAGGCTGACAGTAGACAGTAGACAGTAGACAGTAGGAGTGAAGGTGATTTACAGTGATTTACAGTAAAGGATGGATTCTGCTGGAAGGCATACAGATGCCCATGTGAAAGAATGTGCTGAGTGTAAAAGACAGAGAACTTTCCGTTCCAGCTCTTACTGTACTACAGATCAGGTGTGTAGACAGACGGACATATGGACAGAATTTAGTGCGGACAATCCTTTTTTAAAGGCTTTTTTTTTTGTAAAGATTTGATCTGCCTTTATGCTGACTTTCAAAGGACAGGAGTTTGATATAGTTAACTCATGTAGAACAGGAATGTGATTAAATATATATCAACCGTCTGCATACAGTGTATAGATCTACCTTTCAAGTCAATAAAAAGCCTTGTATGGTTTTCTTTTTGAATGCTGAATGGACGTCCTATATCCTAGACATAGATAGACCTAGATAAATCTAATATGATAAATATTATATATTTGTTTATATATATAATTGTGATGCGGTTTCACAATAAACACATACAGTAACTAGGCTGGATGTAGAGTGAGGCAGAGTTCCAAACTGAATACACACACCAAACTGCTTCTAATGTTTGGCAAAATGAGTGCAGCAATGGAAAATGCCATAAAACATTTAATAAACTCAACATTTATACAGTTATATAATAATTTATGACATAAAGACTTTTTTAAACTTCTGTTGATAAATTTTAATAAAAAAATAATTATTTGCCTTTTGCTGACTTTCAAAGGACCGGGAGTCTATACAGTTAATTCATGTAGAACAGGAATAGGATTAAATACAATAAAAAAATAAGAGACCACATAAAAATGATGAGTTTCTTTGATTTTACCAAATTAAAAACCTCAGGAATATAATCAAGAGGAAGATGGATGATCACAAGCCATCAAACCACCAAACTGAACTGCTTGATTTTTTGCACCAGGAGTAAAGCAGCATAAAGTTGTCCAAAAGCAGTGTGTAAGACTGGTGGAGGAGAACATGATGCCAAGATGCATGAAAAAAACTGTGATTAAAAACCAACCAGGATTATTCCACCAAATATTGATTTCTGAACTCAATTTCTTTGCATTATTTGAGGTCTGAAATCAATCTATCCATCCATCCATCCATCTATCTATCTAGCTAGCAGTCTAGCTAATATAATATTTTTAACATAATCATGATAAACACATACAGTATCTAGGCTGGAGATGAGGCAGTGAATGCCGTATACAAATAGCTTTTTATAACTGGCTAAATGAGTGCAGCAATGGAAAATGCCATAAAAAAATATTTATTATTTATTTAAGTTAGATCAGAATTTACCACATAAAGACTTTTTAAAACTTTTGTTGATGAATATAATATAAATTATAATATGAATTATAGTATGAATAGTCAGTATTTCTTACTCTACTGCAGATCAGGTGTGCAGACAGACGGACATATGGACAGAATTTAGTGCGGACGATCCTTTTTAAAGCTTTTTATATAAAGATTTTATCTGCCTTTATGCTGACTTTCAAAGGTCAGGAGTTCTAAACAGTAAACTCATGTAGAAACTCGGTTACAGTTAATTTAATGCTGGTGGTTTTACTGCATATATAAGATCTAAAAAGTCTTTCAATAAAAAAGCGTGTTGTCCTTGAGCACGTGTCTTTAAAATAAATGCGGTAAAAACAAGAGAACGGACAAAATGATTCAGCCTCCAGCTCATACCTTCAGCCTGTGAAGACACACTCTGATAGGAGAGAGGAAGGGACAGGAGCAAGATCCACACATAGCAATGATCCATGCTCTCTCTCTCTCTCTCTCCTCCCTCTCTTATCTCTCCTCCAGCAGCTCCTCTTTTCTGGCCTGATATCGTGTGACGGGGCTCAGCGTCGCTTTATTCAGCCGTGACTCCTGCGCTCCTTTATCTGACGAAGAAAGAGAGAGAGGGAGAGAGAGAAAGAAAGACAGAGAGATCAATATCAGAATACTACATGCAGAGAAATGCGTTTAAATGAAGTTCTTAATCTAGAGTGTGTCTTCTTTATTGTAATCTCCAGTTACTTACAAATTCAGCCTGTTTAAGCCACTCTGCCTAAACCAAGCTGAACTGCTTGATTTTTGCACCAGGAGTAAAGCAGCATAAAGTTATCCAAAAGCATCGTGTAAGACTGGTGGAGGAGAACATGATGCCAAGATGCATGAAAACTGTGATTAAAAAACAGGGTTATTCCACCAAATATTGGTTTCTGAACACTTAAAACTTGTTTGTTTTCTTTGCATTATTCGAGGTCTGAAAGCTCTGCATCTTTTTTTGTTATTTCAGCCATTTCTCATTTTCTGCAAATAAATGCTCTAAATTACAATATTTTTATTTGGAATTTGGAAGAAATGTTGTTTGTAGTTTATAGAATAATATAACAATAAATAACATACATGCACATTGAAAATTAATGCATTTTAGTACAATGCAAATATACCAAAGAAGCTTGAGCACAAAGAGAAGTCAAAACAAGCAAAGTAAACACCGGTAAACAGCAGCAAGGGGAAACAAACATACCAAATACAAGATTCAGTCCAAGGGTCATAAACAGCAAGATAATATCAGAAGGCAGGCACAAGCCAGGATCTGTAAATTAGCTTTTTGACCAATATATTTTTTTAGCCACCGCCTCTTTTTGAACTGCTGCTGAGCAGCATAGCATCACAGCGCTAACGCTCAGAGGAAAGCGCAGTGACTTGGTTCTGATACATCAGCTCACAGACGCAGCTTTGTGCTGATCCACATCACCCTAGGAGTGATGAGGAAAAAGCGCAACATATTGGACAATGAAACTGAAACACCTGGTTTTAGAGCACAGTAATTGATTGTGGTGACGGACAGTTCTGGTGGAAACAGAAAAGTTGAGGTGCACATTGAATTCTGCGTGATTTGATCAGCCGTGGTTTTATGTTTTTTTTGGATACAATCCGGGTTAGCACCCGAACATCCCTTTCAGACAGCTTCCTCTTACAGCGTCCACAGTTAATCCTGTTGGATGTGGTTGGTGCTTCTTGGTGGTATGCTGACGTTACCCTGGATACCGTGGCTCTTGATACATCACAAAGACTTGCTGTCTTGGTCACAGATGCTCCAGCAAGACGTGCACCAACAATTTGTCCTCTTTTGAACTCTGGTATGTCTCCCATAATGTTATAGTGTGCATTGTAATATTTAGAGCAGAACTGTGCTCTTACCCTGCTAATTGAACCTTCACACTCTTACTGCTCTTACTGGTGCAATAATGTGCAATTAATGATAAAGATTGGACACCAAGCTGCTCTGATTTAGCCATGAAACCTAAAATCCCACACTAAAGTGACAGGCGTTTTCGTTTCATTGTCCAATTCCTGTATAAATGATCACCTATTACCTAAATAACACCGAAGGAATCTGTAGTAGCACGAGATGAGAGCAATCCAGCTACTTCAGAAAAGCGTGTCTGTGTGTACGGTTTCCTCAGTACAGGAAAACAATGAATATTATCAGACGTAAATGACAGTGATGGATCTACTGATGTGCATTTGATCAGGGACTACAAGAAAAAGCAATGAGGAGAGAATAAAATGCTATTATTGAGATTAAATACATCAACAGTCTGCACAGTGTACTGTTCTCTCTTAGGATACAGATAAAAAACAGATGATTAAAGGTTAGAGGTACCAGATCTGCTCTTCTAGTCCAGATTAAGCCTTGTATGAACATTTTCTCTGAATGCTGAATGAATATTCTATATCCTAGACAGATTATAGTACATGTACACTGTATGATAAATTTTACAGATAAATGTTTAACGCATGTTTAACATAATCGTGCTGAGGTTTCACAATGAACACATACAGCAACTAGACTGGAGGTAGAGTGAGGTAGGGTTCCACAGTGAATGCTCACTCCAAACTACTTCTTACACTCTATGCCCAAAATCAATGCAGCAAAAACCTTTAAAGAGCCTAAAAATAACTTATTTCACATCTATATTAGGATATGCAACAGTGTTATTATGCACCACTATTATTAACCTATGAAATTGCTGATAAAGAGTGTGTCAGTTCCAGTAACAAACAAATTAACATGTACATTTAAAATTTATTTTTTTAATATCTTTGTCAAAAAAAGCTTTTATTTCACCTATTATAGATTTTTTACAGATTAAAAAATACACTTTATTCATTTCAGAACTGCAGACTTAAAATAAAATCAGTGTCATGGCACATATAATGTGGCTTTTATTTGGTGCATAATTGCGGCACCTAGTGGTGCTTTTTTATATTGGTTAATTCAGAACAGGTGATTCTGAGGGTAAAGGTTAGCTAGAAAGAGCTATTCATTTTGAAGAGTTTCAATTGGTCCGTTCATCAAGACATTTTGTAGTGAAAAGGACAAGAAAGTGTAAAGGACAGTTTGTCTGTTCAGATTATGTAAAAAACTAAAAATCGACAAAAATGGAGATGAGTGTTTTTCACTGGACAGCGACGATATGTTGTAGATATTACATTACATTACATTACATTACATTACATTACATTACATTTGGCAGACGCTTTTGTCCAAAGCGACTTACAATAATGAAGTGCAAATAATAGAAGAGGTTAAGTACAAAAATAATAGAAGTTAAAAATAAAGCATCTATAGATAGGGCCTTAAGGAGGTCAGAGGGAAATAATGGGATAGAGGAGTAGAGAAGAGGAAGAAGGAGATGAGGTTAGAATTAGTTAGTTTGTTAGAGGTGTTAGGAGAGTAAGTGCTCTTTGAAGAGCTCTGTCTTCAGGAGTTTATTATTAAAGATAGTGAGAGATTCTCCTGATCTGGTAGTAGAAGGTAGTTAGTTAGAGGTGTTAGGAGAGTAAGTGCTCTTTGAAGAGCTCTGTCTTCATAATGTTGGAGCAATAAATAAGCTGTTCATGTGTTAGAGAGCTAAAATTCGAAATGGTAGAAATTTAAATGCAGTCCATTGGGTAAATTGGTTCTACCTGTAAACAATGTAAATTCATGTGTACTGTATTTTGAAGTAGTTTGTAAACAAATCATTGTATATTTGTGTTCTTTGCAGTTTACAAAATAAAGAACCAGGGAATGAACAAAATTCTAACCAAGAAAGAAGAGAAAAGATTTAAGTGAAACACTTAAACTACATCCCTGTGTTCGTCTTTCTCTGGATTCTGTGTTCACTATCTGTCATTGGTGTGTAGAGGGAACACACATTACGGACAGAATAATCAGTCTTAAAATATATACACTAATAATCAACATCACGTTATGTTTTTTTTTCCAATATTTAATCCCTTGATTATTTAAATACTACTGTAAGTATCAGATGGGAACAACACTAATACATATCAAATACAATGTTTGATAAGCTCACTATCTGTTCAATAAGCTACTAGTAAAAGCTTCTATTGATGAATATAATCTGAATTCTGTATTCTACAGAGCTAGTATTGTATTCTTCACTAGACTAGTTCTTAATCTAGTCAAATAACGTTTCTTTTATTGTTGAAACTGCTAAGACAATAAAGGGTGCATCACGTTTATTGTAAAGAATATTTACATTATAATTAGAATTTATATTAATATATATATATATATATATATATATATATATATATATATATATATATATATATATATATATATATATATATATAATTAAATATAGTGTTTTTCATTATTTTAAAATGTTCTGGCTTTCAGGCTTTCAGTTAACAGCTGTGCTGACCACGTCAAGAGTTAATTACTTGTCTCTTAATAAAGTGTTTGAGAGCATCAGTTAAAGTAAAGTAGTGAAGAGGTAGAGTTACAGGTATACAGTGAATAGTGAATATTTGAGTAAAGTTCGAATCCAGGTTATGAAAAGCAACAACTACTCAACTAAATAAAGAAAAAATGACTTTTAGAAATGAGAAGAAGAATTTTAAGAACTTTGAAAGTAATCTCAAGTGCAGTCACAAAAAAGACCATCGAAAGGGTTATGATGATGAAACTGGCACTCATTAGGACTGCCCCAAGAAAGGAAGAGCAAGAGTTACCTCTGTTCATCAGAGTTAACAGCTCCCCAGATAAGAGCACCTAAAAGCTTCTTCACAGAGTATTCTGGTTTGTTTAACACTGTTTTTAAGTTACTACATGATTCCTTATGTGTTTCTTTATAGTCTGAATCACTTCTCTATTCATTTACTATGTAGAAAAATATATAATTTAAATGGTACTTTATATTTTATAGCATTTTAGTCTTAGTATTTTATTTGAGTCAACTTTAACGAGTCAGTTCTTTCTAATCGTTTTTGTATGGAAATACAGTTTCGATCTATGCATACTTCACGTCAAACTTCACACCTGCTCGTGAGAACCCACACCTCCTGGGAATGTATGAGGTAAAATGAGATATGAAAAAGAGAGATATGATCTGACTGTTTCTGTCTCTTCTGCCCTAAAGGTAGATAATTCTAGAACTTCATGATGATGAGTGATGGACCTCAAGGCCATTTACTAATCACACTAACTGATTTTAGATTCTGTAGACATGCAGACCGTCTGTCATCGCGCCAAAACCATGATCATCAGATCATCAGAACCACCACAGCAATGAAAAACCTCTGCAGTTTAAACAGTGACATATGTTCAGTGTTGGGCACGTTACTTTGAAAAAAGTAATTAGTTATAGTTACTAGTTACTTCTCCAAAAAAAGTAACTGAGTTACTAGAGGAGTTACTCCACTATAAAAGTAACTAGTTACCAGTAAAAGTAACCATTTGTCACGGGACTAAGAAGGACAGGACCCAAGTGCAAAGAGGTAAGTAATATTTGCCTGCTATTTAAGGATTTATTTTTATTACAAGTTGATGTGGATGTGAGGTAGTGTGAGAGGGACTTCCTTGAGATCTTTTCTTTATTTGATTTCTTTTTTTCTTTTTTATCTCTTTGTTTCTTTTGTAAGCCTCTCATATTTTTCACTCTTTTTTGTGAGATCTTTTATTTCTTTTTTGCCTTCTTTTGAGATCTTTTGAGATTTTTCTTTTCCTTTTCTTTTCTTTTATTTTCTTTTATTTTCTTCAGTACCCTATGTTACCTGGTCACCCCTCTACAAAGGTGCGGCAAGAGTGTGCTGCTTTCCTTGGCCTTATATCCCTTTCAGTCCTGAATTATGTGCCAGTGTTGAAAAATATATATATATTTTTTATAATAATAATAATAATGCTGTCTACTGTCTGTCTACAATGCACACAAAGGAAGACTCTATATTATAATATAAAATCTATATTAACAATAATTCCATTTAACTAAAATAAATAAAATAAAATGTATATTGGACTGGAAGCTGGAAGCCTGTGATTAACCTTTTTATTTTAGATTTGATATTGGCCTTTTTGTTCACAAGCCATGCCTAAACACTAAAATAAACATGATGAAAAGTGTTCTAAATTACGAACAATTGGTAAAAATTGAGCGCTTTTTATTTGCCTCTTTGGCTCTAGTGCTTGTTTTTTTTTTTTTCATTGGCTTATAAACTTTTTCTTTGGCTCGTTTATAGTCTATTCTGATTTAAAACAGGTCTCAATAATAATATAAATTAAAATAATAAGAAAATATGTCCATTGTAATGGACGTAGGGTCTGAAAGGGATATACCAGTGCCAGCAGGTGTGCCTCCTTTGCACTGATTACCTCTTGGAATTCTGGGGTTTTTGTGTTCGCCCCCTGCTGGCAGCACTTGGCTGACCCCTTACACTATTGCGTTACTTTTTCTATCTATCTATCTATCTATCTATCTATCTATCTATCTATCTATCTATCTATCTATCTATCTATCTATCTATCTACAGTACATACACAAGAGGAACGAGCTGACTGAAACCTTCATTTACTTTTATCACTCTTTATGAACGCCTAACTCCTGCTGGATTTGATTCCTGGTCTCAGATCGTCAAAACGAACGTGCAAATTGCACTGCACTCTATTTGGCTTGGTGATTATCACTGGAGAGCGGCAGATCACTGCCAGAATCTGCTAGTTATCATAAAGAAGGTTCCTAGGCTTCATGTCCCTGGTTATTTATTTGGCAGCGTCTTCAGAAGAAGCTCAAAAGCAGTAGCTTGTGTCATGAAGCGAAAGCCCTGGAAGCAAGTAGCTGCTAAACCACAAGTCAGAGGAAGTGAGAAGAGGAAGAGATGGAAAATTAATTGGCTACGTATCATATTGACCGATTTTCAGCCAAAACATGTCTCAAATCTCAAATAGAGCAAATCCTGAGAGCCAAACAAGTTATAGTCACATTTTAAGGATTACAGCAGCTTTGGGTGAGGTTCATCAGTCACTAGATTTTTCTGTCACTGCAGTTTCTTGTTCAACCACTAGATGGACCTATCGAGTTCACACTTTGTGCTGGGTCTTTATGCTGGTGGGGGTAACAAATAAAGACTTTAAACAACACTAACCAGTACTCCCATTGCTCAGCCCAGTACAGTGAGTATCGCAATGCACTAGAGCTAACAAACACCACTAACCACATTAAACAGCAAGTGTTGCAGACCACAAATAATCATGAACAAAAACACATACTGCAAAGAACTAAATCTTAGAAAGTCTTAGTAAGCATTGTAAGTATAGGATTATTTTGCTTATTTTAGGGATAATGTCTTACTTGGAACTATAATCTTATTTTAAGCAATTTAAACTCAAAATAGGCAAGGTAGTCCATATCCTTTTATCCAAATTTAAGGCAAAAGTCAGTGATTTTTGCTTTGTTTTAAGACGTACTTTACTCATTCTGAGATTTTACAATAGCTTATTAGAAGAAACCATTTCAAGATCCTACCATGCTTGCCCTTATTTTATATATATATATATATATATATATATATATATATATATATATATATATATAAGTAAATACAGCTCTGGAAAAAATATCACTTAAAAGATCACTTAAAAATGATGAGTTTCTTTGATTTTACCAAATTAAAGACCTCTGAAATATAATCAAGAGGAAGATGGATGATCACAAACCATCAAACCACCAAACTGAACTGCTTGAATTTTTGCACCAGGAGTAAAGCAGCATAAGGTTATCCAAAAGCAGTGTGTAAGACTGGTGGAGGAGGACATGATGCCAAGATGCATGAAAACTGTGATTTAAAACCACCAGGGTTATTCCACCAAATATTGATTTCTGAACTCTCTTTAAACTTTATGAATATGAACTTGTTTTCTTTGCATTATTTGAGGTCTGAAAGCTCTGCATCTCTTTGTTATTTCAGCCATTTCTCATTTTCTGTAAATAAATGCTCTAAATGAGAATATTTTTATTTGGAATTTGGGAGAAATGTTGTCTGTAGTTCATAGAATAAAACAGCAATGTTCATTTTACTCAAACATAAACTTATAAATAGCAAAATCAGAGAAACTGATTCAGAAACTGAAGTGCTCTCTTATTATGTCTCGAATTACATTTTGTCTAGTTGGATTTTTGCTAAATGCTATAGCTGTTGTATTAAGTTTAACAGCTTTTAAATCTTGTTGATTGCAAAGAGTAAAGTATAATTAATCTTAATCTTAGAAAGAAAGATTAGTGTGGCATCCTGTCCCATCCTCGATTGATAAATGCAGTCAGCTGATCGTACTATAAGGTGATCGGAAACCGTTACTGATCTCCAAAGCATCGATAGGTTTATTATCTCTGTCAAACATCTGCTCAGAAGACACCAACAGTACCATAACACTACCAATGCTTTCCTGTAAGACCCAAAAATAATTATGAAAAACATTTATGGTGTATTTATTTCTGTTTTAAAAGCTATTATGTAATATACTGCTCATATGAGCCAATGTGGTTGGCTGTGGCCATATGTAATTTCATTCATTTTCATGTTGAGCATTGAAAAAAGGCCTGTAAAAAACACCACAGTGTGTCCAAAAAGTCACGTTTATTCATGAAAAAACAATTTAAAATTCTCAATAAATGCCTTCTTTGGCTTCTAGACAAATACGGCTGTTCTAAATTAAAGCAAGAATGTTTGCTGTTGAATTTACATAAAAAAATTTAGGAAACCGGTTGCCTTAAAAAAGTTAAGTAATGAATCATGAAAACTTAAGTTATCATAACTGAGAACATCAAGTTAATACAACTAAAGAGGAAGTTGATTTAACTTTTTTTTATTTTTGTTATACTGTAAGACCGGATAAGTTGAGTTTACTTAACTTTTTTAAGGCAGCCAGTTTGCTCAAATATTTTTAAATAATGAGTAATGGGGAATAAAAACTTGAGTTAGCATAACATAAAAAAATCAAGTTATTACAACTAAAGGGGAAGTTGATTTATTTGTAAGGTAGCCCAGGGGGAATCACTACACACTGATGGTGAGAGTTAGTCAGAATCTGTTGGACACACCCCCAGTATGCAAATCGATTGTGACAGAAGCCAATGGAAAAGAAGCTGTTAATGACAAAACAGACTAAACTCAGTTATTATTATAAGTTGGTTCAACTCAAAGATCTCAGTTTGAATAGTACAGTTTATGTGGCCACAAATTCAGTTAAACTAACTCAATATAGTTGAGTTTTTATTGTTTAGAAATATCCAATTTTATATAAAACAGACTTCATTAAATCATTTGAGTTTTAACAGCGTATGGATTTACAGTGTAATCAAAATCATCTGTACATAAGCTCGTGAAAAATGGCATAAGTATATAAATCATGCCGTGCAGAATCTCATATCTCTGTATTAAATACAGCAACAGGACTATGATTATGGAGTTGGACGGCGTTAACACATCATTTCGATTAGGAAAAACTCAGTCTTGGACTTCAGTCTGCAGCACAAACACAGTTAATTGAAAGCTTTTTCTTCCATTCAGAGGCTTCCAGCTCACAGATGGAGCAGAAAGCTGCTGCGTCTGATTAAAGCCCTAATCAGGAGGACCTGCAAGAAGCCCAGTGCTGGAAGGAACTGAAGCAACACAGTGTTTCAAAACACTGAGAGCTAAAAGACTGTAGCTTTTAAACTGTATTTACAAGCACTTCTATACTTTACACACTTTAATATACATCAGGGGTGTCCAAACTATGGCCCATTTGCGGCCCGTTTCTATTTTTGGAGGTATTTTAGAAATAGAATGAAAGTTGGCCCGCTGTTAAGCAGGTTTTTATAATGTGAGATTCAAAGTTTGAACGCTAGGTGTCAGAAACGGGCCAAAGAGTCTAAAAGCGGAGAGAGTGTGCATTTCTAGCGCAGAAAAACAGGGCAAAAGAGTCAAAAAGCAGAGAGGGTGCACATTTCTAGCGCAAAAAAACGGGTCAAAGAGTGTAAAAGTGGAGAGGGTGCACATTTCTAGCGCAGAAAAACAGGGCAAAAGAGTCAAAAAGCAGAGAGGGTGCGCATTTCTAGCGCAGAAAAACGGGGAAAAGAGTCTAAAAGCGGAGAGAGTGTGCATTTCTAGCGCAGAAAAACGGGGAAAAGAGTCTAAAAGCGGAGAGAGTGCGCATTTCTGGCGCAGAAAAACAGGCCAAAGAGTCTAAAAGCGGAGAGAGTGCACATTTCTAGCGCAGAAAAATGGCAAAAGAGTCTAAAAGTTGCCGTAATTAAGGAGTTTAATATTAAGAGACATCATGAAATTAAACATAAATTTGAAAAATCTTAGTTTACACAACACTGTCAAAGATAAAGATTGTAAGACATGTAAGATGGTGTGTAAATAAAATAATCAGGAAAATGTATTATTTAAAGTGGTATATTTCATTATTTGTTTTATTACAGAGTCTGTGGCCCGTGACTTCAAATATATTTCTCCTTCTGGCCCCCAACAAAAAAAGTTTGGACACCAATGATATACATTATATAGTCTCTCAATCTCAGAGCCTTTCATATCTGTGGTAGCAACCTTACATTTCTGGCACTTTCTGCGTGGAGACTGGATTTCAGTAGCAGCAACTTTATATACTAGTGCATGTCAAAAAAGAATATTACAATTGAAAAGTTACTTTATTTCAGTAATTCAGTTCAAAATGTGAAACTCATATATTATATAGCTGTATTACACACAGAGTGATCTATTTTAAGCCTTTTTTATTTATTGTTGATGATTAATTATGGCTTAGAGCTAATGAAAACCCAAAAATCAGTGTCTCAGAAACGTTGAATATTATATAAGACCAATTGGTACCTTTGGCAGTGTGGGCAGTGTGCCAAGTCCTGCTGAAATCCTAAAAATCTTACAGCACTTCATGCCTCCCTCTGCTGACAACGTTTATAGAGATGTGAATTTCATTTTCCAGCAAGACTTGGAACACTGCCCACACTGCCAAAAGTACCAATTTGTCTTACACAATATTCAAATTTTCTGAGGCATTGATTTTTGGGTTTTCATTGGCTGTAAGCTCAAAATCATCAACAATAAAATAAATAAACACTTAAAATAGATATATAAACAAAGTCTATATTATATATGAGTTTCACATTTTCAAGTACCTTTCAATGATATATTTTTTTTTTTTATCTGCAGGACTATATATGTATTATTCAATAAACTACGGAAAACGTTTCTCCACAATTCCAAATAGGAATATCATCATTTAGAGCATTTATTTGCCGAAAATGAGAAATGGCTGAAATAACAAAAAAGATGCAGAGCTTTCAGACCTCAAATAATGCAAAGAAAACGAGTTCATATTCATAAAGTTTTAAGAGTTCAGAAATCAATATTTGGTGGAATAACCCTGGTTTTTAATCACAGTTTTCATGCATCTTGGCATCATGTTCTCCTCCACCAGTCTTACACACTGCTTTTGGATAACTTTTTAATTCAGTTCAAAATGTGAAACTCATATATTATATAGCTGTATTACACACAGAGTGATCTATTTTAAGCCTTTTTTATTTATTGTTGATGATTAATTATGGCTTAGAGCTAATGAAAACCCAAAAATCAGTGTCTCAGAAACGTTGAATATTATATAAGACCAATTGGTACCTTTGGCAGTGTGGGCAGTGTGCCAAGTCCTGCTGAAATCTGAAATTCTCCTCCACCAGTCTTACACACTGCTTTTGGATAACTTTATGCTGCTTTACTCCTGGTGCAAAAATTCAAGCAGTTCAGTTTGGTGGTTTGATGGCTTGTGATCATCCATCTTCCTCTTGATTATATTCCAGAGGTTTTTAATTTGATGAAATTAAAGAAACTCATAATTTTTAAGTGGTCTCTTATTTTTTTCCAGAGCTACATATAGATTTTTGTGTGTATTTGCTTCTATTCACTGCTTTCCAGAGAGCAGATGGTTCTGAAAGTTGCCATGGCTTTCAGTGGCAGAGCTGTGGAGCTCAGCGCCAACATGCCAGAGCAAGTCAGTCCTGCCCCTGCATGTAAATCCTCACACAGAGTTCTCATACAGTCATACAGTACAGAACTGAAGATCTGGGGCCTCATGTACTAAAGGTGCATACCAGAAAAACTAGCGTACGCCATATTTCACACTCACGGTCAGATGTGCTAAATGCACGTGTTTCCCCACAACACTTTCATTTTAGGCGTACGTAGGATTTTTGTACGTATGTTTCTAATGTGTTTTTGTCTTTTGGCGACACTTAGAGGCGATGCATTGAAATTACAACTATTAAGATATCCTTTATGCACAGATTATAGTAATCAGCCATTACTGGGTAAAATAAAGTAAATTATTATGACAATTAAACAGTAAATTAATTAGACAATTTCATTGGCCTAGATTATATAAACATGCATTAAAATGTTGAACTGGAGTTGTGGGAGATGGCAGCGTTGGCATTATTAAAAAAATATTGCTTATGTCCGAATTCTTCAAGAGCGTGTTTTTTCCGTGACCATTAAGGGTTTTTTGGCCCATGATGACGACTGGCTTATAAACCGTTTCAGATTTCCAGATTTGGGTTGGGTTAAGATTACAAGAGTGCGTGACTGGTGGCTTCTTGGTCATTTAACTCATGTAAAGCATTTGAATGAAAGAATTTATTATCCATCTTAGAACAATTAATTTAAAATATGGGTAACTATTAAATAACTTAGAAGACAGAGGCAACGCTATGCGCCTTGCGACACTTTCTTGACGGGCATATTATACTAAAGCAATAGAACACTAGAGGGAGTGTGTTATCACGAGTAGCAGCATGGCTGTGATTCGGTCATAGATCCGTTGATCATCACAGCCGTGATGTTATTCGTGATAACACACGACCTTGAGTGTTCTATTGCTTTTATACAACAGTTTTTTGTTACAAAATGAATAAAGAAAATAAATCAAAGATCTGATCAGAATGAATATGCCTTAATATGAACTGTGCCTTCCGCCAAAAAGTAGTTCCACAACAACTGTAACAGAACTGAAACTAAACTTTAAGGTGCATGGTTCATACAGATTAAAACCCTGAAAGTTAGCTTGAAGATGGTAACATTAGGACCCTGAAATACCGCTAATACTCTCCTCTCCTGCTCTGTGGAGTCGTCTTCAGGTGAAAGCTGCAATTTTTTTTTGCATTTTTGAGCAGTTTTGCTGGGTGGTGTTGGTTTTAGCATGCCGGCTGGACTGTGGTTAGGTTAGCATAGCTTGCTTTAGCTGGTTAAGTTAGTGTTCTGGCTGTCAGACGCCATTAGCCAAGCGATTTTCTTTCCCTTTTTTCCACAAAAGACGAGCCAGCGCTGCGGGCGAGCGTGTCGTGGTTGAGCGCTAGCCTGTGCTAAGCTAACGCTGCTGCTTGTGCTTGTGCTCAACCAATCAGATTGTGAGGTCGGAACTAACTGTTCTAATCTAGCATATTATTATAATTATTATTATTATAACACTATACTCTGCATAATTGAGGGAGGAGACATGGCAGGTGTGAGGTGTGAGGTGCGATGTACTAAGAGAAAGTACGTGGGACTCTGCCTACGCACAGTTTGATACATCCGTTTTTTTGTGCCTACGGAACAATTTAACAGGAAGTCCACGCAAGTCTTACATGAGTACATGAGGCCCCAGATCCTCGGTTTAGGAGATGCATGGTTGTGGTGTCTCCAGAATGATGCAGAACATGCAAGCAACTTATTCTACAGTGTTCATACAGTATAACCAGCGCAGCAAGCTGGAAAACTTAATCGCCCGAGCGCAGGCCGACCCCCGGTCTGAAGGCGAGTGTGCCGGGGGTTCGTGGATAGAGGCTTTGAGGGGATTAAAAAGACAAGAG
The DNA here is from genome assembly GCF_023375975.1 of Astyanax mexicanus. Classification (NCBI taxonomy): domain Eukaryota; kingdom Metazoa; phylum Chordata; class Actinopteri; order Characiformes; family Acestrorhamphidae; genus Astyanax; species Astyanax mexicanus. Next base: position 3,607,812 of record NC_064409.1, read on the forward strand.
TCGGCCCGAGTCTCCACGTCTGCCCTTCTCTCTCTCTCTCTCTCTCTCTCTCTCTATTCCTCCCTCTCTATCCTACAAGTCGCCTCTGCATGTCAGCTATTTCTACATAATGGCATTTTTCTACTTCACAAAGGATTATCCCTGTAGGTGTGAAATTGGTTGTTGAACTCACACTCGCGTGTAGACACTACTTAAACACGTAGGAGCCTGCATTCACGCACACTCACAAATACACACACACACACACACACACACACGTACACACACACAAATACAAACACAACCTAAGATAAGGCCACCGTCATTAAATGCGTTTTAAATTGGACAAGATGCTACACTAACGCAAGCAAGAAAACATGCTTTTTTCAGTTCACATGACATTTCAGCTGAAAGCAAACATGCCGTCAGAAGCTCTTTCTCTTACTGACAATAAGAGAAAAACACTATTACATCTAATATAGTTTGTGGATCAGCAAAAGCAAATCAACAAGGCAGCGTGCCACACAGTGCAAAGTGATGAAATGCACTTTCTCACCCGTTCTTTACACTTAGGTCAAAAGCCTGACTGATGCACTGAGTGAGTGCATGCTCTAAAAATAAAAAACAAAAAGGTTTTGAAGACTCTCACTGATCACTAGAACTGAGTAGCTGTACTCTGTACACTGTGTAATGCATGTGCTGCATTAGCATGGTTATGGTCATTACTGCTGCAAGCTCTGGCTCTGTAAATTAAATGGAACACCCTGCACCAAGCTTAACAGTTTCGGGATTCGTTCCATTCATTATTCTGTCGGTAGAAGTATAGATACTTCTAAAGAATTCAAAATACTTCTGTATTTTAGCTGAACTATCAACTCAAGCTTTTTACTCTGGATTTAAGTACTGGTTTTAAAACTACTTAAAGTATAAAAATAAAAGTAATGTAAAAGGAAGTCCTATAGTGCACTAACCCCACCCCCTCCCAAAAACACATTTTTCTAAAAGCTAGAATGACTATAATATTAAAATATTAAAATGTTAATGTAAAAATATAATTTGGGATGCACTAGATTCCCTGTTTTAGATGCAAATATACCCAGTGAAAAAAAATTATAAAATGTATGGTTAGGTCAAAATCTGCAAGCTCTGTAAATTGAATGGAACACCCTGCACCAAGCTTAACAGTTTCAGAATTTGTTCTGCAATTATTTTATCACATAAATCAATCAACTGCCTGGACAAAATAAGTCTCCATCTGTGTTTAAGTAAGTAAATGATGTTGGTTGGTTGGTTGATGCTGCAGTTGGTCTGCAGGTTTAGGTTCAGCAACAGTATGTGCTGAAAGAATGAGGTCAGCTGACTACCTGAATATACTGAATATTATAGACCAGGTTATTTCATCAATCCATCATATTAGTGTGACTTTTTTGGTAACACTTTACTTGAATGGGTCATTTGATGGCCTCGTTGATGCTCAACTGACCTTCAACCAACATTCTACTGAACATAACCCTAAACCTAATCCTAATCTTAACTCTTAATCAACCCTAAAATCTGCCCCTACATCTAACCTTAACCTTAACCATTAATCAACCCTAAAATCTAACCCTTACCCTTAATCAACAATACAACTCTAAAATCTAACCCTACACCTAACCCTAACCTTAACTATTAATCAACCCTAAAATATAACCCTACACCTAACCCCTATTTAACCGTGAAATCTAACCCTACACCAAACCCTAACCTTAACCCTTAATCAACCATAAAATCTAACCCTACACCTAACCCTAACCTTAACCCTTAATCAACCCTAAAATATAACCCTACACCTAACCCTAACCTTAACCCTTAATCAACCCTAAAATATAACCCTACACCTAACCCTTACCTTAACTATTAATCAACCCTAAAATATAACCCTACACCTAACCCTTATTTAATGTAAAATCTAACCCTACACCTAACCCTACACCTAACCCTTATTTAACCGTAAAATCTAGCCCTACACCTAACCCTAACCTTAACCCTAAATCAACTCTAAAATTTAACAATACACTTAATCCTAACCTTAACCCTTAATCAATCCTAACATTTAACCATATACCAAACCCTAACCTTAACCATTAATCAACTCTAAAATCTAACCCTACACCTAACCCTAACCCTAAATCAACTCTAAAATTTAACCCTACACCTAACCCTAACCTTAACCACTAATCAACTCTAAAACCTAACCATAACCTTAACCCTTAATCAACCCTAAAATCTAACCCTACACCTAACCCTAACCTTAACCATTAATCAACCCTAAAATCTAACCCTTACCTTTAATTGACCCTAAAATCTAACCCTACCCCTAACCCTAACCTTAACCCTTAATCAACCCTAAAATCTAACCCTTCACCTAGCCCCAACCTTAACCCTTAATCAACCCTAAAATCTAACCCTTCACCTAACCCCAACCTTAACCCTTAATCAACCCTAAAATCTAACCCTTCACCTAACCCCAACCTTAACCCTTAATCAACCCTAAAATCTAACCCTTCACCTAACCCCAACCTTAACCCTTAATCAACCCTAAAATCTAACCCTACACCTAACCCTAACCTTAACCATTAATCAACCCTAAAATCTAACCCTAACCTTAACCATTAATCAACCCTAAAATCTAACCCTACACTTAACCCTTCTCAACCCTACACCTAACCCTTACCCTAACCTTAACCCTTAATCAACCCTACACCTAACCCTAACCTTAACCTTTAATCAACCCTAAAATCTAACCCTATACCTTACCCTAACCTTAACCCTTAATCAACCCTAAAATCTAACCCTACCCTTTAACTTTAACCTTAACCTAACCTTTAAATCTAACTCTAAACTCAATGCTTAAATGCTGAAATGTTAAAATTGAGTTTGGGTTAATAGAGAATCATTACTTTCACCTTTTAGTTTACTTGCATTTAATAGGCATTCAGTTGAATTATAGTTGAATGTCAGTTGAGCATCATCAAATGGACCATCCAAGTAAAGTGTTACCCTATTTTTTGATGACCGATTTGAGCCTGGGGATTAAAAAGAATGGTACATGTGAGCGAGAGAGAAAGAAAGAGAGAAACAAAAAGAGAGACATTAACAAGCTATCAGAGAGTAATAGTAATTACAATGCTTAGACGCTCACTCGACGCGTGAATGGCCTTCATCCAGAGATGGAGAGAAAGAGAGAGAGAGAGAAAGAGGGCTGGCAGAGACACAGCTGACAGTGTGAAGCGAATGCACTGGCCTCCAATTTTTTAAAAGAGTGTTTTAATCAGACCATAAAAAACAAACATCCATTCATTACTGTTACAGTGAAGTGCACCTATTTGTGCTGTTGTGTCAAACTCACCTTTCACCTGCTGCCACAGCTCCTCCACCAGCTTCACCACCACCAGCTTCACCACCACCACCACACCGGTCTTCTTCCAGCAGCTTCCAACACAATCCTGCTGGAATCAGAAGCTCCTGAGTTTATTAACCTTCTGCAGAAACTGGAGCGAACAACTCTCTGAGAGAGAGAGCAAGAGATGAAACTCCATGCACTGAACTTTCCAGTCCCAGTGGAACAAGTGGGGGTTAGAATCCAGGAAAGTAGCGATATGTGCAAATATGTGTGTGTAAGTGTGTGTGTGTAAGTGTGTGTGAATGAATGAGTCACACACACACACACCTCTCCAGCTGCAAACACATGGAGTGTGTGGATTTGCAGTAACAGGTCGAACAGCGTAGTTAAAAAAAAAGAAAAAAGAGTGAAAGTATGAAAGTGAGATAGTGTGAGTGTGAGTGTGTGTGGAGGGAGGGAAGAAAGGGGGGGGGGGGGGTTGGGGAACCAGCAACAGGGGCTGGAGGGCATTGATTTGTTCCTTAGCTCCTCCAAGAAAGTATTTGTCCCCCCGCCCGCCCCTCCATCCATCTACGTCCCTTTTTTCCCTGTAAATGTCTGTAAAGAGAGAAGGAATGTAGCTCCAGATTTAGATGGTTCCAGTTGGAAGGCTGGCTGGAGCTCACAGCTCACAGTGGACAACTCTTACAGATGGAAGGAACTGATTAGGAGAGAAAGAGCCTGGTTTGCAGAAAAGTTTGATTGGAAAAATGACAAAAAATTGGAAAAGACAAAGCCGTCCCAATCAGTTTTCCCATTCATTACTCTGTAGGAAGAAGTATAGATACTGGATACAGTCAAATGATGTCTGTTTTACATAAAATTGGATATTTTTAAACAAAACTCAACTATTTTGAGTTAGTTGAACATTTGTGGCCACATATACTGTACTATTCAAACTGAGAGCTTTGAGTTGAACCAACTTATAATAACTGAGTTTAGTCTGTTTTGTCATTAACAGTTTCTTTTCCATTGGCTTCTGTCACAATCTATTTGCATACTGGGTGTGTCCAACAGTTTCTGACTAACACTCACCATCAGTGTGTAGTGATTCCCCCTGGGCTACCTTACAAATAAATCAACTTCCCCTTTAGTTGTAATAACTTGTTTTAATTTATGCAAACCAGCTGCATTGAAAAAGTTGAGTAAACTCAACTTATCTGGTCTTACCGTATAACAGAAACAAAAAGTTAAATCAACTTCCCCTTTTAGTTGTAATAACTTGATGTTCTAAGTTATGCTAATTGAAGTTTTAATTACCCATTATTTAACTTTTTTAAGGCAACTGGATTCCTCAAATTTTTTAAGTAAATTTAACGTATCCAGGTTTACAGTGTAGAAGTTGAGGTATCAACTCAAGCTTTTTAACTTTTTTAAGTAAAAGTATAGTAAAAGTACTGGTTGAAAACCAATGCATTTTACATACAGTAAATTGTAAATATATTAAATTCCCTTCCATTACTTTGTAGGTAGAAGTAAAGAGTTTAAAATACTTCTGTAGAAGTGAAAGTAGAAGTATTAACTCAAGCTTTTTAACTTTTTTTTAAGTAAAAGTATAGTAAAATGTTTTACAAGTATTTGAAGTATAAAAATAAAAATTACACTACCATAATACTATAATGTTAAAATATTAAAATGTTAATGCTGATATCATTTAGGATGCACTAGGCTCCTCCCTTTTTTCAGCAGCATATATGCCCATATATGAAAATTAATGCATTTTATATAGCGTAGAATGTACATATATTAAATTTCCTTCCATTACTCTGTAGATAGAAGTACAGATAAAGTTTAAAATACTTCTGTAGAAGTGGTAAAAGTACTGTTTTTTTTCTAAAAGCCATAATGGCTATAATGTTAAAACATTATAATGTTAATGTTGACAATATAATTTGGAATGCACTAGGCTCCCTGTCTGTATCAGCTGCATATCCTGTATGCCCATTAATGTAAATCAATGCATTTTACATATAGTAGAATGTAAATATATTAAAGTTAAAGTTTAGTTGGGCTGGAGTATGTCTGCAGTCTCTCTTGAGTCTCTGCATGGATCATCTTCATACTAGACTACATACATCTGGGACGTGTGCAGGTGTGATGGATCACAGTATAAACCAATAGGGAGTCAGAACAGTGTATGTTTATACTTCTCTACATCCAATCACAATCAGATTCACTCTATCTGGATGGAGAGATTTATCTGGATAGGGGTTTTATTGAACGATGAGAAGCCAGAATGAAAACGAGCTGAAATGAAACAGGAGAACGAGGCTATTTTTAATAAAATGTAAGGAGGAGAAGTAAAAAGTCGTCTGAAAATAATAATTACAGCTCTGGTCATTGTCAGTAAAAGAGTAGCTCTAACTTGGCAAGCTGTAAAGCTTAATCTGCAGACGCCTTAGCTTGCAGAAATGTCATTTGGATGAAAGCTTGAGGAAAGCAAGCTGAACTCTATCCAATTGGGTCATCATTTGATCTCTCAACACACCAAGACGTCTGTAAGAATATCTAGTAAAATTCAGCAATGATAACAAATAACAATACCAATTCTTCTTACAGTGTTAAAGAAAATCAAAGCTATGCTAGGCTAAGCTAGGTCATTATAATACATGTGTCATAAACCAGCCAATAAAATAGAACTTATAATTATATTTTTCTCCTAGCCCACCATAAACAAAAAAACAGACTGTCACACAGTAACAGTTTTAATGGGCATGTAAAACCACATCTGGAGATTTTTGTCTCTGACCAGAGTCACACACTTAAAATACTCAATATATGCATTCTATGGCACCTTCTAACTGAATTCCAGAGGTGTTTAGGTACTGCTAGACTTATAAGAATATATACAAATCCCTTAATTCTTATTCATTATGTCTTATATCAGTTTTTTTGGAAAGAAAAAAGAGGAAACTATTTGTTTACAGGCAATCTTGTAATCTTGTTAGTTTGAAAAGAATGAACCAGTAGTCCTTGTAGAACTGTTAGAACTAAAGGTCGGAAAGCAGGTCGCAGTTCTCGATGATGAACTGCTAGCTAATATCGCCCTGGCTTACCGGAACAACTTTAGGATTCCTCAGTGTAGCTCTGTTGTGCAGCATTAGGCGCTAATCGAAAATGGAAATCTGGAAATCTAAGCTTACTGTAAAAAAAGGAAGTGCTTTACTCACCCAAATAAACAGTTTTCAGGAGAGAAATCTGTGTAGATTAAAATCCAGCACTTGTAGGTCTTTAAAAGAAAATGTTTTTATAAAAATTACAGATTTGTTTACTTAACTTAACTTAGTTTTACAGGTCTCCCTACCTAGCGGCAAGACCTGCTGAATCAGAAAGGAATATGGTGACACCCCTGTTCCTTACTAGTGTTGCATAATGCACCTTATATAAGACGTTTATTGATAGTTCGACTCATAGTCCTATAGTGCGAAAAATATGGTAAGTGATTTTGTGTAGAAAGCAATTTTAAACATAGTTTAAAAAGTGCGTAGAAAGGCAAAAAGTTGCTATATAAGTGTAATACTAAGTAATTAAGTAATTGAATGCACGCATTCTACATATTTTACAAACCTCACAACTTGCAGGAGTGCTGAATGTGATTTAAACCAGCTGTACGCTGTTTTATTTGTTTTAAGAGAATCTTAAAGAAATGAGAGCAGCGTCAACAGCAAGTTCAGTGAGCTCAGCTGCTTCTCCTGTGTACTCTAAACTCAGACGTGTAAAAAGCCTGTACACTTCTCACATAAAACCAGGACTACACCTCTGAATGAGCAGAGAGAGAGAGAGAGAGCACACAGCCAATGAGAGAGCCAGTAATGGATGTGCAGCACAGCCACGCTGAAAAAGTGAGAGCGATTATGGGGTCAACTTTAACAGCCCATCACTGGAATGCAGGGAGATTTTTATTGGTGCTTTCCAGCTGTCACTCATGACACACTATAACTCAACAAGCCCAGGTCACACATAAAGACCCGGCAAGCTAAAAAACTCTCCCGACCCCGGGGTCAAAGGTCAAGCACAGGACCATCATCTGGAGCAAACTGTGAGGAGGGCCATTTAGTGCAACATACACACTAGGAAAAATAAGTACAGATTTGTACTTAAAAGAGTATAAAGCTTTTTGGTTGCTGTGGTGTTGCTAACTGGTTGCTAGCTGGTTGCTTTGAAGTTGGTAAAGGGTCTCTAGGTGGTTGGTATGTTATCAAAGTTGGTTGCTGTGGTGATGTTAACTTACTTACAATCACACTTATATAGCACCTTGTTGCCTTTTAGGTTGTTGGTAGTTGGTTGTTTTGGTATCCCAGATGGTTGCTATGAAGCTGGTACGTGGTTTCTTGGTGGTCGGCCTGGTATTAAAGTTGGCTGCTGTGGTGTTATGAATTGGTTGTGAGCTGGTTGCTTTGGTATCCCAGATGATTGCTATAAAGATGATAAGTGGTTTCTTGGTGGTTGGCATGGTATCAATTTTGGTTGCTGTGGTGTTGCTAACTGGTTGCTAATTAGTTACTATGATATACCAGATGGTTTATATAAAGCTGGCAAGTGGTTTCTAAATGGTTTGCATGGTATCAAAGTTGACCGCTGTGGCGTTGCTAACTGGTTGCTAGCTGGTTGCTTTGAAGTTGGTAAAGGGTATCTAGGTGGTTGGTATGTTATCAAAGCTGGTTGCTGTGGTGATGTTAATGTACTTACAATCACACTCATATAGCACCTTGTTGCCTTTTTCGGTTGTTGGTACTTGGTTGCTTTGGTATCCCAGATGGTTGCAATGAAGCTGGTACGTGGTTTCTTGGTGGTCGGCCTGGTATTAAAGTTGGCTGCTGTGGTGTTATGAATTGGTTGTGAGCTGGTTGCTTTGGTATCCCAGATGATTGCTATAAAGATGATAAGTGGTTTCTTGGTGGTTGGCATGGTATCAATTTTGGTTGCTGTGGTGTTGCTAACTGGTTGCTAATTAGTTACTATGATATACCAGATGGTTTATATAAAGCTGGCAAGTGGTTTCTAAATGGTTTGCATGGTATCAAAGTTGGTTGCTGTGGTGTTGCTAACTGGTTGCTAGCTGGTTGCTTTGAAGTTGGTAAAGGGTCTCTAGGTGGTTGGGATGCTATCAAAGTTGGTTGCTGTGGTGATGTTAATGTACTTACAATCACACTCATATAGCACCTTGTTGCCTTTTTAGGTTGTTGGTACTTGGTTGCTTTGGTATCCCAGATGGTTGCTATGAAGTTGGTAAATGGTTTCTAGATGGTTGGTATAGTATCAAAATTGGTTGCTGTTGTGTTGCTAATTGGTTGCTTTGCTATCCCAGATGGTTGCTATGAAGTTGGTAAATGGTTTCTAAGTGGTTGGTATGGTATCAACGTTGGTTGCTGTGGTGTTAATATCTAACTTACTTACAATTACACTTATATAGCACTCTTTTGTCATTCTAGGTTGTGGGTAGCTGGTTTCTTTGGTATCCCAGATGGTTTCTATGAAGCTGGCAAGTGGTTTCTAAATGGTTGGCATGGTATCAAAGTTGGTTGCTGTGGTCTTTCTAACTGGTTGCTAACTGGTTGCTTTGGTATCCTAGATGGTTGTTATTAGGTTCTAGATGGTTGATATGGCATCAAAGTTGGTTGCTGTGGTGTTAATAACTAACTTACTTACAATTACACTTACATATCACCCTTTTGCTTTTTTAGGTTGTTGCTAGTTGCTTTGGTATCCAAGATGGCTATGACTATAAAGCTGGCAAATAATTTCTAGGTGGTTGCTGTGGTTAACTTATTTAATTACATAACTAATTACAATTAGTTACACTTATACAGCCCTTTTTTACTTTTCTATGGCTACTTTGTGGTTTTTAGGTCTTTGCTATGGCTTCTCAGGTCGATGTATTGAAAATTGCAGCCATAATAAGCTAAATCAGTGAAGACTGCTGAAAACTTGTACAATTTTAATCCCAGTTGTCTCAGATGCTGTCCGTGGGAATATTGCACTATGAAGACATGGGTGGTCTTAGCATGATTTATGGCTTTTCCTTAAAAACCTCTCTGTAACATCTCAGGTTCTAGGAATACAGTGAAGCCCTTTTTTGATTTAAAGTCTTTTAAGTGGCACTCTAGATGGTGGAATAGCGTGGCTGGAGATGACAGAGGAGGCCAAAGTGAGAGTGGGAGACGGGGAAGGTTATGAACTGAAGGAAGATCAGACTGGCCACAGGTGTTGGGAAGCCTGCTAGGCATCGCAGAGTCACTCTTTCATGTTCCAGAGGCCTCTGGGATAGCAGGCTCCACGGGGCGCCAGCAAACCCATAAATTTAGCTGGAGGTGAACGCTAGCTGAAGGACATGGCACTGATTGAGGAAAAAGGCTTTCTTGTTACTTAAAGACTTTAGAGACACTTTGAGCTCATCATTTCTTTTTAAAATACACAAAAAATATCACAAATTATCACAAATTTCAAGTACATACAACAGTAATAAACACTGCTAAATGGTTTATCAAATCAAATCAAATCAAATCAAATTTATTTGTATAGCGCTTTTTACAACAGGTGTTGGCACAAAGCAGCTTTACAGAAACATGATTACAGGACAAAGAATCAGGCAAAACATTAAACATAGAAGATACATAATACAGAACCCCCAGTGAAAAACTCCCTCAGAGCTGCAGGAGGAGGAAGAAACCTTGGGAGGACCAAGACTCACATTAAAGGGGGGACCATCCTACCACTGGTCAAACGGCTTTTAAATTAAAATTTAAAAAGTCTTTTATACATCCATATAGGTTTTATATATTCAGGAGTATAATAGCGCCACTAATGGCTTGGATGTAATCTGTAGTGGAGAGTAAGATGGATGATGAGCAGCTGATCTGTGGTGGTGGTGGAGAAGAGCTGACTTCAGAAACTTCCATCAGTCTGGCTGGACAGGAGACGCGAGAGCCTGAGGGTCCAACATCGGTATCGGGTCAGACAGGTGGGCAGTCAGTAACTCGGAGGAAGGCAGAGAGATGGAATTAGTTTTGACTGGATTTATGCAAAACTGAGAATATTAAAACATTATCAGAGTGTGGCAAATGACTCCGGCAGAACTGAATAAAACAGCCTAACTAAAGGCAGAGAGCCAGAAGGTAACATAGACATGGAGGCTCCCTGAAACACCAGCATCCACCCACTCCACCGTCCACAAACCTGAGTGACCGTGTGCAGTGGGAGAACAACAGCACCAGCATCTCAGTTTACCACAATTTCCTCTGTCCATGAACCCCTGAATCTGCAGCCTTATCTAAAGGGAAAAACATTAATTACCAAAAGTTAAACTAAACAAGTAAGTTTTCAGTCTAGACTTAAAGATTGAGACTGTGTCTGAGTCCCGAACATATTCGGGGAGATTATTCCAGAGTTGAGGCGCTTTATAAGAGAAAGTAAGGTTTAGTAATGTCCCAACTATTTATGTATTGAAGCTAGGTATGACTTTATAAAACATTAATAGATTTTAATGCTTAAAAATGTAAAAATATTAAATAATAACTGTTATAATTGTAATCATAAAAAACAACTAGTATAGATGAATAATTATTAAGTAAGTACTGTTAATTAGCGTACCTTTATTGTAAAATATTACCAGTACCTCTCTTAAAAGTGCCTATGTGGTCAAACAATCGTCATTCTATCTTTTTAGCTTTTGATAGCAAAGTTTGAAAAAAAAATAAAAAAAATAAATGCACCTTTAAATAGGACATATTATACCTCTTTTTACACAAGTTAGAATAGGGCACATAATGTTAAACTCTCACATAAAAAGGTCTCACAAGCTCTATTCTTGGCAGTTTCAGTCCCTTTCAGAATGAGCCGTTTAAAGGCTCTGTCACTTTTATGCAAATTAGCTGTTGCTGGCCAAGCTATGTTAGTATTAGTTTGTGCTAAACAGCAAAAAAATGAACAAGGTAGTTCTAGCAGGAAAACTCTAGAAACAAAATGCAGCAAGAAAGATTTAATCCCAATAAACACGTATGACAATTAGTAATAGTGAATATAGTGTATATAGAGTCTTTGGCGAAAGCCCCGTCGAAGCCCAGGTCCGCAGCGTCTGGAACCTCGCAGATCCTGCCGTACTTGTACGGCGGGGGCGGAGCCTATCCCCTGGGCAACCGGCGGGACCGAACTGGAGGCGGTGGGGAAGGAGGAGGGTGAAAACGTATGTCAGCGTCTGCAAGCAGGGGAGAACAGGTATGAGGGAGGTCTTTTAAGGACAGGTGGGAGTTGGTGATTGGCTGAGAAAAGTGGCGTGATTTCGAGTTTCCCGCTAGAACCTACGCAGAGCTTTCAGTTCATGCTTAACTGTGATAAAAGCACAAAACTCATCATTTGAAAGTTCATACATCTCTCTCATCTGGTGACTTGCCACAGGCAGTAGGTACAGATCCCACCTTCAAAAAAAGTCTGCTGGATAATCCTGCGGTGTACTGTCTAAGGCTCTAGTGCGGTTTGACTGTGGGAATAGCCTAATAAATACTTGGAGAAGCTACCTGTGCTATACTAAAGATCCTTAAGCCAGACAGAGCTTGAGAAGCTGGATAGCTCTTATACTAAATAATATTCATTCATAAAAATCATTCTTACCCACAAAGAAGAGAACAAGACATAGTCAAACACAGAGTAGAATGTAACAAACCAAGGTCCAAAGTGAATTTTTTATTCAGAGATCTCACCTAAAATTAGTGTCTAATGTAATAAATATGTAATATTGGATATTCAACAATAAATAGGCTTGAAAACTAATTTTGTCTCATTTGTTTAACAGTCTTTATCTACATTTAGGACTCTTATGAAGTTTTAGGTCATATTTATGCAGAAATATAGAAAATAAAGGCTATAAAGGGTTTATAAACGTTCAAGCTTTACTGTTTATGCATAGTTTGTCTGATTCATCCTGTACAGAGACTCAGATACTGTATATAACTAATACCATGCGATAGTAGTAAGCATGTAAAGTATATATTGCATGATGGCGTCACAATATGCAAATGGACACATTGGGCCCTATCTTATACCCTGTGCAAGATCCATCACAATGCTCATTGCTATCTTACACCCCACCAACATTTAATTTTCACACATTGCACCTGTGTCGTTTAAATAGCAACATGCTTGTGAATATATCTGTGTGTGGCAACGAAAAACACAGGAGCTCCACTGACTGAATACAACCTAGACAGATGTCAACAGTCAGATGTTCATTGCTATCTTGGCAAAACACAACAGTGCACAAACCCAACTTTTACGTCAACAATAAACAGAATACAAAATAAAATAATATTTCATCTTACATCTGAAAAACAACCATGCCTTTTGCATGTTTTGAGCCGCGCAGGGTGTACTTTTCCTGTCATTACGATAGCAAAGACACACTGACACACCCTTAATTAAGCTGCACGATGCACTATTTTCCTTAAGATCACTAAAATAGTGCCCAATGTACCATTTAACAATATTTAAGGGCTTTTCAAATAGGATCTTTAACTACTTTCAAGTAGACTTTTGCTACTGGCAACACTACTTCAGATTTTCATAAAATCAGACTCTCAAAGCTTTGGTGCCCCAAACAGAAAAGAGGTTCACTGCAAATCCGCTTGCCCATGGTCTGGGGTCTTATCTTTCCAAAAACACTCAATGCCCTTTAATGGCACTATTATAACATCATCAAATAGCTAACTGCATCACAAAACTGATAATGGCTAATCAGCCTGGGAATATTAACTGGGCATGCCTTTATAAGCTAAGCACTAATTGCTGTTTTTTAGTGCCTCAGAATCCCCAAAGTCATCCATTCTGTTGTTAAAGTGCGCTTTGATTAAATTCAAGTTTAATGTGAAGGAGAAAATAATCACGAGCCCTGGGATCAGCATATTTGCAAGTGCATGGAAAGAAGAAAGAAGAATGCCTGGAGAATATTACAGCTATCGAGAACCTTCTTCTCTTCTCTTTCTTAACTCTTTTTCATGAAGAGAAAGAGAGAAGTTCTGTCATATATTAGGAATTTCAGGGGCAGGGCAGATATTCTGACACGGTGCAGTAAAAACACCAGCAGCATCATGGGTAATTCCACCTTCAGGTACGAGGGGCTTGTTTTTACAGGTAGTTTGGCCCTGGATCTTTTCATCGTCGCGCTTTAGCTTGATCTTCAATTCTGCTTCTCTTACTTTATATACTCTATCCTCGATGACCTCCTCTGCTGTTTGCGTCTTGCTTTAATATGTTCTCCTGCTGAGAGGATAGAGGTATATCATTAGCAAAGGTGGAAAGTAATGAATTACATTTACTCAAGTTACTGTAACTGAGTAGATTTTATGAGTAATTTTTTAAAATAGGTAATTTTACTTTTACTCAAGTACATTTTAACACAAGTAATTTGCTTTGCTACATTGGAAAACTCCCAATTAGTGAGTACAAAATAAAATGCTGGGAAAAAAAACAATTGTCTGTAAAACTATAAAAATACAGGGTACCACTTTAAAATAAGACTACCTTTATAAAGGGTTTATAAATGGTTTACAGTTAGTTTATTAAGGGTTACTAATTAGGTTATAAATGCCTTAAACACATTAATAATCAGTTATGTGGCTGTGGGTTCACTGTTTGGCAAACAACAGGTCTATGTACATTTCTACGTATGTGTTATAACTGATTATTAATGATTTTTAAGGCATTTACAACCTAATTAAAAACCATTAATAAACTAAACCATTTATAAACCCTTTATAAAGGTAGTCTTATTTTAAAGTGGTACCAAATACAGTTTAGAGTCGCCCATATGTCCATAACTTTTTAACAGTAAAAAAAATGGATCATATGAAAATATGAAAATATTTTATGGGGTGTTCTGAACAAACACTGCCTGAAAGGTCCAAATAATTATGTGGAATAATAGTTCATTAAAAACGATTTAATTTATGAGTTGTTTTACTTTTTACCTCAAATAATTAAAAGTAACTATGTAACTTTTACTCAAAGTAAATTTTAAATTGAGTACTTTTTTACTTTTACTCGAGTAGATTTTTAGATGGGTATTTTTACTTTTTTAGTAGAATTTTAGCAAAGTAAAGGTACTTTTACTTCATTACAATTTTTCAGTACTTTTTCCACCTCTGATCATTAGCATCATAATCATCATTTCCACACACTGCACTAGTTTTTTATTGTGCCACTATATATATTTTAAATCACAGTACAGACGAGTCTCCACTGCCTGCAGTGAGTCACCTCACAAGCTATGATAATGTAGCTCTCCATCTGAATACAAAATGAAGCAAGTATCTTATTCATAAATCACCACATTGAGTTCTTTTTAGCCGCTGGAGTTTAAGTGTGAATAAGAATGTCCATTAATATTCCGTCTGGCACATAGTGTCCATGATCATTCACGGAGCTCTCTGATTCTTGGGGGGAAAAAAAAGAAAAAGAAACTGACAATGTGTAGATTTAATGTAACGCAGCAATCTTAATTATAAGTTCATTTTCTTTGCTCCGATGGCCCCATCACTTCGGTTATGAATCAAATATTATTCTGGCCTCCAGTTCCCCTTCAGCTCGGCTTTAATTGTGTTTCTGATGTTGAATGAGTTCATGCACCGTGTTTAAATAATGCAGTTAACCAAGTTTGGCTCTTGGGTAAAATGTATTGATTAATGTTACATAAACATGCAGAGCAGTTGGGCGGGAGGGTGCGCGTGAGGGTGCGCGGGAGGGTGCGCGTGCCGGAGAGATGATTTATTTCATTCGTATGGGAACCTTTTTTCATGCCAACTACATTCGACGACACATAGGTGCCCTGTTTTAGGGTCCGATACGTGAACCACCAACCATGCATCATACATCATGCAGCTTGGTTTAGGGCGTGGCGGTGTGTCTTTGCTATCGTAACGACGGGAAAAGTACACCATGGAAAAGTTCACATTCTAATTATTTTAATTAATCATGGACAGAGGTGGAAAGTAATGAATTACATTACTATTAAGTTACTGTAATTGAGTAGATTTTATGAGTAATTTGTAATTTTTAAAGTAGTTTTTAAAATAGGTAATTTTACTTTTACTCAAGTACATTTTGACACAAGTAATTCACTTCGCTAGATTGAAAAAAAACTCCCAATTACTGAGTAAAAAATAAAATGCTGGGAAAATGCCGGTGCACGGATGCTCGCACGTAGAATAACGAGGCAGTAACGTCCTCATGCAATACAAAATGTCCCTGCCCCGCCGGACAGAGCTGCAGCTTTCAAAACTTCCACATCAAACCTGCAAAAGCATGTGGTGGTAAGTATATTTATCATTAAACTATCTGCTTTAATGTTAAAAAAACATGTAAATATCAGTTAAAGCATAGCAATTGGAAAAATATAACATTGAGCTGTAAAACTATAAAAATAAGGTTTATAGTCACATATTTTACCATACATTTTTAACAGTAAAGAAAAAATATGGATCATAGAAACCTATACCACTTGTTCTTGAAAATGGTTTATACGGGGGTCTGAACAAACACTGCCTGAAAGATCCAAACTATAATGTGGAATAATAGTTCATTAAAAACGATTTAATTTACGATTTGTTTTACTTTTTACATCAAATAATTAAAGGTAACTATGTAACTTTTACTCAAAGTACATTTTAAATTGAGAACTTTTTTACTTTTACTCGAGTAGATTTTTAGATGTGTACTTTTACTTTTACTTGAGTAGAATTTTAGCAAAGTAAAGGTATTTTTACTTAAATACAATTTTTCAGTACTTTTTCCACCTCTGATCATGGATGTGAAATAAACCAGTCACTTGCCATTTTCTTTAAGAGCCAGGTGCGCTCTGACTTTGGCAGATTGCTATTTTAAAGGTGCAGCGCTTCTCCGTTTCTCAGCAGAGGAAACTGACCTGCTTGTTCACCCTGTGAAGGTGTGATAGTGAATAATTTAACAAAAACACAACTAATATGACAATGACCTTTATTTAGTTTTTATTTAGTATGGGTTTGTGCATTGTGGCAATAAGTATTTGACTATTGATATCTTTCTAGGTTTCTTTTATAGTCAATGGTGCACCTGTGTTTTCTCTCCAAGGAAAAAAGAAATAAAGATATTTAATGACCAATCAATCGAGGATGCTTTGAGAAGTCTTATTATGTATTATGTATGCACAGGTGAGTGTGTGTGTGTGTGTGTGTGACGAATCCTCTCTGGCACACCTGGCAGATTGTCTCTCTCCAGGAACTCAAAGCCCTGTGGCCCATGACGATCTGGATTCTGAAATACATCAGCCGCTGCCATGCGAGTGCCCAGGGCACGGCGCCCATGCCAAGCCACAACAACAAAAAGCCCAAACGGTGCCAAGCACATCAACCCAACCCCAACACATACCCATCATAGTAACACAGTATAAATGCCTGCAAAGGCTGCAGGTGCACATTAGCAGAGACACACTGCTTAGAGTGCAGCATATAAACAACTTAATCATGACCAACCCTTAGTAAATAATTAAGTAATAATAAAAAGGGATCTGCATCTAAACCTTCAGACAGGGTCAAACATTACTTACATTAATTACCGTTTTTTAAGTCATTTTTTTCCCCCAAAAATCATCAGTGCTCCTTATTATCCAATGCACCTTATATATGAATTCTATCAGTCAGGTATTAAGTAGCAGTGAACTACAGCCACTCCGCTGAAGTACAAAGTTATACAGGAGTTTTAGTAAAGTTTCTCCAGCACCAAGGCTGGAGCAGTATTAGCATTAGCTGCTAACTGCGCTAAGCACGGACTGTAGTCAAGCTACTTGGGACGAACTGCTAGCTGATAACGTCCTGGCGTACTGGAAAACTCAGGTTTCCTCAGTGTAGCGCTATCGGGCGACATTTACTAGCGCTAAGCACTGCTAATCACAGCTAGCACTTCTGCTATCTGAGGCTGCTATCAGCCAGCAGTTCGTCCCATGTAGCTTGTTTGTTGCTAACCGTGCTGTTTGGAAATATAAAAAAATCTAAGCTTAATATAAATAAACCAGGGTTCATACACTTTGTAACCAATAATTAATAATTTCCATGACTTTTTATGACTTTTCCATGTTTTCAAGGCAAATTTTCATGATCGTACGATCTTTATAACATCAATTGAAACCAAAAATCAACTAAAACTATAATGATAAAAAAAACTAAGCAATGTTAACACAATCTTCAATAATAATAATAAAATGTGTGTCAGATCCTAAGAACCTTATTGTGTAGGGCTACATTACTGAACTAACTCTGAGCTGATGTATTTGTTAGCTCAAAATAGCTTTTCTCAGTCGATAAATGGAACACACACATTGTGAGTTGCAAATCTTTATTCTTCCAAAACTTATCTAGGTCTAGAAATTGCTGTTTTCAAATTCCATGACTTTTCCAGGTTTTTCATGATCGTGCGAACCCTGATAAACGGAAGTGCTTTATTCCCCCAAATAAACTAGTATTAGTATATAATTGTTTTTTTACTGTATTAAAAGGGAAACATGGCGATACCCTTGTTCCTTACTATTGTCGCATGAAATGTGCCTTTAACCCTCTTGCTATCCTCCAATTTAGTAACACCCTTTAATCTCTGGGCCAATATGATCCTAGCAATTTAAACCTCCAAAGAATGATTATATTTCCAGATAATACTTACAAGTTTTTTTATGTTTATGTTATGTTTAGTGGTTCTGGTATTATTATAAGTGGTTTATTACTGTTATATAAGTTTTATAAGTATTATAAAGGTAATTTTAGAGAAAGATAATAGAACTGAATGTAATAGTGAACTCGACATTATTACCACACAAATGTGTGTAAAATATTGAGATTTCTTATGTTTTACGCCAATAAAACAGCCTTATAAAACAGACATTAAAGTTGATGTATTTAAAAAACATCTCATGTTTAATTTATTGTCTTTATCAAATAATGAGAAGACGGTAAATATGAATCACAAAACTAATGTCAACCCTTTTTTCAGAGGCTTTAAACATTAAATGGGGTCAAATTAACCCCAAAGATAATAGGAGGGTTAATATGGTGCACCTTATTGTCCAAAAAAATCCGATACTGTAACTGATAACGGCCCTGATACAACTACGGCTCACCGTGGTTTCTTAAACTCTGTGCTAATGTGCTGATCGACGTTTGTGCACTCGTTTAGTATAGGGAAAGGCACCTTGGTTGGTTCTGACCCAGAAATCTGTCCTTTCTGTTTGTTATTCCAGTAGATGTGGTGGGAGCTATTGAGTTCAAGAAATGCCAGAAAATAGACCAACCAGACACAGTTTGACTGACAGAGCCCAATGAGGAGACGAGAAGCCTGTCAACCTGTAAAATGCATCAGTCCGCACATCAGGATAAAGTTGCACCCCTGTGTAAGTGTGTGTGTGTGTGTGTGTTTTCATGCAAAACTGTTTTGAAACTATGAATGTGTTTATGAACCTATGCTACAGTTGCATGGAAAAGACTAGGCAACCCAGGTAAAAACAAAAAAGGTATGTTTGAAATAATGATGTGAACAGAACGGATTAAAAAATTACACAATTTAAAAATTGAAAAAAGATTAGTGCCATATATCACAATTTTAAAACTCCAAAACTGCAAATAAAAGATAATTTTTTTATTCAATAGGATACATTATAAACAGTACTTATGACAGAATGTCTCAACTAATGTTTAATTAAGTCTTTGCTATCGTAACGACGGGAAAAGTACACTTTGCGTGGTTTGAAACACACAAAAGGCACGTACTAATGTACTGTAACGTGAAATAATAAACCAATCAGCGTGTCAATTGCTTTTCCTTTTAAGATCCAGATGTGCTCTGACTTTGGCAGATTGCTATTTTACAGGCGTAGCACTTCTGCGCTTCTTAGCAGAGGAAAAATGAACCTGCTTGTTCACACTGTAAAGGTACACCAGCAGCTTATTTGCGGGAATAGAAATGTTATTTTATTTAGTTTTCTGTTTGTTGTTGATGTAAGAGTTGGGTTTGTGCACTGCTGTGTGTCCTTGGGTGTACAGTATGTTTAACAAGTGGGGGTGAAAATGCGTACGTTGAGTATTGCCAAGATAGCGATGAATGTCTGACTGTTGACGTGTGTCTAGGTTGTATTCAGTCAGTGGTGCACCTGTGTTTTGCGTTGCCAAGATAGCAATACTCCAGGAATTTACTTACTTAAACACACCTCACTTCCAGACCACCACACCCATCGACAGATATATATTAATAAGCTCTGTTGCTATTTAATGGTTGACACATGAGGTTTACATAAACAGCACACTGTTCTACTGTGCAGCGACACCCATACAAATATGATAACCGTTTTTAAATTAACGTCTAAGCAAATCTGATGGATTTGGTTAACTTAATCTTCATTCTATTTGGAAATCAGGTCTTATTTAACACACTTTTCAAAGAAACAAGTATTTTTGGCAAACCTTTGTATGCTACTGTATACTGTTAAATCATATCTTATCCAGGCCACTACTAGCCTGATTTATGCCTTATTAAAACATGAAAAGCATATTCAGATTTATTATAAGAGGAATGCAAAATATATATATTCTTCCTTCTTCTCCGACAAGAAGCTGAAAAACACAAGCAGGGACAAGCCTCATATTTCCCCAAGCAAAGTAGTCCACCTTTTTTTACACACATGCATGCACACAAGCGCACAAGTGTGAGTGCAAACACACACACACACACACACACACACACACACACACACGTACACACACACACACACACACACACACACAGACAGACGGTCAGGATTTGTAAATGTGTACTGCCTCGGTTAAAAACTGTGAGAATGGGTAAGGATCAGCAAGTCCTTCACAGGAGGAAGCCATAGTCTCCATATGTTTCCGCAATGCATCTGCAAGAGGCACACATACTGCCAAATGCCCTTTTGACCCAGCCGTATCTGCTCATCCTAGCGCTGTCACAGGCTCGGGAAGCTGCAGAATATTCATCTCAGTTTGCAGAGCTTTCAAAACTCAGGCTTGGCCTCATTTGATATGCACACAGCAGTGGGAGCTGCAGGCAGGCCTCCATCCGTCCCTGCAGGGGATATGAGACAATGAGAGAAACATCCAATAAAGAGAAAAACAGTATTCGCTGGATAAAAAACTGCAGGGAAAGGTATAGTATAGCTTAAAAACTTAAAGATTTTACATCCTTCTCAAATTTAGATGGAAACATATGGTACGATGTATTAATAACAGTCATAATTCACCTTACATAATTATATTTTTTAACTATTGCCCTTTCTACGTATGTGTTATAACTGATTATTAATGATTTTTAAGACATTTACAACCTAATTAGTAACCATTAATAAACTAATTTTAAACCATTTACGAATTTTAAAGTGGTACCTAAACTTATTTTTTTTGCTAAAAGTTATTGGGCAACTGCTAACTATCTGTCATCTGTTAATACATCTTTCCATTTGATGCTTTAAATAGTTTCTAAGACGAATGTAAATTTGGAAGGGTGTGAATTTTTTTGAGCAACAGAAAATGGTAAAAGGTAAAGTTTTAATATAAAAAAAATGCTTATATTCTGAGAGATTTAGTGCTGCATTATCTGCCAGACAAACTTCTGTTGGGCAGATTCAATGTGTCCACATTTGCTACTGGTTAAACGATGGAAGAGTTGCAGGTCAGGCCATGCTCTTACAGAAGAGCAGTAAATAAACCTGTTAGACTGCACCACTAACAGCACTCTGACTGAAATCAAACACTACAGCAGGGTGACTTTTATGGGCCATACTAAAGACAGGATTTAGACCTTTTATTTTTGCTCATCTTGCAGCTTTAGCCACGGTTCTGTACTAAATTAGATCTAGAGCCCTGAGATCTTGTGATGTGAGGCGTGGTGATGCTCGTTGCTAGGTTATACCACGCAAACAGTCTATTTATAGTCTATTTTATGCGTTTAAACAGCGACGAAAC
Organism: Astyanax mexicanus; assembly: GCF_023375975.1. Classification (NCBI taxonomy): domain Eukaryota; kingdom Metazoa; phylum Chordata; class Actinopteri; order Characiformes; family Acestrorhamphidae; genus Astyanax; species Astyanax mexicanus. The sequence continues at coordinate 3,629,202 of NC_064409.1, forward strand.
TTAAGAATATATCTACACAGATGGGCGTGAGTCTGGTCTGGAAGTGAGGTGGGTTCAGGTAAATTTCTGGTGTATTGCTATCTCGGCAACAAAAACACAGGTGTGCCTCTGACTGAAAAAAACCTTGACAACAGTTAACAGTCAGACGTTCATTGCTATCTTGGCAACACCTGCGCTGCGCTGTTAAAATAGCAATCTGCCAAAGTGCACTTGGTCTTTTGCGTGGATTGAGCTGCGCAAGCTGTACTTTTCTCGTCGTTACGATACTGAAACAACCTAAATCAAGCTGCACAGTACACAGTTCAGCCTATAGATCACTAAAATAGGGCCCCAAAAGTGAGTTAGAGCAATCAGGGATCTTGCACAATTTTAAAAGTCAAAATAAAAATAATTTGTTGTATTGGAAATCAAAACCTAATGTAGCTCAATCACCGCTAATGTTACTATGTTGTCTAGTTTGCCGCTAATGTTAGCTAGCTTGCCTTAGTTACATTAGTTCTCTCCCTGGTAACGTGGCTAACTCGTCGATAAGCTAACCTTAGCGGCAAGCTAGCTAACATTAGCGGTGAACTAGAAAACATAGTAATGTTAGCAGCGAGTTAGCTACAATAAGTTTTGATTTCCAATACAACGAATTATTTTCTACCAAAGATAATATGACTACATTTTTGGGTCTTAAATCATATTTATTGCAATCTACATTTTTAAGACTTTTAAAATGGTGCAAGAACCCTGATTGCTCTGATCACACTCTAGGGGCCCTATTTTATGTCGGTTCTCTCCCTGATAACTCACTGCTAACGTTACTATTTTAGATAGCTCTCCGCTAACCTAAGTTCTCTCCGATAACGTAGCTAACTCACCGCTAATGTTATTATGTTATCATGGTAGCTAGTTCACTGCTGATGTTAATATGATTTCTGTCTCCTGGCTCACCGCTAACCTTAGTTTTTTCCCCGGTAATGTTGCTAGATAACTCACTGCTAATGTTAGTATGTTAGCTACCTTGCTGCTAACATTAGCTAGCTCTCCGTTAACCTTAGTTCTCTTTCCTGTAACATTAGCTAACTCACCGCTAATGTTACTATGTTATCTAGCTCACCGCTAACCTTAGTTTTCTCCCCAGTATTGTAGCTAGATAACTTGCTGCTAATGTTAGCATGCTAGCTAGCTCGCCACTGACATTAGCTAGCTCACCGTTAACCTTAGTTCTCTCCACAGTACAGTAGCTAGATAACTCGCAGCTAATGATAGTATGTTAGCTAGCACGTTGCTAACCTTAGCTAGCTCTCCGTTAACCTTAGTTCTCTCCACAGTAGAGTAGCTAGATAACTTGCTGCTTATGTTAGTATGTTAGCTGGCTCACCACTAACCTTAGTTTTCTCCCCGGTAATGTAGCTAGATAATTTGCTGCTAACGTTAGTATGTTAGCTAGCTCGCTGCTAACGTTAGATAGCTCTCCGTTAACTTTGGTTCTCTTTCCTGTAACATTAGCTAACTCGCAGCTAAAGTTTGCATGTGTTTTCCCACCGTTTAAAAATGTAATACCTACAGCAAATTTACAGAAAATTTCTGACAATTTAAGACCTAATTACCCCGATTTTACATTAAGACATTTAAGAAATTGTAAGATGTTTTAAGGACCTGCAGAAACCCTGGCAATAGAGAGATGAGAAAGAGGAAAAAAGGAATAAAAATGTATTATAATTACACACACAGCAACACTCTGGATTGTAGAAACTTTGGAGCCTCTAATTCTCTGCAGATATGATGTAATGCAGTGTTTGTGTGTCATATGAAAAGTGCAGAAGCGGACTGATCGAGATTCCATCAGTGAGTCAGGTCAACCGTAGCTAAGACCTCTATTAGGAAATACAACACAGCCACGGCTGTGCTCATTATTACGTGGGAGGATTTGGACAAATGTAAGCGAGGTAATAATATTCACAGCCTACACATCGATATGCAACCTCCAAGCCATTCCATTCCACATCAAGTTGTGTTGACTTTTTTAAATACAGTGCACTGATTTGTTAGAGTTATGCAAGAGAAGGTCTTTTGGCAGATTTCTGCTGGCAGAATGCATCGGGGAGTCCAGACAGTGCTCAATATATACAGTATATTGATCGCTGCTATTACGTTCCATTAGCACTTCATTACTCAAAGTGATATTTTTAATTAAAAGAGTCACACAACACCCACTCACTGCAGTGAATGCATTCCCTAATTAAAAAACAGAAAATATGAAACTTTCCACCCCTATCTCGACAGAGAATTAATCTGGATTTACAGAAACATAAGTAAGATATTTCGCTTTTTCTTTCATTCTCTGAACAGAAGGTGCATTTTGACTCAGCTGCCTTGATCCCTAAAGCTGAGCCAGAATTTAAACAGGAGCGAAAACATGAATCAGACCCAAACCTTGAAACCCTTTCAACATTAACTCCGTGGAAAAACACAGGCATGTAGTATGAAGAGAAGAAATGTGGGTAAAATGTACTTGAATCTTCCTACATAACATTACCTAACATTACTTTGCCATAAACCTTTCAGGATAGATGTAATGAGCTTCATCTTCATCTGTCAGTATCCGTCAGTCTATTAATCTGACATATAACATTCCTTTACTACATCTTTCATGACAGTTGCCAGTTGTTACATCACAAAATCGTCCTGTCCTGACAAACCATGGCAGGATTTTACCTCATAGCATGGTTATGTAACATATACAGTACCAGTTTTTTATTGTTTAATTTTTTCCTGCATACATATGGAACTATTTAGCTGTGCTGAACTTGTCAAGAGTTACATTACAGTCATTTCCGATAACATGACACAACACATGACACTTTCAGAAAGTAGATCACCTGAGTATTAGCCACAAGGTGCTCATTTTCTCTTAGTCTTTGCTGAGTATTACCAGTTCTATCCTCGTTCAACCCATTATCCTATTTCCTGTGTTTATCTCTCGTTTTTGACCTTATTTTTGTTCACCGACTTTGATTCTTGCCTTGCCATGCATTGCCCCTGGACTGTTCACCTACCCTGGTATGATATCTTTTAACCATCCCTTTGCCTAATACTTTTGTAAATATAGTATACTGTTATCTGCATCAGTCTGTGCCTGAATTCTGCTCAGCCATGACATAGTTACTTGAATTTAATGTCTCTTAATGTTAGTTTGAGAGCATTAGTTGTAAAGTATTGAAGAGGTAGAGTTACAGGTATACAGTGAATAGTCCTATTTGAGTAATGTTCTAATCCAGATTATGGTCAGTCAATCCAACATATCCAAAGTATCCTCGAGTGCAGTCACAAAGACCATCAAAAATGTTATGATGGAACTGGCTCTCATCAGGACAGCCCCAGGAAAGTAAATTACTCACTGGAAAGTTTTTTTAATATCCAGCAGTCGTTATATCTTGAAAAAATGGATAGAAATATAAGGCCATGCATGGTGATGCAGAAAATTAAAAAGCAAAGCAAAGCAAAGTGAGTTAAGATAATGTAGAAGTCTGCAGGTGATGATGAGTATCTCCCACACAGGCTTTCCCAGTTTTTTGGCGTGGATGCTCTGTGCTGACTCCAAAAAGATGCTGCCCTGGGAAGCCAGCCATGTTGCCCACATCTAAATCTGCCACAGTGTGTGTCTGTGTGTGCTAGTAATGCTGCGTACAAAACACTGATACAAAACACAGACATGAAAAAGATAGGCTGAAGGAATATGCTGCAGTGTTCATATCTAATAGATATCTCAGTGGGCAATCAAGCATTAATGCTGGCAGAGGACTTGGTTTGTAACAGGTTTGTCACTGTATAATTTGATATAGTGAGGTCTTTCTCTGAGGAACAGCCTTAATGTTCATGAATAAAAATATTCCTTATTGGAAGTGTATCTCGAAATGAAAGTAATGGGTAAATTTAATCATTATAACCAGCTTTGACAGCAGCAGGCTGTAATGACACAAGTAAAAGCAGTAAGCAAGTTAAATATTTTGGCACACTAACAAGCAAACAGTAACTCTAGATATAATATATAATACACTGTGCCCTTGAGGAATCTCACATACATAGCTATTATGCATGCAATTATCTAATCAGCCAAGCATGTAGCAGCAGCAAAATACATAAAAACATGTAGATATAGGGCAGGAGCTTCAAGTAATGTTCACATTACCCATCAAAATTAGGATTAAATGTAATCTAAGATATACAGTGTGGCAAAATAGCTGGTGCTCGACATATTTCTACAACTCCTTATCGTCATCCTATTGATTACAAAAACGGCTGACTCTAATTTCACCTTAAAATGAGGTGCTAATCCTAGAGGTTCACATACTTTTGGCACTCACAAATAGGTAATACTGAATAATTGTCCATAATAAATAAATTACTAAGCATAATATTTTTGTCTTATTTGTTTAACTGGGTTCTTTTTATCTACTATTAGTACATGGGTGAAAATCTGATCATGTTTCAGGTCACATTTCTGCAGAAATATTAAACATTTATAGGGGGTTACAAACTTTCAAGCACCACTTAGCATTGATTTGAGTTTGACTCAGATTTGCTGTTGGTTGTGTCAGTAGATTAGTGTTATTGGTGTTTTAGGGGCAGTTTCTCAGACAGGGATTATTACTGTAAGCCTAGTCTTGGACTACACATTATTTTGAATGGATATTTTCCATTGAAATGAAAATATATAATATGGTAATCTATGACTAGGCTTAATCACTGTCTAGGAAACTACCCCTTAATTTTTTATCTTGTAAATCTAGTTCTAGCAAATTTTATTACCCTATTTTAGCAATCTAGAGGCGAACCATCAACTGTGCTGCTTGATTTAGGGCGTGTCCATGTGTCTTTGCTATCATAATGATGGGAAAAGTATGCCTTGCGTAACTCGAAACATGCAACATTAAGAGAACATAATTCTCTTAATTAATTACAAGTGTGTTTTTTGTATAACGTAAAACAAACCAGTCAGCGTGTCACTTGCCATTCCCTTTAAGAGCCAGGTGCGCTTTGACTTTGGCGGTTTGGTATTTTAAAAGTGCAGTGCTTCTGTGCTTCTTAGCAGAGGAAACTGACCTGCTTGTTCCTGCTGTGAAAGTACAGCAATCTTAATTTTATTTTGTATTCTGTTTAATGTTGATGTAAAAGTTTGGCTTGTGCACTGCTTTGTGTAACGCTAGACAGAGCGGGGCGACGCTTGCCGAGTAAAATGAACAGACTGGTTTAGTTACAGGCTGATAACCAGATATTACAGATAAAGAAGCCAATCAAACAATAATCTCACCGAAGACCGAAGCCGTAGTCGTGTAAACAGTCCGTGTTCGAAACCAAAAGACAGTCCAACCAAACATCACATCCAAAAGGGGCAAAACAAGAGACATAAACCGATAAACCAGATAGTAGGGTCGTAACGAAAAGGCACTAGAAGAGCACATGGGAAACATGGGGCTTAGTATGCAACCAAAGTCGACAATACCTCGCGAAGATAGTTTACATAATGCAGCCTTAAATACAAAATACATGATGAGCATAACCCGGAACTTCCTCAGAACACAGGTGAATCTGAGCGTCGGAGCGTAACGTGATTGGGCGAAGGAGAACGACTGACGGTGACGTCATAAATCATGGGATTCTGGGAAATAGAGTCTGGAGGTGTGGGAAGAAAGTCAGGCGGCGTGACACTTTGCGCGCATGTGGCGTGGCTGTGTTGCCAAGATAGCAATGAACATCTGATTGTTGACTGTTTCTAGGTTAATTTCAGTCAGTTATCTATTTTTAAGATAGAACTAGGCCAGAAATTTACCTGAACACACCTCACATCTAGACCACCACATCCAATGGCTTAGATATATTTGAAAGCTCTGTTGCTATTTAAACAGCGCAGATGGAAGATGTGAAAACAGATTGTTTTTAGGGTGTAAGACAGGCCCCAATGTATAAAAAGTGTTTTTGGAATCTGCTGTTTAGTGGTCTTCACAGTTACCGGATCTAAATCTAGTAGAACACCTTAAGGAAGTTCTGTAACAGGAATGTGCACCTGAAACATCTGCAGGAACTGTGTGACACCATCATGTCAGCAATCACATCAACATTGTGTTGAGGACCACAATCAATTCTAAATGAGGAATGTTTCCAACATCTTGTGGAATCCATATCCTACACTATAAAAAAACAGAGACTAGGTGCTTGTGTGTGTGTATATATTTTAATATATTCAGCATATTTATCTTAATATGATGTCAGAATTCTGTGTTCATGTGGAAGCAGAGATGTGGAAGCCTACAATCCAGACATAAGAGGTCATGTATTTGGATAATGTGAGGGAGGTGTAAAGACTGACTTTTAAGTACTGTATGTCATGCCTGTAAGCTCCTGCAGCATTGTGGGCCTGTCCTGTCTGAAACTGCCTTTAAATTATAAGATCATTACAACATCTGCTGGTTTGAGGGCATGACATTGACAGATAGCCAGGTGTGTGCATGTGTGTGTGTGTGAATGAGCATATTTTAAAGTAAGTTAAACACAGAAAATGACACATTTTAGTGTCTTTATTAACATATTTTGTTTTTATTTTTGATCAGCAATCAATGGGTAGTTAGATCAGATGATAAATCATTTATTACTAATAGAATAGTTTCTTTATTTTACACTAAAATAATCCTTTTATACATGTGAAGATATTTATTGCTACTTTGCTGTAAAGCATATAAACAACATTCTCTTTTTACTCACTTTACTGTCTTATAAAGCATCTCTAGGCTTAATGATACTAACTGACACTCAATAGTGAGGGAGTTTGTTGGTAAGTAAAATTGGTGAGTTATGCTAGGTGGCACAAAACTGGAAAAATGTCAAATTTGTCCTGTTCCATTGCTTTCCATAGAACTTAAAGAAAGCATTTTAGTCTGATTAAGTATAACTGAGGAAGTACGGATAAATTAATGTATTTTTTTACATACAAAAACACAATTAATCAATAAATTGTTTAACTGTTCAGTCAAATGAAGAGCATTACTTAAAAAGTAAATCAATAAAAATGCACTTTAAGTGTGCCTTGAAATATCATATATTGCTGTATTTCTAATTGAAAGCATATTTGATTGTCAAGTTATTTTATGTGTAAAATAGTATTTTAGAGATTTTCTTTTTAAAGTATGATTTCATACAGTTTAGGAACTACACTGTATCAATCACAATTGTTATATTTATGTTTCAGATTAATCTCTGTTTAAAAAAAATGCATTTGAACATTAGTGAACATGCTGCAGCTGCAATTGCTTAAATATTATGTTAAATATATATTAATATATCTGTTTACTGTTTATTAGCATATGTAGATTTGGACTTCCCTTATTACATGATATCCTCAGACTTAAGCTCTTGCTGGGGCCTGAACTTAAGACCTCCTCACACTTGATGACATAAAATGTACATGGTTTCACAGCTCTAGGGTGATGCAAACAGCCAAATACCTGCTTGTCAGGAGAGGAGATCATAAATTTAAATCCATAAATTTGATCAGTAATCTGAGAACATGACCCCGTCTCCAAGTAATAGAGGGAGCCTTAACCTACAGATTACAGTAAATAAATAATAATAAATTATTCTTCTGCATTTTATTCTGTGTTGTCTGATCCCTCCCTAAAACAAATATTTCAAGTGGCTCTGTCTCTAAAGCCGTCAGTATATTGACTTGAGTTTGACGCTGTTGCTGTTTGTGCCAATAGATTCGTGTCAGTGGTGTTTTAGTGGCAGTTTCCCAGGTAGGTAGTATTACTGTAAGTCTATTCTTGGACTATACAGCATTTTGAATGAAGATTTTCCATTGAAACAAAAAAGTAGTCTATGACTAAGCTTATTCGCTGCCTGGGAAACTTAATGCCCCTTAATGTTTAATATGGTATTTATTTTAATAAGCAATTAAAATTAATAATTAAATTAAATATTCACTGTTAAAAAACATGGGTTTTAAATTTACAGGGTTCATACAGTTTTTAACCAATACATTTTCATGACTTTTCCATGACTTCAAGGCAAATTTTCATCATTACCATACGATTTTTAAAACAGTGCAGACATGGACAATAAAAGCAAAACTTATCAACTATAAACCAAATTGATTACAGTAAGCCTAAAATTAATTTTATAAAAAATGATCTTTTATAATAAGCTCAAAATACAAATTTTTCCATCAATAAATGGAAACACAAAAGTTTGTAGAGCAAATATTCATGACTTTTACAGAACTTTTCTGGTATTTTTATTTTTCCAAAAATGAACCAGGCCTAGAAATTGCTGTTTTAAAATTCCATGACTTTTCCAGGTTTTTCATTTACTTTATGTGCTAGACTAAAATTATTGAAATATTATTTTTAGCAGTTCATCACAGATTGAATCATCATTATCAGGTACTTTACAGTCATCATCCTCTGTCTAAGTGGCTACACACAAAGAACAGAGCTAATTTTACATTTTACTACAAGTCTGTACAACACATTTTAAAACCTATTACCTATTCACTTATATTATCACCTACATTATTTCCCCACCTCTCTCCTGGCTATTCCTCATCCACCTCACTGCCCTGTCAACGACTGTCTGGAACTAGGCGTATCAGCTTTGCGTCCTGATGGAATAGGAGGCAGAATGGGCTTGGCGTTGGAGCCTGGTCGGCCTGGGGAGGTGGTCAGTGGAGTTGGAGAGGCTTGTTCTGGAACTGAGCGAGGGGCATCTGGGGTCAGACCTGACTCCAACGGATCTACAGTCAAAAATTATGCAGTTATATTTTGAGAGCACAAGCAGGTTTCACACAAAATAAATGAGACAGAGGACAATTAGGGAGATGCAGCCTTCTTTTAGTGTGCTGTTGTTCACTTAAATCACTGTAAATGTCTCTAATTGCCTTTAGTAGCAGTAAAAATATTATTATTATTTTTAAATAAAGCAAATATAATTGAGCAAAAGCAATTTGAAGTAAAACTGACATTAAATACTGTTTTTAAAGAACCTGGGAATGATTAACAGTATGCAATTAAAGACCAGTGACCCTTGCCTTTGAGTGATTCCAGGTTTTGCCCCAACACAGAGATATCCAAGGGCTCCACCTTTGGCCCTGACCCTGCATCCAAACCCTCAGCTGGGCTCCCTGCAGACAGTGCCCCCGCTGAGCTATGCACGGACAGGCCAGAACTGGCACGGGATTCCTCTGAGCTGAGAGAGTAAGAGAGTGAGAAGGAAAGGTATTTACGATATGTAGAGCTATATTAATCTGTGTTCTTAACTTGCGGTGGGACAAAATATTAATAAATTGAAATATATTACAGTTTTTGATAATTTTGAGATGAATTAGCGATAAGTGGCACCAAATATTAACATTTTTATTAAAGCATAGGCACTCTAAACTCCCTAAAACTTGCCCCTCCCCCCTAGTCTGAGTTACTAAATCCTTAATTCCTGGTATTTTTATTTAAAAGTGTTTTATCCTGTTCAGTAGAGAATTTTCTTGAGATGACAAAAGTAAGAAAATGTGTGTTTGGTACATTTTTTTTTTGATGTAACAATTCTCCTTGGCAATCAATATTGTACTGTTGAAAAGTACTGTGATATCATTATTACCAGGAGCAACACATTGTTATAACTTTGCATGGCGAAATGCCCTGTGATTCCTGTAAATGTCATATAATAAAATATTAGTGAAAGAAAAAACAGCCTGTATAGAGCCTATATTATTTTTTTATGGATTTTATTTGGAAATAAAACACATTCATCAATAAAGAATGAACTGAATAGAATCCCAAACCATCCATTAACAGCAGGTTAGGAGACGCAAGTTTTAGAACTGTTCTGTTATTACAGTAAGGGCCCTGGAGTCTGAAATAAACCACTTTGGCTTCAGAGTTTCATCAGTAGATGCAGGATAAGTGTGTCCACAGGCATCTGGCTTTCCCCCAGCAGAGGGTGAAAAACAGCTAACGTTAACACAATTACACCATGTGCATATGTGTTTTTTTTTTTCATCAAATAAGCTCAAAAATGAGTTAGTAATTGTACGGCAGGTGACTCAGTGAGGGAGTCTCTCAGGACTCTTCTTAACAGGCTCAATTAACGCATGTTTAAATATCCTGAGGCCATGCATATTTCACAGATGTAGTTTTGAGTTCCCTAGCCTATTCATGCCCTGTAAGCAGACACAGAGGAGCAACACAAGCAGCATTAGCCATAAATCTGTATGCTCAGACACATCCCCCATATGGCGTGTTTGTACACAAGAGCTGAATCTTTTGTTTAGCCCTAGAGAGAACTGTGCTTGAATTAATAAAACAGGGGAAAAACAATAAAAAAATACAGTTATGATTATAATATTCTAAATGTGCTGTTTTATTAAAAATGAACACACTAATTTATGTCTACAGGACAGCATACTGTATGTAGCATACATATGAAGGCTGGGATTTAGGTTGGTAGGCAGGATGTGTGTGTTGGTAGGCAGTAATTACAAGTTAAAGGGTCAGGCTGTGTGTGAAATACCTGCTGTCTTCAATGCGGTCAGACAAGGGTCGGCCAAAGCTGGGCATCAAGGAAGAGGAAGCACCAGGCTGAGAAGGAGGGCCCAGTAATGATGGGGCTGTATGAGCATGTCTGCAACATACACATATGCACATTTTTATTTAAAGTGATTTAACATTGTTTGTGGTAGAACACAAGTCATCTAAAAGCATCACAGATATCACCAAGAGAATACATCTCTAACCTTACATAAGCATTAGAAATACAGACAGATGTTTCCTGAAATAGTGGAACATCCTGAAAGACAAGGGGGGTCAGACAGCCAACAAGAACAAGGGTGTAAATCGGAGTACATTACATGTAGTAAAAAGAAAAACTGTCCTGAGCTCAATAGCCCCCTCTGCCGGAGGTGTTTATTACTTAAATGAGCAAAACATGTGATAGTACCACAGTTACAACACAGAAAATGACATTTAATTGAACACCTACCTTTTAAAAAGCTGTGGATAAACCCCAGGGCTCTTGCCCATCAAGGCTTCTCGAAGCATCTGCTTTTTCCTGTGGATAGAGGCCAGTTCCTACCATGTATGGACAGAAAGACAACATTTTTTAAAAATGAATAAATAAATATTTAAAAAATAATATGGGAGAAAAAAAACGTAATTTTAAGGTAGACTAAAATAAAATAATTATCTGATAAATATTTTAAATCATAATTAACTGACTCCCAGTTAAAAATAACTTTTAGGTTGAGCTTTAAAAACATTAGTAAAATATGGAATTCAGTAGGAATTTTTATAATTGTGTGAGTCTCCAAGAAACAGTGGTCTTTCTCTCACTCACTGCTGATGTTTTCTGTGGGGTTAGCCTGGCCTGGACTTTGTTCCAGTAATTCATGCTGTCAGTGTCAGCTGGGTTGACTTCTACCTTCTGAGATGCTAAAGCTTCACCATTCTCACCTGAACAGAGACAAACATGACACTTACTCAATCACACAAACACAGCAATCACATTTTCCTTATTTAATCCACTGTGAAAAGTCGCAGAATTGAGCTAGAGCTGAGTAGACAATACCGGACGGTGTTGCTAACAAAAAGATAAAAGAAAGTGTTTTACCTTGAGAAGAACTGTCAGGTATAACTCTGGTTCTGTCTCCTTCTGCCCCTTGCTCATGCAGTCCTAAAAAATCTTCCACTATCTGCTTTAACCTCATATAAGCCTCTTCTCGGTTGTCTGGCAGTAAAACAGACAATGTTGTTAGCAGTGTTGGGCTGGTTACTTTGAAAAAGTAATTAGTTATAGTTACCAGTTACTTCTCCAAAAACTGAGTTACTCCACTATAAAAGTAACGAGTTACCAGTAAAAGTAACTATTGCGTTACTTTTGTGTTAATAGCCCCCGTAACAGAACTCAACACCATTATTCCCATCACTGGTTATAAGGTCAAGTTATTTTTTGGCATAGGTAATTCTTTAATTCTAGAGATAATCATAGAATTTCACAATTTTAACTGCACACTCAAACATTTATATGAAGAAAATAAGTAAACATGCATAACTGACGAAACGTTTTAAAACTCAGGCAAGCTTTTTTATTTTCTCATCTTAGCAATGATGTTATTACCACACTTCACCTGTCAAATCTCTCATTTTTTCTTTAATACTAAAACTGAGCTAAAGACATTGCCATGTGGGTCAGCCACATGGCAATGTACCAATTTTATCCAGTTTCTTTAATTCCTCTAAAGAAAAGACTTACACTTCCGATAGTAAAGAGTTATCTGTTCCAGCACTACTTTACTACAGACAAAGATAGCTTTATAAATTGACATTTTTTCAATTCTATTTCCAAAACTTAGTTTATTTCCATTGCTACAGACCATCTGTAGACCATCCTTTTTTTTAGGCCCTGGCAGTTTGCTGCAAAAACTTCTGACCTGTACTGTATGTAAACATGTATTGATCAAGATTCTTACCACTGGGGATCACACTGTCAAAGAAGCCAGGCTGCTCTCTGTTGACTCTGACATAGAGATCAATACGTGACACAGCTGTGTCTATCTGGGCATTACTGTAGAGGCCTCGAGCCTTCATGCGTGAAATGTACCCTTCAGTACTTGTAGGAATCAGCAAAATGTATCTGGGCTCAAAATAAGAATTTTTCAGACTATAAACACCCTGTAATAAAAAAATACAGACATGCCAAATTAGTTAAGTAAGTCAGAAAAAAGGTGTCTTCTTGTATATGGTTTGTCGAAAATGTATTTTTATGTATTTCTAACATGTTGGTGTTCAGTAGTCAGTTGTAGAACTCTATTATACCTCAATTTCCATATGAACACAGCAAGCAAGGCCTTCTCTAGCAGCACTTTCAATGGCTTCCCGAGACAAACCGTACCAGTGGCCTCCATACTGCATGGTCTGGACAAAGCAACCCTAAAAGGCAGGGAGAGAGAGCCAGTCAGATTCAGGGACAGATCACGCTGTACTCAACATGGAACTCAGTTGTCACGGAGCATCACAGGAGAAATTTATTGGTCAAATTCATCTACTAAATGGATCTTGTCAGGGAGGCTCCTCCCATTTAGTGCTCCCAGGCGCAAAGCAAACCTTCAACTATTTGAATGGTAGCTCTTCCCACAACATCACACAGCTGACTTCTGACCCAGTGGCCACTTGCACCTGGGTCTTATTAACCAGAGTGCAACCATTTATCACACAATGTGACCCTGAAGCCTTTTCTCTGTCTTTTATTTTCTATACGACACAAAACAGACAAGTGCTGTGAGGCTTACTCCTTACATAAGGATCCATGCAAAACGTAAAACACAGATTTAACCATCTATGGCATGATGTTGCTCTCAGGCAACAAACCATCTTTTGGTTACCCCTCTACCATTTCAGACCATACTTAATTTTTTTACGTATTTATTCATTTTATTTTTATGCATATGTTTAAGAATATAGGAATATGTAAAGACGTACATTTTGGCTGTTCTATATTCTTACATTCTTGTTAAAAGCTTCCTAAAAGTTTTTTTTTTTTCATTTGTTGCTTTTGGGCAACATTTATGTAGGTTGCTTTTGTTAGGGCCCTAATGATAAAGCAGTGGTGATTCAAATAATCAGCATGTTATAAAAATTATATATACATCTCTTAAAAAAAATAAGAGACTTAAAAATGATAGGTTTCTTTGATTTTACCAAATTAAAAAACTCTGGAATATAATCAAGAGGAAGATGGATGATCACAAGCCATCAAACCACCAAACTGAACTGCTCGAACATTTGCACCAGGAGTAAAGGCATTAAGTCATCCAAAAGCAGTGTGTAAGACTGGTGGAGAAGAACATGTCAAGATGCATAAAACTTTGATAAAAAACAGGATTATTCCACCAAATATCGATTTCTAAACTCTTAAAATTAAAAAAATATGAACATGTTTTCTTTGCATTATTTGAGGTCTGAATGCTCTGCATAGTTTTCTCATTTTCTGCAAATAAATGCTCTAAATGACCTAACCTAACAGAACTAATATCCACACACATTGTTCTGTAAATCCCAGAGGGAGGGCAACACTTAGCTAAGCTGAGTTTGCTGATTGGGGTTAATTTGCTGAATGCCAGCTGACTGCAAGTGGTGGACTCGGGCTGCACATCTGTAGCTGTGTGATATGGGGCCAAGCTGGTCCATAATCCTTACCTGAAACTCGTCCTTTGATGCTCGCAGCATACGTTTATAATCACACTTCAAAGGGCTTCCGCTCTAAATCAACCTGCGCCCTCCATTCATCAAACCTACTGGACTTACAAACCCACCCTAAAAAAGAGGAATGATAGCCTCAAACAGTAAGGCTTTAAAGCTCTGAAGGGCTCCGGGAGCAGATCATGAGGAACAGTCTTTCAGTTTTTCGTCTCATTTTCAAATATTTGACAAGTCATCAGTTGTGTGGCACATTTGCAAAGTATTACAAAGCAAGTTCACAGCATGAATGACTCCAGAAAGGTATACAGTTACATAAGAATATTACCAGAGCTAAAACCAGAAGCAAAAGAACAACGGTGGTCACATAAAATTAGCAGTTAAGCACAATACATTTCATTTTTAAGTATGCTTAAGAGCTTATCCCATTTATACCTACATTTTGAAGGATTGAAGGATTGTGTTTTGTGTTTTAAACTCCATGTAACAATGAGATCTGCCCATAAAGCTGTACCAAGATCCCTAGTGCCGCCAAGACATGAATATTAGCAGCAGATGGTTTTATACTACATCAATAAGCCTAAGATGCCCAAAGCCCAGTCCTTTTTCCTACCATTTTTGGTAAGTAGGTACTGAACAATAAACACCAGAAACACTCATGGCATATGACCTGCAATTTATATAAATAGAGAGAAATGAACTACTAAGGACCCACCATGCGAATCATGTTCTGAAATTCCTCCTCCAGCACAAAATGGTAGTCAGAGCCATCTTCCTCCCCAAAGTAAGGCCCCCTGGTGGTGTGACAAGCTCTACAAAAACGAAAAATAGTGCTATTTTGAAAATGTGCACCTTGACAACAGTTTCTAAGGTACACATATACGCATTTTCAGTTTGGTTTTGTAGAAATGCATGATTGCATGAATATGACAAGCACTCACCCATAAGCAAAATAATCACAGAAATCCTGACAAAGCTTATGGGCCAGCTCCCTCTTTCCACATGCTTGTGGACCTGTGAGAATGAGCAAGGGGTATGGAGCATCCAGACTGGGCAGCGTACTGGATATTAAACAGATAATAAACACTTAAAAACAGGCATCATTAATGTGTAATAGGACAGTGTGAACAAGCAGCATCTTTTTATTGTTTTATTGTTATTTTGCTGTTATAATTATTTATATGACTGTTTAACTAGCTGTCCTTGATTTTAAAATATTTTAAAATGCCAACATTATATTTTGCATAATCTATAAATTATGCATTATCCATAAATTACATTGGAGAAACACTGGTATTAACAGCCTCTAGGTTGAAATACAACAGCCACCACTAACACAAACAAAGTAAATTAGACAGCTTTTAAAACATTAATTGTTCTATAGAGGTAATACAGCCATTCACACCTGTCAAAGATGACTTGTGGCTGCAAGTGCTGGTACACCATGTGTGTCATGTGGTCTCGGGCTGCCACAACTTCAAGTGGTGGATCATATTTGTTTACAGCAGTGACCTGCAAACACCAAGAAACAAAGAACACAAAGAAAGACTCCAAAGTATTGATTAAAAAATAGAACATACAGTATCTAACAAAAAGTGAGTACACCCCTCTGATTTGTGCTAATATTTTATTATGCCTCTCCACAAAGATGGCCTAGTCTATATGAAGATAGCGTATACACTGAAACTGGAAGAAAATACAGCAATTTTGCAAAGTGTTTAAAGTTGCTTGTCTGACTGAATAGACAATTCTTGTCAAAAGTCAGAAAAAATGACGATTAATGTCTTCTATGTAAGGATTCCCAGTACACACCTAATCCTGAGGATTGAGTAATGTTTAATGCCTGCATAAATTAAAAAAATAGACTATTAGGACTAGCTCAAACTCCATTAACATTTTAAAATGAGAACACCAGCCATTGCGAAGAGCTTCACTCAAAAGATAACACCTCATAACGTATATAGGTGTGGGCTTTCCCAAGCCGTAACACTTTGTGATCAATTTACATACTGCTATCCAGTGACTAAATGTACTTACCTTGTCTACAGCAGTCACAGCCAGTTCATCCAACTCAGTAAGACGATTGAGGAGAAAGATCACCATCATCCTGTAGTCAGGCTGTTCCTGCAGTGGAGAATTAAAGCAGTGAGCAGAAATGGAGTGATGAGATCAGGTATTGTAAGTCATGCTTTTGTTTCCTGTGGTGTCTTAAGGTGAAAACAGACTGCTGTTTTAGAGCTAAACTGAATACTGTGCACACTGTCTGATTTGGCCATGTTCAATTTACATATAGATAGGTAAATCTCACCTGCACTGGGTTCCTCTTGAGATTTAGCTCTCTCAGCAGCAGAATGTCGTGCAAATATGAGACCTCCTTGATCTCACTAATCTAAGGTGGAATCAAAACATGAGACAGAGGCAGAAATGCCTAGAGTGCAACTTTCACTATGCTGTTCGCAAGGTCACAAAAAACACAATCTTACCATATTACTTTCAAAATTGATGCTTCCAAGGAGGGGGAGGTTTTGAAGACCAGAGAGAGAGTGGATCCTGTTGGAGGAGATGTCCAGAAACTGCAGGGCCCGAAGCGTATGCAAATTTTCAATCTTCTTTATGAGATTTCCCCTCTGTACACAAAAATTTTAATCTAAAACATCTAAAGGAAGTGGTGTGACAAAGGACAGAGCAGATAGACAATACACAATTGAGAAACAATGACAGATACTATGAAATGCACATTACATTAGTTCAGCTTTTTACTCAGCTGGAACTAACAAGAATAAGCCCTTTTGTACATAAAACAGGCATGGAATCCAAGCCTTCTTTTATATAAGCCTTATTTAGGTCACATTACAGAAATTATAACTCACTAACAAATCAGTGCAATCTAAGGAAAATGCCATGCAGTTTTTAGACAGTTCAAGCTATATTTTAACGATCTATAGGCAAGCCATCAACTGTGCACCATGCAGCTTGATTACGGGCATATCAGTGTGTCTTTGCTATCGTAACGTCAGGAAAAGTACACCTTTCACAGCTCGAAATGCCCTAAAGGCATGTACTTATTCTCTTAATTAATCATGGGTGTGTTCTGGTTGTCACGTGAAACAAACCAATTAGCGTTTCACTTGCCTTTCCTGTCAAGTGCAAGGTGCGTTCTGACTTTGGTGGATTGGTATTTTAATGGCGCAGTTATTTTGTGCTTCTCAGCAGAGAAAACTGACCTGTTCTGTCACACTGTGAAGATGCATAAGCAGATAATTTATGAGAACAGCAATGTTATTTTACTTTGTATTGTGTTTATTGTTAATTTTAAAGTCGGGTTTGTGCTCTGCTTCGTGTCCATGTGTGCACAGCGCACCTGTGTTGCCAAGATAGATATCAGAATAAATGTCTGAATGCTGACTGTTGTCTTGGTTGAATTCAGCCAGTGGCGCACCTTTGTTTTCTGTTACCAAGAAATGTACCTGAGCACACCTCATTTCGAGACCACCACATCCGTCAGCATAAATATAATCATACACACCTTTGCTATTTAAATGACACAGATGCAAGGTGTAACCAAATAGGCTATTGGTGGGGTGTAAGGTAGCAATGAACATTGCAAAGCACCTTGCACAGGATGTACAACATGGCACTTCATCTCTGTCTGAATTTGACTGACAATCAAGCTCTTTTCAGATAGGGCTGATGAGGATATTGACAGACAGCTGAACAGCTGGTAAGACACAAAAAAACGCTTGCTTGTTCATCGAGAGCTCCCAAAACCTCTTGCTGACCCACTCTTATCCTTTCCTCACTCCCAGGCCCTCCTACGGCAACTCTGGGCTGTGAGCCAGAGCCCAGCCTCCATCCCCTGCCCCCTTACCACCCCTGCCTGGCAGAGAAGTGCAGACAGCGGGGAGACGCTGACCATAAGGGGTCCCGCATGCTCCTGTGCCAGAATGTGATGAGGTGAGAGAGAAGTTACCTGACAAGAGCACCCTGCTCAGGGTATCAGGGCAGCTGAGGGCCCGACAGGTTCAATGTGTGTGTGTGTATCTGTGTGTGCGCTGTTGAAAGTGGTCCAGGCTCACTCACATCAGCAGCTGTGCCCTAAGGGGGGAATAGACGACAGAGGACGCCGCACTGCGGACGATGAAGAATCACTTTGATAAAGGACAATGCAAACACCCTTCAGTGAAAGTGGCAAAGGGTCTGGAAGCATGTCGGTGTGCCATATGGTGGAATTCAAAACCTGGTTCCATTTTTACTCTGCTAAAAGGCTGGGGTGACAACATGGATACAGTCTGGGGTTCGCTGTGGGGGGACACAAGACTTAAAATCCCTAAACACAACACTGCTGTCATCTGTATCAAAAGGCGAAGGGGAGGGTGCTGAAGTAAGAGGCTCTATATGCACAGTGAGAGGGATAACCTTTCTAAAAGCGATGACACAACGGAATAATCAGCCAATGGATGATAGATGACATGGAGTTACAGAAAGGAACTGAACAAAGGAAAATATGGAAAAATGAAGGTGTCACCAGCTTATGAGCAGCAGTCTGAAGCTAATTAAACCCACAGAGACGCATCAAAAATTTAAATAAAGAGAGGGCACAGCGTAGCAACCTCAAGCTGCTGTACGCACCAGAATAAAAGCTATTGAGCTAGTGATTTCTGGTTCGACCAAGTAAATAAAGGACTTCATTTTTAACCATGGAAAAAAATAATAATAAATAAAGAAATAGGAAGCATTAGAAATTGTCACTCAAATTAGTGAACAGATAAGGCAATGCAAGGAAGTACTTACTTACTACTCTCATATTGGCAGCTCTTTCCCACTGCAAGCAATTCTTTTCAAATGTACAATGTTACTCTATTCAGTTTTATACTTAGTGAAATACTAATATTCATGCTTCCTTTAATAGTAAAACATTCACTATACAACTTCACCTCAAACTGTTTTGGAGCAACATGTTGGAGTGTAATACATATTTATGCACATCCAGCAAAACTATTCTACAATGGAATGGCCAGAATGAAACAAAAAAACTTATAACATTGGTGATCCCACTAATATTGTATTCAAATATTGTATTATGTGATGTGTCTGAAGCACTTAGGTTCTTATTTATTGTTTTCTTTTTCACATTTTGGCATTCAGGCAAGACTTGGTTGGAAAGAAAATTTGCATTTATGACCTAACAAAGATGCCCACAATAGTTATACACTGCCTGTTCCTATATTAAAGGTTACAGGATACAACAAGAGTTGTCATATAAATCAAATAGTCCAGTTATCTGGGAATCTACAGTATGTACATGTACTTGTGAACAACAGGAACTTATATATTATCTGAAACAGAAATCCAGAGTAGACCTGACCTGAAGACAGGCCTCATGTGTGTTAATCTAGTTCTCATTACAGAGACAAACTGAATAAGTGTTCTGCATCTCCACTCTGTGAAGCAAAGGCTACATTGAGAACTTCTGCAGATTAAGTGGTTGAGGAAACAGACAATTACCAGACAGAGATGTTTGAGAGGCAGATTATTTAGGCCGCTGATGCGTGAGATCTTGTTGTGGGCTATGCTGAAGTGGATCAAGCTGCTGCATTTCTCCACACCCTTGATTTCAGTAATGGAGTTATCTAGCCAGTGAGGAACTCAGTCAAGGCATTAACCTGTGGAAATGTTTGTTCTGACACCATATTGTGCAGATAGTCATATTGCATTATGCATAATAACAATACAAAACAAGAACTCATGTAAATTAAACTGTGGTTCTGTGGTTATGCTACAACCTTTCTCATAAAGCTTCAAATCATCGGAAGAACCTAATACCTAAAAAAAAAAACTACAACACATTGTGCATGATTCCACTTAGACACATTCACGTTTAACACAGCAGTTTTTACCAGAAGCACAGAATGTGTCTTTTCACATGGTTGTTTAACAAATGAGAAGCTACTCACTGCATCAGTTAGGGTTTAATAACCCATGCAGTAATTATCTAATGGAAGGCTCTTACCTATTGGCTTAGTTAAATCCAGGTGTTAAACATTTTTTTGGCCAAGCAGTATATAATACCATAATAACTCTGACCTTTAAAAAAAGTGCAGAAAACAATAAGAAAGTGTGATTTCATAATATTTCATAGTAGGATCTCATCCATATAAACAACAGGAATGTCTAAAGTTTAATTATGTATGCGTAAGGTACCTAAGGTAGCTTGATTACTGCAGCAAAAATGTCCTTCTTAAAATTCAGCAGAAATCTCTGTAGTATTCCAACCGTTATTTTATTTTTTGTAAGGGAATGAATAAAAATTTAATTACATTATCCTATAAAGCCAAAGAAAAAATCCTCTTATTGTACGTGAAGTGCAGCAAAGTACTGTGGCCTTCTTATCTACATTTAATGAATTCAGGTGAAAATTATTTAAAGTGAATTAAATAAAAATTAAGCTTGCTATTTTGTCTAGGCCACAGTTGAAAAGGAAAGGAAATGAAAGGGGAAGAACCACAGCATTACCAGAACAGGAGCAAGAGAAAGAGCAACACAGAGAGTGAAACATAAAAAGAAGAAAAGAGGGGAGTGAGATATATGCTACAGAAATTAAAACCATTTAAGAAACCAGGAGGACATTGGTTCTTTCCACATGCAGAAAAATACGTCAGTGTGTTTCCTTTTTAAACTGAGAGTCCAATTATCATTAATGTATCCATTATCACACAAAGGTTCCTAATTATGGAACACTTTTAGGGAAATAAGAAAAGGTAATAAGAAGATGATGCTGACAAAGAATTTTAATTTGCTTCAGCTTCAACTTAACAAACTATGGGTGTTCTGCATAATTACGAACAGCTGGTCCTGACACAGCTGGTACAAACTGAAAATACCTTAAGTTATACAGCACATGCTTCAAGAAAGCTCTAAAACTCCCAAACTAGTATCTGACATTCTCTATAAGACTTAACAGTTGTGATGGAATGACGGTGGTAGGAAGGGATAGAGATGAAACTGAATTTAAAAGGATACAGTCTAAAATCAGCTTGTTGAGAGAAAAGTAGGCAGATAGGTCCTTCATTTCCGAAATCTGGTTATGAGAGAAATTCACTTCCTGTGACAAAGAAGATAAAATATCAATAATATCCATTGCTATACTGATGTATGAAGACTCTAAAATGATCTGAATAAACAAGCTTGGGTTTCGATAATCCACTCTGATCCAACCTGACATCCAATATAATAATGACAGTAACAAGACCAGCAATACAAACCATTTTGCATTTTGAAACCATAGGTTTTAAAAGGAAACATTCTGTTACTGATAAAATCAAGATCAAAATCTACACTTTTTAACGTGTAGTATTTAAAAAGTTAGTAGGAAAACATATATGTATATGTTTGCATAGGGTGACCTAATTCTTTCAATTGAGAATTTAGTTTTTTAGAACAAGATAAAATATCTAATGTAAGTCAAACTAAGGGACACAAAATCTGGAGTTCTCCAACATATCCTTGAGTGAGAAGATTACACCTACAAGAGTGTGAAAGCCTCCCCTCAAAAACAGTCTATTATAATACATATTTGGAATGAGGAGATGAGAGGTGATGGTATTGTTTCTATAAAAAGCTATGCTGGACTCAAAAGCGCTCACCTTGAGATATTTTGGTGGTTGGAATCCAAAAAAGGTGGAAAGTTCATTGTGGGAAGCATCGAGTATGATGAGGTTTGGCATGTGGCTCACACAGGATAAATCTACCAGTCACAAAACATTAAGCACAGAAGGCACAGAGAGGAATGGATGGTAACGGTGCACACAAGTGTGATTTTTATCCAGGTTTTCAAGGACAAAGATACAGAACAAGAAGATCATAAGATCCATCTGTTTTCCAGCTATTAATACTGCTTTTATAAAAGCATTTTAACATATCTCTTAAACAAATATGATATATATACACACCTTTAATTTTGTTGTAGGGGAGTTCCAGCTTCCGAAGATGGGTGTATTCAGACAAAATGGACACATTTTTCAAGTTTTGCCTCTAAAAGCAATAATTATATATTTGATTAAGTGACCGAGATGTTAAATTCCATGCAACAGAAACATAAATATTTCTTATTTATTTATCTAGTAGACAACATTATGCTTTTTGGTGTGTATGTGGGGGTAACAAAGAGATAGAGAGTGACCCACCGGCACAGTGAGAAACTGGTAGGCAAACGATTGTCCTGAGCGTCCCAGGGTGGAGAGGTGCTTTTCAACTACTTCTCTGGTCAGTTCAGCATCCTTTATTTTTCAGAAAAATTAAAACTAAGCTTATTCAGGAAAGGCAGCAATAGAAGTGCAGTCAAGCCAGCCACACCTACATTTCACAGGTTCAAAATGTTGTGTTATTAAGCCAGTGCAGTGTGTGTTAGATGTTCATGAACAGGACTTTCTTTCTGCAAGAAATTAAATGTCAACCAAATATTTTTCCAGCCCTTCCATGGATCTTTTAAAAAGTTACAATCGCAGTGGGAAGCCACCACAACTGCCAATAAAACAACATAATTGGGTGCCATTACAATGGCCGTTATGAAATCACAAAATAGTGGCATCACAATTGACATTATGACATAATAATGAAGTGACATTTCTGACTATTAAAAAAGGACAATCCAAATAAAGCATGGATAGATGGCAACCCTATGTTTCACAAATATACTAGTTAGGGTATTGTATTTAATACCTTTAGCTAGCTAACATTGTTACTGCATAACAATGGAGTGACATCACAACTGCCACTGTCATGCCACAACTGGCATGACATCACTATAGCATGACAACATAATGGAGTGGCATTACAATGGCCATTGACATCACAATTGCCATATTGACATTACAATGTAGTAGAAGTATTAGTAAATACTTCTGCAAAAAACAATGGCGCACAATTTGTTAAAATTGTTTTATTTTAATATTTTGTACTTTGGTACTTAAGTACCAAAAAACACTGTCTGACTATTCTAATAGTAAAGGTAAGCTGCTGTAATGAATAAAATTTGAGCTTATAGTACTGCAGAATTAGCTAACCTACAGTTTGTAAAATATCTAGATATGTGTGGATGGGCCTGAAGAAAATATTTTAACTTTAAAGACTATTATTGTTTGGGAAGTATTTTAATATTTTATTTTAAGAGCAGGTTTCATAGACCCATAACCAATTTAGATAGGAGAAACAGTAAAAAAATAACTTATCTAACTTACAGAAATTTTAGAGATAAAGTTAGTTGGCAACTTTAGGTTACGTTTCACAGATACACTAGTAAGGTTAACTTACTGTTGTTAATATCTCTAGATAATTTAGCTAACAGATAGTTAGCTAAATTATGAGTCTCTAAGCTGGCTTGACTGCAGTGCCACAGAAGCTAATACTAGCTACACTGATGTTAATTAAGCTGCTGCCCAATTTTAGTGAAAATATTTTCCACACCAGCTAAACAAACTTTCTATTACGGATTAGTAAACCTAGATAGATAACTAACTTAGCTGTATTTCACCTCCATTTTCCCGCTTTTTCTCCTCAGCTGTGGAGGAACCAGTTCCCTCAGGCTGAGCTCTGTCGGTCAGTTCTGGCTCCTTCGGGGATTTTCCGGCGGTTTTAGAGAGCGGAGAGAGCGGCTGGCGGCTCCGGGTGAACTGAATCTGACTCTTTATTCACCCTATTTTAGTTTATGTGTAAAAATATTAAGTATAAATCACTATAAACGCGCTTCCCGCCACACGAAGCTAACATGCTAACTCTACTCAGAAAACACACCGGAGGGTCACGCGCGGCGTGCCCGTTGCCGGGTAACCGTCCCCCGAGAGTTTTCTGTCAGGGCGGGGCGGAGCGGCGCGTTCCCTGCTCTGAGAATCACTCACTATACTATATATAACCTGCTGTATTCCTATTTATTACTCTCAGTAGTTAGAAGTATAGATACTTCTAAAGGTTTAAAATACTTCTGTAACCTTAAAGATGAGGTATCAACTCAAGCTTTTTACTCTAAAATTGTAAAAGTAGTTTCAAAACTACTTAAAGCATAAAAGTAAAAAGGGGGAAAAAAAAATAAAGCCATTAAGGACAAAAGCTTACAAAGTCCTATACTGCGCTACCCTCTCCCCAAAACACATTTTTTAAAAAGACATAATGTTTATAATGTTGATACATTTGGGATGCACTAGGCTTCTCCATGTTTCAGCTAAATATACAGCTCTAGTAAAAATGAAGAAAGCACTTCAGTTTCTGAATCAGTTTCTCTGATTTTGCTATTTATAGGTTTATGTTTGATTAAAACGAACATTTTTGTTTTATTCTATAAACTACAGACAACATTTCTCCCAAATTCCTAATTAAAATATTTATTGAGCTTTCAGACCTCAAATAATGCAAAGAAAACAAGTTCATATTCACAAAGTTTTAGTTTAGAGTTCAGAAATCAATATTTGTTGAAATTACCCTGGTTTTTCATGCATGGTCATAGTTTTCATGCATCTTGGCATGTTCTTCTCCACCAGTCTTACACACTGCTTTTGGATAACTTTCAACTTTTATAACTTTTATTCCTGGTGCACAAATTCAAGCATTATTTGATGGCTTGTGATTATCCCTCTTCCTCTTGATTATTTTCCAAGGTACCATTCACCTCAGTAATGGTAGTCTTATGTGGTCTTCTATAGCTTTTGGTGTTGCCGAACAAGAAGCAGACAACAAATGCAAATAAAGCAATGAAAAATGAAAGAAAATGAAAAAACATAACACCAAAGCCTGTAGTTTAATTTCATTTATTAACTTTTCAACATGACTGTACATTGGCTGAATTCAAACTGTGCAGATTTTAATCTGTGCAGAAATGTCTAAATCTCAAAATTTGCTTAATTAACTTTTCCATACGCTTCTAAACAGACAAAAAAAAAATGAAGTAACAGAACAGTTCATGCATCCCAGACACCATTCAGGTGTTTCTGTTTTCTTTCAATTTTCTCCTTAACACAGTCTGCAGCAGAGCCACCTTGCTGGGAATGTTTGTTTTCAGCACAACACTATGCAAATGCTCTAAACTAGCGCTCACTGCCGTTTCATCCGCTGACGGTGGATTCATACTGGTCCATTTCCAATATGTGGTTCCAAACACAGTTTGAAACCATCTTCATTAAAACTGAGGCGTTTCGTTCCAGCTGTGAGCGAAGTTTGTATTGGCACCACCATGACAAAATGATATTTGTCTTCTTTTAAAAGAGAAGTGAGCTCAGAGTCCTGTGGTCCTGTGGTTAACAGAGCTAAGTACACGGAGTACAACAACATTATGACCACTCAACATTATGAAGCAAATCATATTGTCACATTATCTTGTTTTACTTGTAACAGTGATTGTTGTTAAGGTCAGGGATGTATATTAGTGTTTCTCAAAAAATGTGAAACATGTTACATAGATGTATTACACAAAGAGTGATCAGTTTTAAGCATTTTTTTTCTTTTATTGTTGATGATTATGGCTTACAGCCAATGAAAACCCAAAAATCAGTGTCTCAGAAAATATTATATAAGACCAATTGGTACTTTTGGCAGCGTGTGCATTGTGCCAAATTCTGCTGGAAAATGAAATCCGCTGCACTGACTTTGGATTTGTTAATAAAACACAGTGGATCAACACCAGCAGATGACATGTCTCTCCAAACCATCACTGATCATCAGTAAATTTTACATTTCATTTGGAAATCAGTCTAGTGTACAAGTTTCCACAATCAGTGACGATCACTATATAATGATACATCTATATAATATATGAGTTCCACATTTTAAACTGAATTACTGAAATAAAGTAACTTTTCAATGATATTCTAAATTTTTAAGATGCACTAGTAGCCTATATGGCAACTACCCAGTCAGTTCTTGTACTCGATATGCTGGAGGTGGGAGAAATAGAAGGCATGAAGACCTGATTGACTCTAACAAGGGTCAAAATGTCATTGTAAGAAAAAGTAAAAGCTCATTTTTACACATTTTATGTGATTTAAAACTTATATCATGTTAATGTTACTGTTTATAGATGATTTAAGACGTAAAAATGTCCATATCAAAAATATCTAAAACAAAAATGATAAACACAGGCATCCAATACAATGGCAATACTTTACAATAAGGGTATATTAATTAACAGTACTTACTTGGTAATAATCATTGTTAAATGGTTAAGTAATGCCTCAACTAATAATGAATTGACACTAGGTAAGACATTAATAATTAAGCATTATTCAAATTTACAGCTTAAGAATGTTGTAATCATGGTCATGATTAGTAATGTCTAGTTTCCAGTGTCAATTCGTGTTTAGTTGAGACAATCTGTCGTAAATACTGTTCATTTATGTACCCTAATTGTAAAAAAGCAATTAAGTAATTTTTATACAGATTTCACTTTAGACTACAAGATTTTTCTTTTCTGTGAATTGCAAACAGAAAAAAGCTTTCTTATACATTCTTCACTGAAACATAATTGAGGTCTAAACAAGGTTAAAACAACTATGCAGAAGGGAAAGAACATTGCATATTAAAGCACTACAGGTTAATTTAGTAGTACATGAAATTTTCAGATGACTGCCAATGCACTGCTTTTGCACCTCTGGCGTTTTTTCTTTTTTTACATCAACGAAATAAGCCTAAAGGCATTATGGAGGGGTCAAACGCATCTAGCTTAACAAGCACTAAGGCAAGCCTGCATAGACGGTCAGGAGCCCTCCTGCTCACTCTCTACGGGCTGTGCACTCTGCAACATTTCTGCAACATTGGCACAACCGCTGCACTCCCCTCGCGTGAGATTCAAATTAGGCTGGAATATTAAAGATGTGTTCTCCGCGTTAATACCTTCGGCGGCCCGCAGGCCGATATTGATTCCTGACGCTGAGTCATAATGATGGATTGTTGCGCCGGCTTCGGGGAGCGCTGTTGCCTGGTGCCTGCGTTCTGTATCGACAGGGCTTTCTCTCTCCCCCTCTTGTTAAGTACTTTTCTTCAGAGTTAATGAACTAAAAACACCAAGGGACAAGAAAGAATGAATGATGTGTGGTTTCCTGCGTGTGCCCGCGTGCGAGTGAGTGAATCAGAGACAGATTTGCCGCCTTCAGCATGTGGGACTTAAGAGAAAGAGCCGAAATAAAGTTTTAATAGCTGCGGTTGGAGGCCAGAGATCAGTTCCCCACCAATTAGACCCTCAAACACTCCTATAGTTTATGCACGCTCACTAAGCCTACAAAATGCTGCGGTGGCTTCATGGCTGCAGACTGTGTTAAGGAGCGCGGGATCGATTCCCGCCTCTTTTGTAAATCAACTACAGTGTATGCAACAAGGGGCAATGCAACACGCCGAGGGAAGGAAGGGAATAAAAAGCCGCTTGAAGGAGCATGGCCATTTTCCATTTCCTTTCCTGAGGGAGCAAAACAAATCAACAAAAGCAGAAGGAGTCCGTTCTTTTGAGCTCATAATATTTCCAGTGTTCTAATCTGGCATCTGTTATTCCAGGCACAAGCTGTGGGCTAGGAGATTCCATAATTGAGAGCAACGGTTTTATATTATAGGAAAATGAGATGACAGTGTCCCCGAGCCACGTGCCTAGAATCCATCTGCTTATCCCGCAAGGTGAGGCCGCGGCTGATGGAACATGCTTGAAGCTTGAAGGAATTATTTCATTAAAACTGTTGCTTTTACATATATCTGTGTATGTGTGTGTGTTTAAATGCATATACAGCTCTGAAACAATCTAAGAGACTACTTTAGTTTGTCTGATTTTGCTATTTATAGGTTTATATTTGAGTAAAATGAACATTGTTGTTTTATTCTATAAACTACAGACAACATTTCTACCAAATTCCAAATATTTTTTTTTTGTCATATAGAGCTTTTATTTTCAGAAAATGAGAAAATTAATGCAAAGAAAACAAGTTCATATTCATAAAGTTTTAGAAGTTCAGAAATCAATATTTGGTGGAATAACCCTGGTTGGTTTTTAATCACAGTTTTCATGCTTCGTGGCATCATGTTCTCCTCCACCAGTCTTACACACTGCTTTTGGATAAGTTTATGCTGCTTTACTCCTGATGCAAAAATTCAAGCAGTTCAGTTTGGTGGTTTGATGGCTTGTGATCATCCATCTTCCTCTTGATTATATTCCAGAGGTTTTCAATTTGGTAAAATCAAAGAAACTAATTTTTAAGTGGTCTGCGCTGTATATTTAGTCAGTACAGAATTGTCAAGCTGAAAATCTTTTTTTATTAGTGTGCCACCTATACATCCCTCATTATGCCCACAGCAATATTTGCTGAACTTTGTGCAACTTATAATAAGGCTTTATTAATAAAAAAAGAGAAAAAAGATCACCAGTCAATGTTATAAACCACCAACATATTGACTGAATCCTGCAGGACAAATCTAACAACAGCAGTAGTACATTGAATGCAATGATTAATACAAGGGTGTCCAGTCCTGAAACATCTAATTCTTTAAGCACAGTTAGATAATTTCCCATTTACAATCTGATTACGCAAAGTTTAAGCAGGGAAATTAACCAACTCTGCTGGACTCCAGACCTCCAGGACAAGAACTGTATACGTTTAGTGTAGAATATGAATGTGTGCTGTATGTAGACGTGGCTGGGGTCTACACGGTGGTGATTTTCTTGTCCTTGGTGGCCTGTTTGATGGCCGCCTGCTCGCAGATGATCTCTTTCAGACGCTGTAAGCGCATGTTCTGCATCGTCAGGTCTCCCACGCCTGTCTGGCTGCGGTGCAGCAGGCTTAGAGCGTTGATGTACTCCAGCTCCGTGTATCTCACGCCTTGATCCACCACCAGGTTCAGCAGCTCATCAGCAGTGTTGTACAGCATCTCGTAGTACTGCCTGCAGCGACAGAAAAGAAGAAGGAGGGTTTAAATCCCACATAAGATCAATTGACAAAGCCTTGCTATGATTCCTTAAAGAGCTGTTATAAAAATGTCCTTTCCACTTTGGTAGAACATGCAGATTAGACAAGACAGAGTGATGAGAGAAAATGAGATTGTACTAGCGCATCTCAAAAAATTAGAATATCATTAAAAAAGTTACTTTTTTTTTTACAGTATTTCTGTTCCAAATGTTACACGTTTTAAACGTTTATTTATTTTATTGTTGATGATAATGGCTTACAGCCAATGAAAATTCTAAAATCAGTGTCTCACAAAATTAGAATACTATATAAACCAATTGGTACTTTTGGCAGTGTGGGAGGTGCCAAGTCCTGCTGGAAAATGAAATCCGCATCTCCATAAAGGTTGTCAGTAGCAGAGGGAAGAAGCATGAAGTGCTGTAAGATTTTGTGTGGAAAACAAAACTGCACTGACTTTAGACTTGATAATAAAACACAGTGGATCAACACCAGCAGATGACGAACATGACTCTCCATCGAACCATCACTGATTGGTGGAAACTTCACACTAGACCTCGAGCAGTTTGGACTGTGTGTCTCTCCACTCTTCCTCCAGACTCTGCTGGTGTTGATCCACTGTGTTTTATTATCAAGTCTAAAGTCAGTGCAGTTTTGTTTTCCCACAAAGTCTTACAGCACTTCATGCTTCCCTCTGCTAATAACAACTTTTATGGAGATGCAGATTTCATTTTCCAGCAGGAATTTGCACATTACCCACACTAAATATAATATTCTACTGTCGCTACATTGGTATAACAGTGATTTATGGACTAAATAAACTGCAGTTTAATTTGGTCCACAGAGACATAGTGGAAATCAGGTGGTAGGTGTGTGGGGGGCATGTGTTTGACTTATATCAGTTCTTCTATATCAGTGAGTATTTCGAACTCTTTCCTGGGAATAGAACTCACAAAAACACAGGAACACAAAAATTCTCAACATCTTTCTCCCAAATGTCAATGCAAACATTCGCTACAAACTCAGCCTCAAATACGGCAGCACATACAATCTTACGAATTCTATTTTTGCCAGAAAAGCAGAAGCACGGCTGGTGTGATAAAAGCTCAATACTGAGGATGTCCCGCGCCCCATCAGAGCGCATAGTGTCGAGTCCTCGTCTGAAGCTTCAGCTTCAACCCCCCCACCACCACCCCGTTCCTCCTCCATCTCTCTTTGGCCCAGAATGTTGCTGCTCCCTCTGAACTTGCAAAGCCCACAGAAAAGACCTGAGCCAGCAGGAATCTCTCGCTCTCTAACTCCTCTATCAGGCAGACACACTCTCCCAGGTATTGAAGCTTGTGACTGCACTCTCAATGAGGTGCACTCTGCGTTTTAATGCAGCCTCTCGCTTCTGCTTCCCAATCTCCAGCTTTCTCCCCTATGATGTACCCAACTTGACCTTCAAAGTCAAGGCAGAAGGCTATCGCAAGAGTTTTCAAGGTGAAAAACTGGTGGAGATGTGCTCCAAGTAGGCAGGAGTGTGCAATATATCGAGTGCTAGTTATTATCGTAATATTGACCTACAGGGGTTGGATAATGAAAGTGAAACACCTGGTTTTAGAGCACAATAATTGATTGTGGTGACGGACAGTTCTGGTGGAAACAGTAGAGTTGAGGTGCACATTGAATTCTGCGTGATTTGATCAGCCGTGGTTTTATGTTTTTTGGATACAATCCGGGTTAGCACCCGAACATCCCTTTCAGACGGCTTCCTCTTACAGAGTCCACAGTTAATCCTGTTGGATGTGGTTGGTCCTTCTTGGTGGTATGCAGACATTACCCTGGATACCGTGGCTCTTGATGCATCACAAAGACTTGCTGTCTTGGTCACAGATGCTCCAGCAAGACGTGCACCAACAGATATTCCTAACTCAAATCACTGATTTAATGTGTATTAAAATATTGCAAAGTAAATCTCAGTGGCAATTAGGGGTGTAACGGTGTGTGTATTCTTTACATACAGTCAGGATATGGGGGTCATGGTTTGTTTCGCGTAAACGAACGCTGTTTACATGGTACAGGCATTCTAAAAGAGACTTGCAGAACTAGTAAACATAACCCGGAAAAAGTAGCTGTAGCACTGTTGCTATAAGCAATTCGCTACTGACCGAGTCTGCGCTGAGAAGCTTAGATCTGACTGGAAGTTGGAGCACATTAGCAGAGAGCGCATGCAGAAATGCAGATCATTTCATTTGTCCACAACCGTCACTGCACTGCAAAGGAAACTTATTTGTAGACTATCACTTTCCAGTGTGAGCGCAGGGTTAGGCGCTCGTACTGTCTCTCTCTCTTTCCCTCACTCTCTGTCGTGCCTTCTGTCTGTCTCTCTCTGTCTATCTGTCTAATCCACACTACACTATTATTACTGTCCCCTCACAATAACACTGGGAAATTCCAGCATTAAAAAAAACTTATGATTTTAACTCATTTTTACCACTAATATAATCTAATGCTGACATTTCTTAAAAAGAACTCTTAAACACTGAAATGTGTCCAATAATATGCTTAGGAAAAAATATAAAAAAAAATTGTTAAAGTAAAGCTGTTGGCAAAATGTAGCAACAGGATCACAGTTTTATTTACTGCAAACGTTCAGGCAAATGATCTGCAGGATGCACCAGCTAGCAATACAGAAGAATTTTGCCTTGTGTTCCAAGGACAAAAGAGAGGAGGACGGGTGGAGTCAAAGCATGTAGACACATCAAACGTCCTAGAGGGGGGAAAGGGCCGTCTGCTGATTATTCATCTATTGTAATAGGGTCCGTGCCTCGGTCCAAAACAACCTGTTGCTGACTGCTTTGGAAGCTGAGAAAGAAATAAAAGGATCCTGAGGGCAACAGATTGCAGTAAATCATGTATGTTATTGTGGATTTTCAGAGAGAGCTTTGGCGGCTGCCTATTTTCTCTATCCAGTAATGTCCTTGGGTGTAAAGAATTAGCATTGTGCAAAATCCCTTTATCTGAGAATGAGTTCTTTCATAATAAATCCCCCTTTTGTTCGCTCTGAATGTGGGGTCACGCATTGAACAGAGTGGTGCAAAAGACAGAAGAGGAGTTCTGGCCATCCCTGCCGTACTGCATTATGCTCTCAGGGCACAGACACTGACTGCATTGGCCTGGTTAGCAAGGTTATTGTGTTATATACACTGGAAGAAAACCATTAAATTTCTCTGTAAGAAGAAAACTATATAAAAACTATATAAATACAGAATACAGATACAAATATAGGATATCAGACTTAGTTTTGACACTTGTTACATGGGTTATATGACAAAATTGATAAATGTTGGTCTATTTCATAAACAGTAACTTACCAAGACTTGATTGATTTTGAGTAACAAAATAAAAAATATAACAAAAATTAATAAATAAAATAATGTAACAGGTAACAAAAATCAACCACAAAACTAGAGTGTAGCAAATTTAGTGCATATGAAGTGCAAACACAATTTAAAGTAAATACAGATCTATCTGAGTAAAAACAAATACAAAATATACTTTTTTTCAAGAATATCATAATTTTATAATTTAGTTTTTTTTTTTTTTTTTTCGTGTCAGAGTTTTACCAGTATTATTGTGTACAATACAATTTACAACACACACACACACACACACACACACACACACAGGTCCCTTCCCCTCCTATACATCTAAAGTGGACAGAGGACTTCAGCACCAGTAGCTGCAGGTGCTGCAGGACAGAGATTGGGCAGCTCCATTAACCTCCATTCATCTCTGACACGAGAAAAAAAACACCTCCATTTATAATGCGTATGGTGGAGCGTGTCCTGGTAACCTCTCTGATACCACAGTGTTAAAGCACCAGACCTGTCCTGTCCACACAGCGTGACTTTGTACAAAGTATGTCAAGCCGGGACGCTATATAAAGAGAAAATAAATAAATAATAAAATTCGAGCGCTAAAGCGAGATTAACAGCATAAAAGTGATTTAACACTCGCTATGAAAATTAGGAGAGCTAATAAGGGTTAAATTTCTCTTCAGATGTTCAGACTGAACGCATGCATGTGCTGGTTAGTGACTGGTGAAGTTCCCTGCCAACATGAACACACTTCATTTACCAGCCACTTTAAAACCATTTACCAAAATAGCAGCGAGCTGTTAATCAGATTCAATCTCAGTGGCTTTTTAGCTGCCTTGTCAAATCCTGCTTCCCTAGTGTTTATTTAAGGTCTCGGTAAAACGCAGAATCAACCGGAGATCCGATTTAAACCTATAGTTACTTACACAAGATAGCTAACACTAACAAGCTCTGTAAACAGAGCTGTAAGCTCCTCCTTAGCTATAGCTCCTAATGCTATAGCCCGGGTTCAGCCCCGCCTGTGGGCGGTCCTAAGCCAAGGTGGGCGAGGTCATGAATTTACTGGTTGACGTAGACACCCTAACATCACTCTGATCAACTCGTATTTCTGAGGATGTTCTTTTACTAGCTACTGCAGACAAGGGAGGCATCATATACAACTCAGAGAGACCTATAGTATCGAGGTTTACGGCGTAAAAGTGATATAACACTCCCTCTAAAAATTAGGAGAGCTAATAAGGGTTAAATTTCTCTTCAGATGTTCAGACTGAACGCATGCATGTGCTGGTTAGTGACTGGTGAAGTTCCCTGCCAACATGAACACACTTCATTTACCAACCACTTTAAAACCATTTACCAAAACAGCAGCGAGCTGTTAATCAGATTCAATCTCAGTGGCTTTTTAGCCCCATCCTCCCGACTGCCTCCCATTAGGAGAAGATAATGAACAACTAGCACCACATCACTACATCCAACACCCCAATACACTATCTCTCATACACACACACACACATACGTACACAAACGTGTGCATTCACCCTCCCATAAACACACACTTTGTCCTCCACCAGCCTGACACCTGCGAGCGCCTTATCTGTGTGCCATTAAGTTTTAATTAGCCCGTGTCTCTGTGTGCAGTCCTGTATACAGAGGGTATTAAGCAAATTTATGACGCATGCGGCGGAGGACGCGGGGAGATGTATGCTTGCTGGCGTGAAAGAAGCGAAGAGGGAACGAGAAAGAGAGAGAGAGAGAGAGAGAGAGAGAGAGAGAGAGAGAGAAAGAAAAAAGAGGTGGAATCAGCACAATTCATTTCCTCTAATTTCCAGCGTGTACAATATTAAAACCATTAAGGGTTGCTTCTGTCAGCGCATTCTCACAAACACATTATTTAACAGCCAAGAAGGAGCAAAAAAGAGAGGGGGGGGGGGGGGGGGGGGGGTATGAGTGAAGAGCACAAGACTAAGAGAGAGAGCGAGTGATAGAAAAAAAAAGAGATAGAGAGAAAAAGAGAGAAAAAGAAAGATGGATGCCCTGAATGATCATCTCCATCAAGCAGAACGCACAGGCTTGTCACCACAGTAACAAATGCAAACGCAGGGTTTTTTTTTTTTTTTCCCGCACGCCGCCACCCTCTGCTCACTCTGACTCTCAGTAATGGGAAAACTCTGAAGCTTCTCCTGCCTTCAACAGTGTGAATATGAGAAATGCTTTATTGTGAAGCATGGTCTAAAAAAAAAAAAAAAAAAAATCCTAAAGTTAATGCAATTATTTATTTTTTTTAAATGTTCTTAGCTACTGCATGCTTACATGTTTTTAGCTCTTATGAAGGAATTCTGCTGATCCTCATTTCCAAAAATGTCTTTAAATTTAATACTGTATACAGTACACATAAATCATAAATACTATTATAATTTAAAGTTTGGTGTGAAATGCTTTGTTTTTAAGAAAGGTACAGTGTGATAATTATTTACAGTTCAGATGACAGAAACCAGAATACAGAACTGCATAATGTCTTTAAAAGAAAGATTGCTGTCTGAAATTTTGATATTTGCTAGTTTTATATAAGATGTTTTAATGCATCAAAAATGCAAGTGGGTCTTAAGAATTTGAAAAAAAATGAAAAAATGAAAAACTTCAAAATGAAAGTTATTTTGCATATTTTTTTCTTTTATTGGAATTTGCAGTATACATTTAAAAAAACATTTATTTATTGTGTTTCACACTGACATCTGGATATCCAACAGAGTTATTATTTTTCTGTGGATGTTTATTTAAGTAGTACATGGCCGAAAATACTTGAGAACCACTAAAACACTTAGGGTAACTTTTGCCAATGCTACAATCATTATTACAATCATTATATTCCCTTTTTTAATTAATCAAATATAAGGTAATATTAACTGGAAGAAAACAGCATTTATAAAATTGTATTTTGTAATTTAGAGTTTAAGAGGTTTAAGATCTGCAAAGGGGTATATGCAAGGCATTTTAAGACAAATTAGTCTCCAAACAAAACATACTTGGCCAAACTTTATAATGTTTGTCTTTATTAAAGTAGTTATGTAGTTAAAGAGCCACTAAACCATAAAACAGGTTTTTTCTTTATTAATAGCTGAAATATGTTCCTTTAAAGTAATAAATTATATCAGTCCTGCTTAGTTTTTTAAATCCATTTCTAACCTTTAAAATACGCTTTAATTGTGGTAATTTCTGCCTCTGCAGCGCCCTCTTAGGTTCAACTGTGCTATAGGCGTGAATTATATGTCCGTGTACGTTGGACACATCACAATATGCAAATCAGGTAATCAATAATTCTGACGTCCAATCATATAAGTCTCACCGCTATCAGAGGCACATTGCTGCTGCAGCGGCTCAGCCAATTAGCTCACCCTCTTGCCCCGCCCCTAAACCCATACATCACCCAGTTTTTAGCCTTTTTCAAACTTAAGCTGGTTTATGGGTGGAGTCAGAAACATCATAAGGTTTAGTGCCTCTTGAAACATTAGCAATCCATGTAATAACCATGTAACTACTGGTGAAGTATGCAAATATGCATTTTTGTACCTCTGGGGCGGCCCTGATGAGTGCCAGTTCGATCATTACGTTTTTGATGGTGTTTGCGACTGCACTTGAGAACACTTTCCTGAATTTAAGATGTAAATATACATGTATATATATGCCCTTTTAGTTTGCTATTTGCTTGTGTAGCTTCTGTCACTGTATGACACGATATAAAATCCAAAAATAAATGAAGCTGAGCCAATCTGCTCAACTTGAAAGAGCGACTAAAGCAGCGGGAAGCAGAGAGACACACTCTCACTAATGTGTGAGTGTTGCTTACTCATACATTTAAGGACACAGAGGAGTGATGCAGCGATGCTCCAGCATGGCACAGGGGACGGGGATTTAAGCCTGACGAAGAGTGCCAAAGATGAAATTGGAAAAGGGATTGATAATAGAGAAAAGATGTGCATCGACCTGTTTTCTTAGCTATTACTGCAGTCAGGGCAGGAGAAAAATACAAAAGTTATGAAAATCTCACACACATACACACACAGACACACACCTATACACACACACACACCTATACACACACATCACTGTGCTGTCAGGCACAGCTGCTGTTCGTTTTGTAGTTATCAGGTGTGCTGGGGAGCTGTGGTGTGTAAACAGACTGGGCCATCACCCTGACACAGCAGCTAAGAGCTGTTTTCTGGAAGGCTCCTCCGGCACATTTGCCAGACAGATGATTTTGGGAGCTGTGACCTTTGCCCTCTACCGCCAGTCATGGAAATGCAGGATTCATGCAGGGCTGGGCAGTATCTAACTACAGGTAACAGGGCATCTACCATGTATATACTTACAGACAGGCTACAGATATGTGTTTTTGAAAGTAGAGGCATATGCTGCCAGCATTCACACAGCATTCCCCAAACCATGATGCTACCACCACCATGCTTGACTGTAGTCCAGTCCTTACATGTTTATCCTGATCTAGTCAGACTACAGGACATGGTTCCAATAATCCATGCTCTTTGATGGATTGTCTTCAGTAAACTGTTTGCAGGCTTTCTTGTGCATGATCTTCAGAAGAGGCTTCATTTTCTTCTAAATTTTCAGCATTGAGATTTTGAATGGTTTTAAAAAAAATATCTAAATGTCATCAGATAATCAAAGCAAAACCATCATCAAGTAGTAAATGGGTACATTTTTGAGAATTTTAGTGTTCAGTCAAAGCTGATGTCTGTAAGTTTTGGGATTTAGAGCCCTCTCTGGTGAGAATGGGTAATTGCAAAGAGCAAGCAGAAAAATCATTTTAAACTGGGTGGGTGTGATGCGGCCTCCTTTTATTAATATATTAAGCTTCGAAGGGATGTTCCTTTCAGCACACTAAAACCATTAAACACAATATTTTATCCATATTCTTCTCCAGTCAGAAATGCTTCTGCATTTAGTTTAGAAACCAAATAATACGGACTGCCACTTTAAATTCTATATTGTTTATTGCTTGCTTTTATTGTTGTCTCTCCTAATCATATATGTAACATTATTAATCACCCTTGCCTTCACATTATCTATTTTCAAAAACTTTTCTATGGGTATTTAAAGTTCCTGTATAGTGTGTTACAGGTCAGTTAAGCCTTAACTTGTGCTTGCTAAGTACTTGACTTAATTTCAAAATATAAAGTAAAGTATTTCTATAAAATAAATGACAGCTTTTAATTGTATTGTTTTCGTCTAAAAAAATGTTTGTATAGTTTGATCTATTTTGTTGATCCTATTGTTGTATTATAGCTTAATTTTTCATGTAGAAGAAAAGACATTTTCTCTGAAAGTCTACAAGGTCCACATAAGCACTTTAATTAAAGCTTTTAACGCTTGAATGCATCATACTTGGATTCCAGTTCATTTTCACCTCCACTATTTTATAGTTCTATAACCTTAAACTTCCTGTGCCAACCTGTGCAGACCTCTTTTACAACAATCATAACTTTATAACTTAAAAAAAAACTTCACCCACCTACTGTATCATGACTTCTTTACCCAAGGAACCAACTTTCTTTAGCCTAATGGCTGAACATCCTTCACAAAAGCAGAGGCAGAGTGTTCCCTCAAACTAACCCAGCAAAGCCTCTGCTTTCTGCATCCCCAGGCAGCAGAAACAGCACAGAACACCCCCCACCCCCCTCTCCAATCATCTCACATCACCACCCCTTCTCCTCTCACCGCAGGGGCAAGTCTGCAGGAAAAAGAGAGGGAGAAAAGTGCTGGTACCCACAGAATGGTAATGTGCTGTGGCGAGAGTGAATAGCTGATAATGCTGCGCAAAAAGCATGAGATAGAGAAGATGCTCCTCTTCCTCATTGATCTGCAGCCTTCACTTCACCCATGGGGGCAGTGTGTGTGTGTGTGTGTGTGTGTGTGTGTGCTGTACTGAGCTGTCCAAAGATCAGCAGGAAAAAAGGATTTGTTCAGTATTCAGTAGAGCGCACTACAATGTGAATTGACCTATTCATGCTCTGTGCACTAATGTACTCTTTTATAGTTACTGTTATGAGATTGGACAAACTTCACGATGAAAAACCGTTCCACTCGTCCACTAGAGTAATGCAAACTGACTGGTTAAAATACTTTTACTGGCTTTACTGTAGTTTTTGGACTATAAAGCACACCAGATTATAAGGCACATTAAGCGACACTAGTAAGGATGTTACCCTTCTAAAGGGAAAGCTGCGCCTAAATAAGCAAAACTGTAATTCTTTTAAATAAATATATCTTTCAAAATCAAACAAGCTCTGGATGATATTAATCTACACAGATTTTTTTCTTAAAAAAACATTTATTTGGGCGAGAAAAGCGTTTCAGTTTATTCGCAGTAAGCTTAGATTTCCAATATTTTGTCTAAGAGTGAAGTTTCTCCAGCACTAAGGATGGGTGCAGCAGCATTAGCATTAGCAGAATGCTAATGCCGCCTGATAGCACTAGACTGAGGAACTCTGAGTGTTCCGGTAAGCCAGGGTGCTTTTAAGCTAGCGGTTCATCCCACATAGCTTGTTTTAACATGGTAAACATGCAGACTACAGTCTAATATACTCACCTCTGAACAGCCTTATGCTAATGCTAATGCTGCTGCACCCAGCCTTAGCGCTGGAGTAACTTAACTGAAAATTCATCTTTATAACGCTGTACTTCAACAGAGTAGCTTTGTAAAATTCATACATTAGGACTCTGAGTGGTCCAGTGGTCTAAAGCACTGCCACTGTGATCAGGAGATCACCAGCTCGAATCCTGTTCATGCAGCTTGCCATCAGCTGCCAAAGCCCTGAGAGAGCACAATAGGCCTTGCTCTTTCTCTGGGTAGGTACAGTAGATGGCGCTCTTTCATCCCGCTCATCACTCCTAGGGTGATGTGGATCAGCACAAGGCTGCGTCTGTGAGCTGGTGCATCAGAACCGAGTCGCTGCACTTTCCTCCGAGAGTTAGCGCTGTGTTGCTACCCGGACTTCACATGGGTCAAAGGAAACATGTGCTAGTCTTCACCCTTTTAGTGTTGGGGCATCACTAGTGATAAATTGTGTAAATTGGGGAGAAAATTGGAAAATGGGTGCATTGTCGATTTTTGAGAAAATTAAAGATTTTTAAGTGCACCTTATAGTCTGAAAAATACGGTAATATGCCAATAATAACACTAATAATAATAATGATAATAATAATAAAACACAAATGCATGCACAAACATACACACACAGCTCTCTGACAGGTAGTGGTGATGTTGATTAGACATTACAGAGATACCTTCAGGACTCTGGGACTGTCAGGCTCTGAGCAGATGGTGGCAGTATATATGTGTGTGTGTGTGTGTGTGTGTGTGTGTGTGTGTGTGTGTGTTTAGCTGCAAAAGGTTTCTCTGTTGCCTCTATGCTCTCTCTCTCTCTCTCTCTCTCTCTCTCTCTCTCTCTCTCTCTCCAGAGCTTGGGGACCAACACCAGGTCCAAGGTCGTTTGAAGACAAACCACCTTAATGCCAGATTGATTACAGTGCGGCCAAGACTTCAGCCCTTCTCACAATCATCTCAGCACACACTGCACTGTTTGCACACAATTAAAGGGCCGTATCTGCTTACTACACCTTTTGACTCTCTAACTGCATCACTCCGCAGTCCCCGATGGCGTAACTCAGGCGCTCTCCACCACTAGATGCCACTGTTTCCAAAGCCTTCGGTCATTCTGAGAGCTGCTGGGCATCAACAGCTCCAGCTCTCCTCGGCCTGAACTCCAATCGATGGTTATTATTGTGTCCTTGGCCCGGTTGCCCAGAGCAAGCAGTCAGACGGGAGCCCGGCCAGCGATTCCCCTGCTTCCTTGTGGGCATCTCTCTGTTTCTCTCTGCCTCCTTCCATCCATATATCCTTCTGTCTCTCTCAATGAGCCGCTCTGCTCCTCACCAGCAGCCCACTGCACAAACACTGCCAAACAGCCGCTAAACACTGACTTACCTCCTGCTCTCCCATATTCTTTTATTCATTTATTTATTCTTTCATTCCAACATACATACAAAAAACAAAAATAGTGTTTTATACTTGGGAAAAACCTCAATAGAAACACAGGGTGCTTTAAAATAATATTTATTTAAAGTTCTCTTAGCAACAAGTAAAAAGGCATTAAATAAAAATTTTAATATATAATTTATAATATATAATATATAATAATATAAAGTATAATATATATATATATGTATATATACACATAAACTTACTGATCCACGCAGCACAGCATGGTTAAAACTTATTCTCTCTCTCCATCGCATTCTTTCTCTCTTTATCTAATTCTCACTCTTTTTATCTCATTCTTTCTCTCTCTCTCTCTCTTTATCTCATTCTCTCTTTTTATTTAATTCTCTCTCTTTTTATCTAATTCTCTCCCTTTATCCAATTTTCCCTCTTCCTTTATCTCGTTTTCTCTCTTTATCTCATTCTCTCTCTCTTTATCTTGTTCTCTCTCTTTTAACTTAATTTTCTCTCTTTATCTCAATCTCTCTTTCCTTATCTCATTCTCTCTCTCTCATCTCATTTTCTCTCTCTTTTTATTTAATTCTCCCTTTATTTAATTGTCTCTCTCTCTTTATCTCATTCTATCTCTTTATCGCATTACCTCTCTCATCTCGTTCTCTCTCTCTTTTTATTTAATTCTCTCCCTTTATCTAATTTTCTCTCTTTATCTCAATCTCTCTCTCTTTATCTCATTCTCT
Organism: Astyanax mexicanus; assembly: GCF_023375975.1. NCBI lineage: Eukaryota > Metazoa > Chordata > Actinopteri > Characiformes > Acestrorhamphidae > Astyanax > Astyanax mexicanus. Next base: position 3,670,458 of record NC_064409.1, read on the forward strand.
TTCTCTCTTTATCTTGTTCTCTCTCTTTTTACTTCATTTTCTCTATTTATCTCTCTTGCCTTATCTCATTCTCTCTCTCTCTCTTTATCTCATTCTCTCTCTTTTTATTTAATTCTCTCTTTATCTTGTTCTCTCTTTTTTATTTCGTTTTTTCCTCTCTCTTTCTCTTTATCTAATTTTCTCTCTCCCTCTTTATCTTGTTCTCTCTATCTCTTTCTCTTGTTGTTTCTCTGTCTCGTTCTCTCTCTCTCTTTATCTCGTCCTCCCTCTTTCTCCATATCTTACTCTATCTATTGTTCTCTCTCATTCTCTCTGCTCCCAGTTCAGCTCCAAGCTCCACCCACTACTTAGGCTTTTAACTGACAGGCAACTGAACCAATCACCTTGCACCAATTAAACACATTTATCTTATGAGAAATCAGTGAATTTGAACTTTTTTCTAATTTATTCTAAAACTTTATTATTTCATGTTAAATCTAAAATCAGATTTAATCGCGGCGATGCCCCTGATCTCAACATACACTGGAGGATGATGATGATGATGATGATGATGATGAGTCATGAAAATAAACAGTGTACTCTTTGCTTTCCCTCCTCCCACATGGATCTTCTAATCGCCCCAAGATTTCTGTGCGTCAGTGAGCTTAAAGCGCTAACATTTAGCTTTCAGAAACGCCTGTTTAAATAAATGCATGGACCTAATTAATGTGTGGAAAAGTGGGAGGGAGCGTGTGGTAAAATCACAACCACAGATGTCAGGTGTGAGTAAACAATGCACTGTAATTCATATCAACACCTGCACCTCCCACACAGTAACTCAAGGACACACACACACACACACACACACACACACAAACACACACATTTACACACTAAGAGAAAGAGAGTGGGAGACTCATGCACAGCATGCCCATCAGCATGACTTGCAGTAAACAAATTCTAACAAGTTCTAAAAAGTAAATAATCACTGCAGCTCAACTGTTTCTGATACAGTACGACCCTTAAAAAGCAACTATAAACAGATATAAAACTTTATAAACAATCAAACTTTAGTTTATCTGTCTGTTTATCATTTAAAATTCCATCAGACAGAATTTAAACTACTGTATTTATTAGGGCTGTGAATCTTTTGGAATCCCACAATTCAATTCAGAATCGATTCTCGGGGTCACAATTTGATTTTTTTCTGATTCTTTTAAATCGGATGGATTTCTTTTTCTTCATCCTCCATACTTTACAACAAACACCATAACACTGTAAGCTACTGTCGCGCGGAGCTCAGCTACTGTCGCGCGGAGCTCAGCTACTGTCGCGCGGAGCTCAGCTACTGTCGCGCGGAGCTCAGCTACTGTCGCGCGGAGCTCAGCTACTGTCGCGCGGAGCTCAGCTACTGTCGCGCGGAGCTCTTTAACGCGACAGTAGCTGAGCTCCTCGCGCGACAGTAGCTGAGCTCCTCGCGCGACAGTAGCTGAGCTCCTCGCGCGACAGTAGCTGAGCTCCTCGCGCGACAGTAGCTGAGCTCCTCGCGCGACAGTAGCTGAGCTCCTCGCGCGACAGTAGCTGAGCTCCTCGCGCGACAGTAGCTGAGCTCCTCGCGCGACAGTAGCTGAGCTCCTCGCGCGACAGTAGCTGAGCTCCTCGCGCGACAGTAGCTGAGCTCCTCGCGCGACAGTAGCTGAGCTCCTCGCGCGACAGTAGCTGAGCTCCGCGCGCGACAGTAGCTGAGCTCCGCGCGCGACAGTAGCTGAGCTCCGCGCGCGACAGTAGCTGAGCTCCGCGCGCGACAGTTCAAAAAGCTCCGCGCGCGACAGTTCAAAAAGCTCCGCGCGCGACAGTTCAAAAAGCTCCGCGCGCGACAGTTCAAAAAGCTCCGCGCGCGACAGTTCAAAAAGCTCCGCGCGACAGTAGCTGAGTTCTGCACGACAGTTCAAAAAACTCCGCGCGACAGTTCAAAAAGCTCCGTGCGACAGTTCAAAAAGCTCCGTGCGACAGTTCAAAAAGCTCCGCGCGACAGTAGCTGAGTTCTGCGAGACAGTTAAAAAGCTCCGCGGTACAGTTAAAAAGCTCCACGGTACAGTTAAAAAGCTCCGCGCGACAGTAGGTGAGTTCTGCGAGACAGTTAAAAAGCTCTGCGTGACAGTAGATGAGCTCTGCGGTACAGTTAAAAAGCGCCGTGTGACAGTTAAAAAGGTCAAGAATCGATTCTGAACCATTTAAAGTTAGAAATCGAATCGATTTTTTCCTGCACCCCTAGTATTTATGTCTGTGTCGCTGTTTATTTACTGTGAGCTGCATTAAAAACCCACTAAAAGCTTGAATGCGCCTTATCAGAAGTGCTCTCTGTAACCTGTTCACATCTCAAGATAAAAAAGGTGTGTTTGCTTATTTGTTACCTGGCAAAGTCCAGGTCTGCCTCTCGTGACATGGTGATGTTGGTGAGGTTCTGCTGGAGCACAAAGATGTTCCTGCACATCTTCTTGATGCCAGACTCGCTGATGCGCTTAAAGTACTGAGCCCCGTTGATCAGAATGCAGGAGATCAGGTGACCCAAACCTGCAGGGCATGCAGAAAGAGACGCGGCGTGATGCTAATGGCAGAACTAGCTTTCACGCTTTGTTGGAGGCATTTGCACTGAGCACTTGTTTGGCTGAAGTGCTCAGTGGGAACATGCTGTTGTTATTTTGTACAGACAAATCCATCAGATGTGGACAGCAAGCTTAGCAGACCCACTAGGGTAAGCTTATCTCAGGATAAGATCTCAAAACTAAGATTTTAAAGAGGCAGAACATGAAAAATATATACATCATATACAGTATCTCACAAAATTGAATAAAACCCTCACATGGGACAATACTAAAAGGCTTACTTCTGAGACAACAGCCATGCAGACGGATTTAATACAGTGTTTACAGCATATGTTCTTATAACTAAAAGGCTAACCCTCCACCTCTTCAACCTCTGCAGCAATACTGCACTCATACATCTATTCCTATGGAGAGGCCTGTTCTGGTCTCAGTCACCATGCTGCAGCTCAGTTTCATTTTATTTAATTTATTTTACAATATACAGCTCTGGGAATAAATAAGACCACTCCAGTTTCTAAATCAGTTTCTTTGATTTCACTATTTATAGGTTTATGTTTGAGTAAAATGAACATTGTTGTTTTATTCTATAAACTACAGACAACATTTCTCCCAAATTCTAAGTAAAAATATTGTCATTTAGAGCATTTATTTACAGAAAATGAGAAATGGCTGAAATAACAAAAAAGATGCAGAGCTTTCATAAAGTTTTAATAGTTCAGAAATCAATATTTGGTGGAATAACCCTGGTTGGTATTTGATAACAGTTTTCATGCATCTTGGCATCATGTTCTCCTCCTTCAGTCTTACACACTGCTTTTGGATAACTTTATGCTGCTTTACTCCTGGTGCAAAAATTCAAGCAGTTCCGTTTGGTGGTTTGATGGTTTGTGATCATCCATCTTCCTCTTGATTATATTCCAGAGGTAAAATCAAAGAGTAGAGTATATAATAGTGGTAATTAACGGTTATGAATTATGAAAGGTGTATACTGTAGAGTTGATGTAGTGCTTTTGTAGTATTTGCATCATTACTGCTTTTATCACAATAAAATACTAAATATATACCATATATACAGATCTGGAAAATATAAGAGACCACTTTAAAATGATGAGTTTTTGAGTCTTTGATTTTACCAAATTGAAAACCTCTGGAATATAATCAAGAGGAAGATGGATGATCACAAGCCATCAAACTTAATTTGAACTGCTTGAATTTTTGCACCAGGAGTAAAGCGGCATAAAGTTATCCAAAAGCAGTGTGTAAGACTGGTGGAGGAGAACATGATGCCAAGATGCATGAAAAAAACTGTGATTAAAAATCACCAGGGTTATTCCACCAAATATTGATTTCTGAACTCTTAAAACTTTATGAATATGAATTTTTTTTTTTTTTTGCATCATTTGCTTCTTCCCCCCCACACAGCCATCCTCACACTCACCCTCAAATATGTACTGGAACTTGTGCTGCTGCAGCGCAGCTCCCATCACCTCCTCGATGGCACTGATGTCCTTATTGAGTTTGACCACCAGAGGATCATAGTCCATGCTGGCAGCGTTGGCCACGATGGCGTAGTTGCCCTGTTTGGCCAGGGGTATGAGATGGTGGAAGCAGTGAACTCTAAAAACAAAAAGAATGCAGAGAAAAAGAAAAACATAATGACTCGACACTCAAAACTGCAGAATCCTGCGAGACACCAACGTTCCAGAAAGTTTTAAGACTCTGTACGCTTTTATTTCCTTCAGAACTTTATAAAACAACCATGAAATATGAAGTGTACGTGCTCGTAACTGAAGAGCGACCTGCAGAATTTCACTACAGAGAACATGGAGGAGAGAGAGAGAGAAAGAGAGAAGGGAAGAGAAAGAAGGATGGAGAAAGTGGAAGGAGAGAGACGATGAAAAGAGAGACAAGCAAAATGATGTTTGAAATAGATGAAATGAGATAGATGAAAAGAGCAGTTAAAAAGACTGAAACAGAAAGAGAGAGGAAAAAAGAAAAAAGCTATAGAGAGCAAGAGAAAAGAGAGAATGAGAATAGGATGAGAGAAAAATCTAAAGGAAAGAGAGAAATGTAAGAGAAAGATTGAGAAAGCCGAGAAACTGAAAAAAAACAGGAGAGAGAACAAATAGAGAGAAGAAAGAGAAATTAAAAGAGAATATTTAAGAGAAATAAAACGAGAAAGCAGAGACAGAAGAAAAAAGAAAAGGAGACAGAAGTGAGACACAGAGAGACGAAAAACAAAAAAGAGAGAAGAGAGGAAAGAGAGTAAACAGAGAGAGAGAAAGAAAAGGAAAAGTGATCAAGAGACAGATGGAAACAGTAAGAGAGAGAGCCTAAGCAAGAGAGAGAGATAGATGATAAATCTGCAAAAGAAGAGAGAAGAGAAGTAGAAACATAAAATAAAAAATAAAAAACGAGACAGAAGTTAGACAAAGAGAAATGAAGAGATAGATGGTGGAAGTGAGTGAGAGTGTGAGAGAGAAAGAGGAGATGGATCTAAAGAGTGAGAGCCTAAGCCAGAGAAAGAGAGACAGAGCGACAGATGGAGACAGCAGAAAAAAAAGAGAAACACCAAATAAAAAAGGAGACAGAAGTGAGACAGAGAGAGATGAAGAACAAGAAAGAGGGAGAGGAGACAGAGTGAAAAAGACAGAGAGAGCGAGAAAGAGAGAAAGAACTACAAGCTCTATTACTCTTTATTATAAATCATATGTTTTTTTTTTTTTTTTTTTTTTCTTATAATAATTAATTTAATTGTTTACTTAAACTTGTGTTCAAATTTACCTGTACAGTTATCTTATGTTAAATTTTGTCAGGAATATATATATATTTGTTAATCACAGCTTTGGCAATACAAATGAGAAAATTTGTCATGCTAATAAAGCAACTTTGAATTTGAATTTGAAAGAGAGAGAGAGAGAGAGAGGGACAATGAAATTGAGAGAGATGGAAAAAGAGACCAGATAAAAGGAAACAGAAGTGAAACAGAGAGAGATAAATAACAAGAAAGAATGAGAGAGAGGTGAGAAAGTGAAAAAAAGAGAAAGAGAGATAGACAGAGGGATTGAGAGCCTAAGCGAGAGAGAGAGAGAGAGAGAGAGAGAGAGAGAGAGAGAGAGAGAGAGAGAGAGGGACAATGAAATTGAGAGAGATGGAAAAAAGAGACCAGATAAAAAGGAAACAGAAGTGAAACAGAGAGAGATAAATAACAAGAAAGAATGAGAGAGAGGTGAGAAAGTGAAAAAAAGAGAAAGAGAGATAGACAGAGGGATTGAGAGCCTAAGCGAGAGAGAGAGAGAGAGAGAGAGAGAGAGAGAGATATGAAAAAGTAGCAAGAAGAGAAAAGAGAAGTAGAAAGACATCAAATAAAAAAACAGAAGTAAGACAAAGAGATGAAGAGATAAATGAAGAGATAGATGGTGGAAGTGAGAGACATACAGAGAGACAGGAGATGGACAGAGAGAGTGAGAGCCTAAGCGAGAGAGAGAGCGAAAGATGGAGACAGCAGAAAAAAGAAGAGAAACACCAAATAAAAAAGGAGACTGAAGTGAGACAGAGAGAGATGAAGAACAAGAAACAGGAAGAGGAGACAGAGTGAAAAAGAGAGAGAGAAAGTGTGTGTGTGTGAGAGAGAGAGAGAGAGAGAGAGAGAGAGAGAGAGAGAGAGAGAGAGAGAGAGAGGGACAATGAAATTGAGAGAGATGGAAACAGTAAAATGGAAAAAAGAGACCAGATAAAAAGGAATCAGAAGTGAAACAGAGAGAGAGATAAATAACAAGAAAGAGCGAGAGAGGTGAGAAAGTGAAAAAAGAGAGAAAGAGAGAAAGTGAATGAGAGATGGAGAGAGTGAGAGAGTGAAAAGATAGACAGAGGGATTGAGAGCCTAAGCAAGAGAGAAAGATGGATGAAAAAGTAACAAAAGAAGAGAGAAGAGAATTAGAAAGACATCAAATAAAATAAAACGAGACAGAAGTGAGACAGAGAGAGATGAAGAGATAAATGAGAGAGATAGAGATAGAGAGAGAGATAGAGAGAGAGGAGATGGACAGAGAGAGAGAGAGCCTAAGCCAGAGAGAGAGAGAGATAGAGAGAGAGAGAGAGAGTGATAGATGGAGACAGAAGCAAAAAGAAGAGAAACACCAAATAAAAAAGAAGACAGAAGTGAGAAAGAGCAAGATGAAGAACAACAAAGAGGGAGAGGAGACAGCCTAAGCGAGAGAGACAATACGAATGAGAGAGAGAGAGAGAGCTCTCTATAATAGTTGCCTCCAGTTACATGTTCATCAGTTTCCCATAAAATAGCCAGAGCCTCCACTACCATTAAAAACCTATGAGTGCCGCCACCAAACCATAAAGCTCCATCCTCTCCTCCCCTGACTTAATTTACTCACAAGCACTGTCAGGGGAAATTTGCTTGATGGGAAAAGTCAATAATGCGTGGCACGAGAGCAGGGAGTTACTGTTTCCAAATCATAAAATAGAGCATAAGCTAAACAATATCTGTGAGCAATCAGGAGAGGAGGAGGAGTGGCCGTTAGGGTCTGCTGAAAGCAATGCTTCACCCCCAAAATGATAACACTGCTAATATCAAATGGACGCTGGCAGTGGCCATTAGTCTTATGTGAAAAAGTGCCAGCTTACTGGCTCCCACACTCCATTCTTCCACGCCTAACAACATTATCATTTCTGGGTGAAGCTTCTCGGAAGAACTGAGACTCTGTTCACACCTGGCCTTCATGCATCTTGGGTTATTCCATTTACAAGGAACTGCCAAATGCATTACCGTTTACACCTGACACTCTGAAAGTGTCTGCAGTGACCACTCGTAACCTTTACTCTGCTTCCTCCTTGAGACATGTTTGTCTTACACATTCTACACATGCATGCGTTTGAGTTTTACCACCTATATTGTGCATGTGCTCTGATAGCATATGTCTAATGTCTAATATCTAAACATAAAAAAAAATCCTGCTCTGTTGTAGTATTTACTGTACTAGACTGAGGGGTGTACTCTGATAAGGGGTATCCAGTTAGTGGTGCTAACAGCCTTTACTCTGCTTCCTCCATGAGACATGATTGTCTTACACATTCTACACATGCATGCGTTTGAGTTTTACCACCTATATTGTGCATGTGCTCTGATAGCACATGTCTAATGTCTAATGTCTAAACATAAAACAAATCTTGCTCTGTTGTAGTATTTACTGTACTAGACTGACTGGTGTACTCTGATAAGGGGTATCCAGTTTGTGGTGCTAACAGCCTTTACTTTACATCCTCCATGAGACATGTTTGTCTTACACATTCTATAAATGCATGAATTTGGAACTGAAGATTACTGTGATTTTTTTCATCTCTATTGTGTATGTGCTTTGATAAAAAACAAGTGAGCAGGTTTGGACTTCTTTGTCCACTGTTAAAATGATCATGCAACTACTGCAAAAGTGTGGTATGGTCACTATTTTAAGACCTAAGAACATGGTTGGACGTAACCTGGTCATGCAAATATGTTCTTAGCTCAAACATAGATAAGGGACATTGTTTTACTGATCCTATCTATATAATCTTGCCATTTTTCTTTTCTCATTTTTTCCAGCTGGAGTAACGACGCAGTTGATATGGTTGGAATACATGATCATAGATGACCCTGACCTAGGGCTGGAAAGTTAACTGAAATAATTTGATTCATCAAATTAATGTTTTAATGCGATTTTTAAAATGGGATAATGGAAAGTGTACATCTTTACATACAAAAGCTGCAGAGAGAATCTTATTATATAGACATCAACTTACTTATAGGGGGCTGCTTACTTCATATGTCTTGTTATGTTTATGTAAAACTAAAAATCTATATTTTAACCGAGAATCTCTTAAATATTTGAAGAATATTGAGATTTGTTTGTTATTTTTTGACAATATCACCCAGCCCTACCTTGACCACCTATCAGGGAGGTTGAAATCATACTGTAACATGTCTTTCAGATGCTCTGTGCTTCATTAATATTCATACTTAGTGCTGACCACTTATGAGTGGATGATCCACGATGCATATCAATGCTCTTAAAAGCAAGACTGTCAGGTCTCGAGGGCTAAGACACTGGAGTTTAATGGCTTGATGCTACATTTTTTTGGTAATTAAGTGTTTCCTTGAGATCTACAGTACTTGTGTTTGTGAGCTTTATGTTCTAAAAATGATCACTACTAATTTTGACACCATATATTTCCTCTTTTTCAAAAACTCTTTATCCCTTATAATTAAAAAAGATGCTTCTGTTTCTAAAACGGATATACGATACGTAAGCACTACTTTCTATTAGATGCGACATTAGAAAACCAGTAATTTTAAGATAAGATGTTTGAGCTGTGTTTGCAACATCATTTAAATCACTCTTCCTTTATTTAAAAAGTCATAGGAAATGATGGGGACCCTTTAAGGGTTCTTACACATAGCTTCTCTGCCAGAAATGAGATGTAATGGAGCTGTATATGAGTTCACAGACCGGATACTTTATGTAATATGAGCAGTTAATGGACCTACAACATCCTTAAAAGAAAAGAGCACTGGCCAGACCTCAGATACCCACAGGGTTATGCAGACTGACTGCTCCAGATGCTTGGCCTGACTATAGTCTCTGTGTTTTCCAAGAGACGCCCAGACTAGAGCCAAATTCATTTAGGCTATATGGCCAAAGGACTGCGGACACCTGCTCATCTAGAGCTTCTTCCAAAATCAAGAGTTTTAAAAAGTTAAAAAACCCTCTCTAATAAACTGTTCCTACTGATTAAGGTAAAAACTAAATCAGTAGATTCTAAAATAGTGTTAAAATGGTCTTCATGTTTTTAATGGTGATGGTCGATGTAATATATATAATATATATATATAATATATAAGTCATACAGACTATGAAGGAACACATAAGGAATATACGTAGTAGTAACTTAAAAAAGTGTTAAACCAACCAAAATACTCTGTAAAGAAGCATTTAGGTGCTTTTATCTGGAGTGCTGGTAACTCTGATGAACTTATCCTGTACAACAGAGGAAACTCTTGATTTTCCTTTCCTCAGGCTGCCCAGATGAGTGCCAGTTTCATCATCATAACCCTTTTAATGGTCTTTTTTGAGACTGTACTTGAGAATACTTTAAAAGGTCTTTAAATTGACTTTCAGATGACTGGCTTTCATTTTTCTTTACTTAGTTGAGTAGTTCTTGCGTCTCATAACCTGGATTCGAACATCACTCAAATATTCACTATTCACTGTATACCTGTAACTCTACCTCTTCACTACTTTACTTTAACTGATGCTCTCAAACACTTTATTAAGAGACAAGAAATTCCAGTAATTAACTCTTGACGAGTTCAGCACAGCTGTTAACTGAAAGGCTGAATTGTGCCTGGAGACATAAAACTGACTATATTTAGAAGAATATAGAACATACTCTGGCTTGTTTAATTCATTTTTTGTTTAGTAAATAATTAGTGTTTTTTTTTTCATAGCTTAGATGACTTTAGTATTAATCTACAATGCAGAATATTTTAAAATAATGAAAGAAAACAGTGATTTTAAGATTATTCCAAACTTTTAAACCCTTACTGTATATATATTTTATTTGAAAATGTAAAAATGATACATTTTGGCCAAGACTGACTTGAAATAAAAATGTTTTTTACAGATTTTCTTTGGTAGAGCTTTTGGGCTTTGGTGTTTTTTTTGTCCAGAAGAGAAGCACTGGATGGACGTACCTGACCTCCAGGTGTAGCACGAGCAGGCAGCGGTCAGCAATGTCCTGGAAGGATCTGGACAGGTCAGAGAGAGTCTGGAGGATGTGTTCTCGGCTGCGTACGCTCTCACTGCTCACCTGGCTGTCTGAGCCTGGAGACGCACCTGTGTGCACACAAACAAAGAACAGTGGTGAACGGCTGCAACCAATGCTTTTTATTTTATTAAAAGATTAGGAAGAGATACACTGATATAGACATGTCTGGGCAGATATACAACCCAAACAGTTTGTCCCAAACTGACAACACTTACTGACAATAATATTTTACTTTATTCAGTAGTAACAGATTTACTAACAGTCTGAGATTGAAGTAATTCTGTAATAAAGATGTTGTACTACAACATCAGCTGTAAAAAAGTGATGTATAAATACATTTGATTTGATCTGATTTCTTTTCTTAACATGTGTGCACCCGACACCATGTGAACCATACGAACATTATACAGCATTACAGAGCACCAGGATTTTATAGGCTAATCTTTACAGTCGGAACTAGAGCCAAACATGTATTAGTTATTATTAGTCCTGTAAATAACTCTTGTATACAGGTGTATACACATGTATATACAGCTCTGGAAAAAAAAGGAGACCACTTCAGTTTCTGAATCAGTTTCTCTGATTGTGCTATTTATAGGTTTATGTTTGAGTAAAATGAACATTGTTGTTTTATTCTATAAACTACAGACAACATTTTTCCCAAATTCCAAATAAAATATCGTCATTTAGAGCATTTACTTGCAGAAAATGAGAAATTGCTTAAATAACAAAAATTATATATGCAAAGAAACCTCAAATAATGCAAATATAACAACAAGTTCCTATTCAAAAAAACAATATTTGGTAGAATAAGCCTGGTGGTTTTTAATCACAGTTTTTTACGCATCTTGGCATCATGTTCTCCTCCACCAGTCTTACACACTGCTTTTGGATAACTTTATGCTGCTTTACTCCTGGTGCAAAAATCCAAGCAGTTCAGTTTGGTGGTTTGATGGTTTGTGATCATCCATCTTCCTCTTGATTATATTCCAGAGGTTTTCAATTTGGTAAAATCAAAGAAACTCATCATTTTTAAGTGGTGTCTTATTTTTCTTTGTCTTAAAGGCGATGTGGCCTTAAACTGAAATGAGTGGATGGGCTGTGAACCTGTCTCTGCACTCTGCACCATGATCCCACTCTGACTATGGTGTGTGTGTGAATCAATGCCCATAAATTACACTACAGCAAAGCAAAAGTGGAGAGACTCTGGCACCAGTTCTCATATAAGAGCCCTTTTAGTCAATGAGACACAGGGACACGTACGGGTGCAGAGTGACTACTAACAGATATGAGTGTGTGTGTGTGTGTGTGTGTGTGTGTGTGTAACGGTAAATCAATGAGACAGAAGGGATGGTGGTGATGGGCATTGACTACCTGAAACTCTGCAGCCTCTTCCTGACCTTCTGAAGGTCTCTCCCTTTCTCACTCACACACACTCACACTCACACACACGCACACACACACATTTGCCACAGTACATTTACATCAAGGCCAACTGACGCTTAATACATAATACTACTGTTATCACTGTAGGTCTCTCAGAAAGACATGAGATACAATGAGATATAATGAAATGTTAATATTAACATGTTAACATTAATATCTGTTAGAACTGGCTGAAGGTTCCTTTATAATCAAATTCAATAGACAGGGTCAAGCTACAGATAAGGCTGTGTTTAACAGGGCTAGATTAGAAATGTATGTAAAGATGAACACTGCAATGCTGTATGTCTATAACCCCTTGCTCGTTTAGAGAGAGTTATTAAGTTAAGCTCTTAAAAAGGCCATTATAACATTTGTTGACTGACTGTGAATTACATTCATGTGATATTCATTGCTCCTATTTTAACCATGCATGCACATTTCTCCATATTCCTTCAAGGCCAAGGTCATATATATATATATATAAAAAAAAAGAAAAAAAAAGAAAATAATTGAAAAGTTACTTTATTTCTGTAATTCATATCAAAATGTAAAACTCATTTATTATATGTATGTATTAAACACAGCGTGTGTATCTATTATAAGTGTTTATTTCTTATATATTGTTGATTATTATGGCTTACAGACAATAAAACCCCAAAAATCAGTGTCTCAGAAAATTAGATTATTATATAATAAGCTCAATTGGTGCTTTTGGAAGTGCAGTGTGCCAAGTCCTGCTGGAAAATGAAATCTGTTGTTGTCAGCAAGCAGAGGGAAGCGTAAAGTGCTGTAAGATGTTGTGGGAAAACAAAACTCCTTTAGACTGGTAATAAAAGACAGTGGATCAACACCAGCAGATGACATGTCTCTCCAAACAAACCATCACTGATTGGTGGAAACTTCACACTAGACCTCAAGCAGTTTGGACTGTGTGTCTCTCCACTCTTCCTCCAGACTCTGATCCCTTAATTTACCATTTTTTTACATTTATATATTACTCTACTTATTTTGGTAAAGAAAGAAAATAAGAAAAAGATAAAGATTTAGATAAATAAAGTAAGTAGTTTCCTTGCACAAATGTATTAATGGTAACCTTTCATCTGTGCTGGACTGCAGCCACATATGCACAAGCAGAATTAATTGGAAACAAAAATGATTGCCAATTAACCCTGAAATACAGGTCAGATAGATTGAGTGTGGAAGTGCAAATATGGGCATTAGGCTGTTGCAGAGACTGTGTGTGTGTGTGTGTGTGTGTGTGTGTGTTTGTGTGTGTGTTAATTTTTGGCTTTGAAAAAGGATTTTGGCACAAAAAATAAAATAAAATTACACAAAAAAAAAAAGGCTCTATTGGTTGAGCACAAATGAGCTCTTAACAGGTCTTGGCAGGCAACAAGTGTATATGGTACAAGTTACAGGGGTTGGACAATGAAACTGAAACACCTGGTTTTCGAGCACAATAATGTATTGTGGTGACGGACAGTTCTGGTAGAAACAGGAATGTTTGAGGTGCACATTGAATTCTGCGTGATTTGATCAGCCGTGGTTTTATGTTTTGTGGATACAATCCGGGTTAGCACCCGAACATCCCTTTCAGACAGCTTCCTCTTACAGCGTCCACAGTTAATCCTGTTGGATGTGGTTGGTTCCTCTTGGTGGTATGCTGACATTACCCTGGATACCGTGGCTCTTGATGTATCACAAAGACTTGCTGTCTTGGTCACAGATGCTCCAGCAAGACGTGCACCAACAATTTGTCCTCTTTTGAACTCTGGTATGTCTCCCATAATGTTGTGTGCATTGTAATATTTAGAGCAGAACTGTGCTCTTACCCTGCTAATTGAACCTTTACACTCTGCTCTTACTGGTGCAATGTGCAATTAATGAAGATTGAACACCAGGCTGCTCCAATTTAGCCATGAAACCTCTCACAGCCTACAGGACACTTGGAGAAGCTACCTGTTCACCCTATACTTCACTTAATAATTTCAGATTAGTAACAGCAGGAATCAACCCTAAATTCTGCATGTTTAAAATACATACATAAAAACTAGACAAATGAAACAAAAGGTTTCAAGAGGAAGATGGATGATCACAAGCCATCAAACCAAACTGAACTGCTTGATTTTTTGCACCAGGAGTAAAGCAGCATAAAGTTTTGGTTTTGTTATTTCAGCCATTTCTCATTTTCTGCAAATAAATGCTCGGAATGACAATCTTTTTTATGTGGAATTTGGGAGAAATGTTGTCTGTAGTTTATAGAATAAAACAACAATGTTCATTTTACTCAAACATAAACCTATAAGTAGGTATAAAAAAAGAAATAAATAAGTATGAGCCAATACAAAGAAATATACAGTACAGTCATGTGTTTGTTAACATAAGCACGTGTACACTGCATTCACCTCATTTAATGATCTGTGAATGTACGCTCTGCAGCGAGGGGTGGAGGGACCGCGGCGGCTCTGTTAAAAGTCGCTGTGTGCCAGCGCCCCCCCCGCTGAGAGATCAGGGAGCAGGGGAACCTGCTATTCATTTTCCCCTGCCCCATTGCCTCAAAGTCTGTCCCACTTTGATGGCGCGATCAAGCCTGCGCTGCATGGGGCGGCCAATTTACAGCAGCGAGCTCACCGCATCTCTCCAGACTGCATTCTCGCATCTCACAAACCCCCCCACCCCCCCCCACACCCTTCCTCCATTCCTCCACCCCCCCTCCTCCAAGTTAAAGGCTTTTATAGTTCTTTTAAAGGAGTGTGTATGGGTATGTGTGTGTGTGTGTGGTGAGCTTATCCAATTATTTTTAAACCCTTTCTTTGCCAAAGCGTCTGTTTGGTGCCATCTGTTGGAAGGAGACCCTCATCAAGAGGGAAGGAGTGTGAAAAAAGCAGGACGGATGAGCAGGACACAAGCGATTCAGCTGCAGATTAAATGCATCAGTTCAGGAAGAAACTCTGTAATGGCATATATATATATATATATATATATATATATATATATATATATATATATATATATATATATATATATACTCTTTCATAAACAAACTTTCCTCCTCTTTCTTGTTGTTTTCCTCGCAAATAAAGCACGGGTCACTCAGGACGTGATCACCATAGTGACAACTGAAAACTTTGCAACTGCAAATCTCACCAAGGCATTAGTTTTAGCGAGGTTTTAAAGGTCTCTTTTTGCTAAAATCCACTTTTTCTTGTTGTTTGTGAAATACAGTATGTCTCTCTGAGTTGTTTATGATGCTGCACATGAAACTCTTCCTTAAACTCAATTGTCTGCAGTAGGTAGTACAAAAAGAAAATATTCCGAAAAACAAGTCGATCAGGAAAAGCCCCGTGTCTACATCAACCCGTGAATTAGTTATTAGTACTCATGGCTCCGCCCACCTCAGCTTGGGACCGCCCACAAACAGAGCTGCAGCCAGGCAGCGAAAACATCATCAGATATGAGCTAAATAACAGCCCTAGAAACAGCATGGCAGTTCATTCCTGTGTTATTTGTGAGAATAACACATAAATGTTTATTTATATGCTTTACCCAGTAATTCAGAGCTAAGGAACAAATGGTTAGAATTAGTCTATGGAAAAACACCAGCAGTGAAGTTAAAGCAATTAAAAGAGGTAGGTGTGTATGTTTAAAACAGTTCTGTTTACACTAGTTAAAAGTAAAAATGGATTGTTACTTTCTGGACCTGGACTAGCCGCCTCTGAGTGTAAGTAACTATAGGTTTAAATAGGATCTCCGGTGGATTTGGCTCTGTTTTACAGAGACTCTAAGACTAGGTCAGTGGATGAACTGCAGTCAGTAGGGCATTACACATATAGAAAAGTAACGTATGACATTGTAAAGACTGTTATTAGTGTAAAAATGTCTTTATTTTAAAACCTTTCTAACTGTTGTTCGTCTCGCTGCCTCCTGGTGTTGCAGTGCTCTTAGCCAATCACTGGCGATATGTTTGCATGCATGAATATTCATGAACAAGAGCAGAAATCCCATCATTCTTCACTGTCCACTCCTCCACCGGACTAAAGCAGGGTTATACCAGATCACCGAAGCACTTTTTTTTTTCTTTTTTTTTTACAAAAACCACTAAAGCTCACATGGCATTTATTTATTCATACTAGAGACTACAACTGGACATTTTAAAATGAATGAAAATTGCACTGTAGTCTGCCCATTTACAGTGTTAAAACAAGCTACGTGGGATGGACCGCTAGCTAAAATCACCCTGGCTTATAGGAACACTCAAGGTTACTCAGTGTAGCACTGTCTGCCGCTAATGCTAATGCTAATGCCTTAGTGCTGGAGAAATTTGGGAATTACAAACAAAATGGAAGTGCTTTAATCACCCAAATATTGTGTGTTAATATATTAACACAATTTTAGCAGAGAAATCTGTGTAGATTAACATGTAGCGTTCATTTGACTTTAAAAGAAAGGTTTTTTTTTTTATTACAGTTTTGTTTTTGTACTTAGCTTAGCTTTACTTAACTTAGTTAGCTACCACCCCCAACCAACATCACCCAGCAGTAAGACATGCTGAATTAGAAGTTCCTTATGGCATTTCTAAAAATGCGCCTTATAATCAGGTGCGCCTCAAAGTACGAAAAATACGAAACTGTGCCGGATACGGATGGGAATCACACTTTTCAAGCAGTGATAACGCATTCCGTCTCAAAAAGAAAGGAGAGACAGCGTGATATACAGTCTCGTCCCACCGGTCCAGGGGTTAAAGCACATTCCTTCTTAAGACTTAGAACATAACACTTCATCAGCCTCGGCCATCTCCTGCAGGTACCGGGAAACCCGCCTCTAACACAAAAGAATTCTGACCTCTGCAGCGAAAACCACCGCTGCGTCCCTGAAGGCGATGGAGAGAGGGAGTGAGGGAGAGAGAATAAAAACAGAGAGATGGAGAGAGAGAGACAGAGAGAGAGAGAGCTAGGCTCATGAATGATGCATGAGATTGGCTGCGAGCGTTGATTATTCATCTGCAGTAACAGCAGTGACATCTGCATAGGGAGAGCTGAGCTCTGTCGGCTCGTGACCTCTGACCTCACCGCATCTCAGCCCCCAGGACAGCCGAGAAGGAAGGAGAAAGAAGTGAAAACAATAAAACTGAACGAGGAGGTGGTTTAAGGTTAAAATAAAAAAGATGAACAAAACGCTAAAAACACTGTGAAACGTCTGTATGTGTGTGCCTGTACTGTATGTGAGGAAGTGGAACTCCTCATATTGGTTGTGGTGAGATTGCTGGTTCCACTCCCAGTTATGCAGCTTGCCATCAGCTGCCGGAGCCCTGAGAGAGCACAGTTGGCCTTGCTCTCTCTCTCTGGGTGGGTACAGTAGATGGCGCTCTTTCTTTCCCCTCATCTCTCCTAGGGTGATGTCGATTAGTACAAGGCTGCATCTGTGAGCTGATGTATCAGAACCATATCAGAGTCTCTGCGCTTTCCTCCGAGCGTTAGTGCTGTGATGCTACTCGGCAATGCTACAGCATCAGCAGCAGCTCAAAAAGAGGCGGAGTCTGACTTCACATGTGTTGGAGGAGGCATGTGCTAGTCTTCACCCTCCTGGTGTTGGGGTATCACTACTAGTGATAGGGGGAGTTCTATGGAGTGGATTGGGTAATTGGTCGTGTAAATTGAGAAGTAAATGGGATAATGTTATAAATATATATATTTACTTTGAATATATAATAAAAGAACATTTTTCCAGATTTTTTTATTCCTAGAAGTTTATAACGCTTGATAAGGAAACAAACTGATCAAACGTAAATGGAGAACTGTATGTAACAGTATTAATGCTGTATATTGCTATAGGATTGTTACATTTATATATTTTTGAGTCTCAAACAGATATAAAGCTGTTGTGAGAAAAGTAAACGTTGTCCTAAGGGATTATGTGTCCAGCACAGGACCTTCAGATGTGATAATGCCCATATCCAATCAATCACAATCCTGCACCAGACATCAGAGAAACAAACAGTCTGTTCTTATTATGTGTTTTACAGCCTGGATCAAACTGACATTATGCTCAGGCTTATCACAAGTGGTCTAAATTAAGAGAATGGCCACCAACCTCCAGGAATGTTTGCTTTAGTCCAAAATGATGGACAGTGTCTGATGAACGCCACTGCAAACAATCTACTGGCGGAAAATGAGTTCTGTTATCTACTGATTAAAAAGGTATTTTCATGTCGTGCATTAAAACATTAATTCACTTTCACACAAAAAGCTTCTATGACATTTTTTTCTGCTTTTTGCTTTAAATGTTCAGCTTGTTTCACCACACCCACAAAAGTTAGTTTCTTCTTCTGCACGTGTGTAAAATGGTTTATGCATGGAATAAATTTTGTGCCAAAAGCTGTACAAATCAAAAGGAAAAAGTGTATGTTGCAAATTCAAAAGAGAAAAAATATAGCATTTATATATATATATATATATATATTGCAGCAAAAATATTTCAGCTTGTATTTTATCAGTCTTTGCTTTTATGTTTATTGTTTTTTTTGTGGATTTTCTGTCGATTTTTTGGCTTCTGGAATTTCTTGTTTGCTTCTCCTTAATTTTTCGCTTCTGAGTTTTGGCACAGTTTTCACAGGTGGGCGGGGCTTAAAAGAAGGCATTCCTTCCACTTGAATCTCCATTGGTCCCCTGATTTTGGACCGACGGGAACCCTGAACCCTCGTCCCCTCGACCTACCAATGGTGATTTAATAGGAACCTGTGAATCTGTGAACCTAGTGTCACGCTGAGCTTTTTAACTGTACCGCGGAGCTCACCTACTGTCGCGCGGAGCTTTTTAACTGTACCGCGGAGCTTACCTACTGTCGCGCGAGACAGGTTTAAGCTTGACGAGAAATATTGTCTCGTAATCTCGCGAGATCTCGTGCCACGAAATCTCGTCACACCCCTAGTGATAGTTTTCCGGTAGTCGGGAAACGTAACTTTACTAATGTCACAGCACCACCTGCGGTTGTGGAGTACACGAGACAGGTAAAGCGAAGTCGCATAAAGAATGCCTGCTCTAAAGCTCGCGAAAGCGCGCTTGACTTCGTGCAAATTCGATGCTCACGAAATTCGTTTCTCTGGAAGTATGCCGAGGCCCTAACTGTGGGACTTTTCCCAGAGACTAAAGCATCTCTCGGCCTGCCTGTTCTCGCTCTCCCTGCATTTCTTCTTGTCCTCTATCCTCGGCTCAAGGTCATCTCTGTGAGAGGAGAAGAGAACTCTCTCTTGTCCGCCGCACTCCAAAGCTCACTCTCCAGCACAGAGAAGCTCCTTAATCTCGCCCACATTACACTGGCAAACGTGTATGAGTCTGCAAGACAAGGCGGGGAGAAAATGACTTGTTCATACCTGACTGGCTCTGTAATATAAAATCCAATTTGGGTAGAGTGTGTGTGTGTGTGTGTGTGTGAGAGTGTGTGTGGAGGTGGGGGGGGCTTTAGGAGGGAAAGATAAGGGTCTCCGTCGGTGACGGTCCCATCAGCTCGGCAAACACTAAATAATGAACAATACTGAGGCTGTCCCGCCATGATAAAACACTCCATTACTGCCACTGTGCAGAATTAATGATAATTATGCCACGTCCTCCACGGCGCTCTTATTGAATTTTTATCTGCTCCTGGAGCAAGTCTCTCTGAAGCCGTCTCTGCTCCAGCAAAAAGGAGAGAGAGAAATAACAATAGTTTTTAAAAAGCTAATTTCCCGTTTTCAGTTTTAAAAAAAAGGCTGGTGATGATGGAGGTGGGGAGGCTGTTCAGAGGGGCAGCAGGAAGCTGCAGTGATGTGGGCTGAAGCTCAGAAATCCACCGTGAGACTGCTCCAGTGATCTCTCAGAGAGAATGTGTAAAAACACTCTGAGCCACTGAAGCATTTAGCAGCCTGAATAATGCCTGAAAGACTCAAAACTAGCAGAGAAGCTGTGATTAACTGCACAGCAGAACGTCTGAAGCTGACCATAAACTCCTATATCTACTTTTATGTAATGTACGTACTGTATATATCACTGCTGTCCAATGAAAACCAATGAAAAATAAGCATCCTTAAAACAGCAACTTTACAGGAGAATGACAAAAGCTTCTTTACTTTCAATGGAAGTCAATGTAAGAAAAGTTTGTTTCAGGCAATTTTGAATCATTTCTATTGGTCCATTCATAAAAAACGAAAAAAAAAAAAATAAATCAAGAAAAATGGAGATACAGCTCTGACAAAAATTAAGAGACTTAAGAGACTGAATCAGTTTCTCTGATTTTGCTATTTATAGGTTTATGTTTGAGTAAAATGAACATTGTTGTTTTATTCTATAAACTACAGACAACATTTCTCCCAAATTCCAAATAAAAATATTGTCATTTAGAGCATTTATTTACAGAAAGTGATGAAAAACGTGCTTTGCTTTCAGACCTCAAATAATGCATGCATTTTGGCATCATGTTCTCCTCCACCAGTCTTACACACTGCTTTTGGATAACTTTATGCTGCTTTACTCCTGGTGCAAAAATTCAAGCAGTTCAGTTTGGTGGTTTGATGGTTTTTGATCATCCATCTTCCTCTTGATTATATTCCAGAGGTTTTCAATTTCCGTGGTCCTCCAGTAATTTTAGTCCCGTCTGGATCCACATCTCTGAGTTTTGTCTCCTCGCATTTAATAAAATAGCTATTTGTCCACTGCTGCGCATCGTAATTACATTTTGAGATCCGAGTAAAAAAACACAACAGCGAGTGGAAATAGAAGAGCTACTGAACGCAGCGATGGTCCTCACTGGTCCTCCTGTTGTTTTCAACTGCAGTCTGGATGCAGGAGTTTTATCAGAAGAACAGTAGAAGTGTGAAATATATTTTTTACAGACGTCCCCCTGAGAAACTATTCTCATCTGGATAGGGCTTCTGTCAGCTTCACAAAGTTTAATACAAAACATTAAACTAAAAAACTCAACGAAAGTCCCAGTAGTTCCCTGATGCAGCTAGCAGCCTCTCCAAACATGTTTATTTTCATAAGGATTACTTTCTTACTGTGATAATTAAATAGCAGATTTTCATAAATCAATATCCACAATTCCACTATGTTGGATAAATAGTTTAGAAGAATTACATTTATACCATAATTAAGACCAAAACTTAATCATTGTTGAAAATATTAAATTAAGCTTTTTTTGTGATAAGAACAACATTTTGATATTGTAAATAAGCTTTTCTTGTGGTCATCACTTACACTTACTGGAGCTCTGAGGCAGGGTGGAGAAGAAGCCTTTGAGACGAGCTGCCAGCCACTCCATGCTCTCCTGCAGGTTCGCCAGAGCCTTCAGGTCACTCACATCACGGAGGATTTCATTCTGAGGGATCAGCTTGTCTCCCAGGTTGCCAGTCAACACCTCTGACTCCTTAGCAAAGGCCGCTCTGAAAGAGAGAAACGAGGGAGACTTTGAACGAAAAACTAGTGCAAATATTTCTATGTACCTGATGAGACACATGAGACCACAGAACATTATTATTAATGATTTTTTAGTTTTGCGGCAACTCAAACTTTTAGGTCTTGAAGAAATCCACCATCAGCTGTGCCCACTAGAATTTTTCAGTTAATTTGTATAAAAACTTAAAATTTTAGGTCTCCTTAACTTAAACATTAATTTTATTAAATGTTTTATGTTTTAAGTTGGCCTAATTTAAGTTCTATGAAATTTGTATTGTAAGTTCCCCTAATTTAGCTTTAGAATCGACTAAAAAACAACTAAATTGTGTCAATGAAAGTAATCAAATTCATGTAGTGGGCAGAACACTATTTTTAGACCAAATAAGTTGGGAATTTACAGACATGAGACATACAATTTTTTTTTTTTTGTCTTCTTCTTTCGTCTTGTGGGTGTTTTATTCGTCTGTGACTTAAAGAAACATTTAAATGCCAGAAAAAAGTGCCATGCTAAACGTAATATTTCACAATATACTGTAAATATTTGAAACAATTGGGAATTTATGATTTATTAAGATTAAGTATCTGTCTTATTGTCAGTCATATAAACTTGCAGTAATGCAAATATGAACAGCTGGACCCAGCCAGCATATACTATATATTTTCAGAAACATACATACAAAACATATTAACTTGCTCTTATAACTTACAAAACTGAGGCTAGACAGTTCACTGCTATATAACACACATATAGTACAAGTATATAAACCACAAGAGAAGCAGCAGCAGCCTGTGGGGAATGACTACACACTGAAGGTGAGCGACAGATATGCAAAACACGCCCCAATATGCAAAAAAAATAAAATTTTCAATTTTGCCAACACAGATTATTTAGTCAGAGAAACTTTATAAAATTAGTTGAGGTGATATAGTTTATGGTTCAATTTAATATCCATCCATCCATCCATCCATCCATCCAAGCTGGAGAAAAACTGGAGAAACAGGAGAAAACTGCTGACGAAGACGTCTGGCTGACCCACATGGAAACAGCAGCTTTAGCCTTTAGCTCTTTAGATTAACATGATCAAGGACTGAGTCTCTTCAGTTTTAGCTTTGAAAAGAAAATTTAAAGGAGGTCTAACTGGCCCAAACAGACCCAGTTATTTCTGGGCACCTGGTTTCTTCATTAATACATGAAATTACATATTTGTATTTATTGATTTGTATTTAGGCAGGTTTGTTTTTGTTTGTTTGTTTGTTTGTTCTGTATTTTATTAATATTTAGGACACTTGAATAAGGTATATTTCTCTTCAGGGCACTGTCTTTAATTCTTTAGTACTTACTGAAGAACAACAAGCTTTAAATTAAATACTGAAGAAGAAAAACACAGTTAGGTGGAAAGAGATGAGAGATGGAGCTGAGGAGGAGAAGGGAGGCCAGATTAGTCCAGTTGAGTTGAAGAGAGGAAAGTTTAGGTGAGTAAAGAGAAGAGAAGAGAGGAGAATAGAGGAGAGGAGGGGAGGAAGTTGCTGAGGAGGGACTATGATAACAATCTCACGCTCCTTTGAACACAAGATGGCTGGCTTTGCTTCAGTACTGGAGCCCTGCCAGAAGTCCACATCAATACCAACATGCATTTCAATAAGGCCTGCCCTCTTCTTCTGCCTCTCTTTCTCTCTCTTTCTTTCTCTCTCCTGGCTGAACGGAAGTATTTCAGGTAGTCAAAGCAGCAGGTATGTCGGGGAGGATTGTGTGGGAAATGGGGAGAAAATGCACGGATGTTAGAAGCAGCTTTGAGTAAATGGGAGATGAACACCTGCCAGGAAATGTTGTTTTTCAAAGAAACAGTTTTTTCTCTGTGAAAAATCCCATTTTGGTCTGTGATAAATATGAACAATGCCCTTCATTTCTACCTTTTAAAAGTAAAAAGGAAACAAACAACAACAAATGTGACGAAGAGCGCATTAATGGGGTTCTTATCACTCGGCGTAGACGCGGCCAGACGTACGCCGCCCCGTTTTCTGATGAAACCGTTATGAGCGTTTATATAATAAAGCTCTTTTTCGCTGGCTCACTTGTGTTTGGCATCAATGAGCGAGAGAGAGATTAGCCTATTTTTTGTCCACCTAGCCAGTTAATTTATTTATTTTACAGTGCCGGGCCACGCCGAGGCCTCCTGCACGAGACGCCACTTCCAAAGCGTTTCCTCTCATCCGCTCGCCTTTCTTACAATGACTTTCTTCTAAAGAAATAAAAGAAATGGTCATGCCTGTGTTTCTTTTTTTTCACACAGGATTTTCGAGTGAATGCCACACGCCGAGAGAGAACGAGAAAGAGAGAGAGAGAAAGAGAGAAAAAGAAAGAGAAAGAACAGAAAAGAGAAAAAACAGAAAAAACACCTCCAATTACCAGCAGTCAAGTTTGTTCCTACTCAGAATTCAGTCTGTTGAGAAGCACCATGCCTGTCACTTTCCTTTTGGAGGATATAAAATAAAATCAAAATCACGCTGTGCTGTCGAGATGCTGGAATCAGCAGTGCAGAAGATGGGGAGACACCAGATCGCTGGTCATTATTAATATTGTATCCATGAACCATGTGCAATGCACACAACATTATGGGCGACATACCAGAGTTCAAAAGAGGACAAATTGTTGGTGCATGTCTTGCTGGAGCATCTGTGACCAAGACAGCAAGTCTTTGTGATGCATCAAGAGCCACGGTATCCAGGGTAATGTCAGCATACCACTCAGAAGGACCAACCACATCCAACAGGATTAACTGTGGACGCTGTAAGAGGAAGCCGTCCGTCACCACAATCAATTATTGTGCTCTAAAACCAGGTGTTTCAGTTTTACTGTCCAACCCCTGTAGATTATTATCCAAGTCAAACAATTAACTGGTAATTATTTTTTCTAAATATACAGATTTAAGGTTTTAAAAACATGCAAATCAGTGCACAGCACCACAGTACATTAAATCTATCTGAAACATTAGAGAAACTCTTAGAATAAAAGGCCACAAAGCAAAGAATAGAAATAAAGATCTATATCAAACTGTTTAATATGTAACAGAGGGTCTACACGGCCCAAACCACAGCGGCGGAGTCAGTGGAGGAATTCTGATAATGTATCTGCTATATGAAGAGTGTATATACTCAGAGAAGCCATTTCTCTAACTCAAATATTCACCTTCCAATAAAACCCATCCGCTGCAATTATTTCAGACTAACAGAGAGCTGAGTGTGAAACGTGTTTGAGATCTTCCTCGTCTCCTGATGGAGTTTAAACTGGAGAAAGCAAACCTTTTCAGCTCCGCTAAACAAAGACTTCTGTTGTAGATACGGAGTCGTTCATTATATAAGTTTATTATATAAATTTGTGTTTTTCCATTTTGTTCCCGTTAGAAAACTGCAGCCTGTCTCTCAGCCCGGCGAGGCTATCTATGTCACTTGTGTAGGCTGAACATTTATGCAAATATAAGCAAATAACTGGCTGACGAGTTTTTCTGAATGCTTTTACATCTTGGCATCTTATTTTCTAATCTGCCATATGCTGTTCTGGCTCTCTGTTTACTGCTGGGTCTTTATGGACGGCACAATTGGTTCATAGGCACAGCCTTAGTGAACTTTCATACATAAATAAGTAATAAATGAATTTAAAGTGTGCATCTGCGAGTGTGTGTGTATGAGTGTGTGTGCGAGTGTGTGTGTGTGAGAGTGTGAGTGTGTGTGTGTGTGTGTGTGTGAGAGTGTGTATGGAATAACTGACTAACTTGTTTGTGTTTTTTGGTTGATGTGTGTGTGTATAATGTGTGTGTATGAGTGTTTGTGTGTGTGTATGAGTATGTGTACGTGTGTATTTATAGTGTGTGTGTGTAAAATGATTGACTTGTTTGTGTTTGTTGGTTGATGTGTGTGTGTGTGTGTGTGTGTGTGTGTGTGCGTGTGTGTGAGAGTGTGAGTATGATTGTGTGTGTATGAGTATGTGAACGTGTGTATGTATAATGTGTGTGTATGAGTGTTTGTGTGTGTGTTTGTGTGACTTGTTTGTGTTGGTTGGTGTGTGTGTGTGTGTGTGTTTATTTGTTAGTGTATGTGTTTGAAATTTTTGGTTTAGTTTTAGTCATAATTTAGTAATCTGAAATGCTTTTAGTTTTAGTCGACTAATTATCATAAGCATGTCAGTTAATTCTTTAACCGATTTTACGCTGATTTTATTTAGTTATTGTCTTGTTTTCGTATTGAAAAAAAAAAGGTTTGTTGATGAAAACTATGACAAAAATCATAAACTCTGGTGTAAAAGTGACTTTTGTTGTAGTAAAACATGATAAAAAGTTCTTATGTTTGATGAATAGCACACCCCCGTTCTCCCACAGCGTTCAGAGATCCAGAAATTTTAACAGTTTATCCAAAACACCCTTCAGACTGCGTGATACGGGGCATAATTTACCCTGATAAATCACTTTTTACACCGTTATCCAGCTCAAAGAAGCTCCACATATCCTTGCTAGAATCTGGAGAGCCCTGAGATTTAAAACCAGGCATTAATAACTTAAAAAGTGCAGAAGAAGCTTATTAAAAACACTGTTTACATCCCCTAATGCGAGTACATAGACTCTGCATAGCGTAGCATCCGGCGCCAGAAGTAATGGCGGCGCTCGGAGCTGAAACTAGGGTTATGGGATGTAAACAGTGTTTTTTAATAAGCCTTTTCTGCACTTTTTAAGTTATTAATGCCTGGTTTTAAATCTCAGGGCTCTCCGGAATCTAGCAATGAGGTGTGGAGCTACTTTGAGCTGGATAACGGTGTAAAAAGTGATTTATCAGGGTAAATTATGCCCCGTTTCATTCAGTCTGAAGGGTGTTTGTTGGAGAAACTGTTAAAATTTCTGGATTTCTGAACGCTGTGGGAGAACGGAGGTGTGCTATTCATCAAAGATAAGAACTTTTTATCATGTTTTACTACATCAAAAGTCCTTTAACACTTGTGTGTGTGTGTGTGTGTGTGTGTGTGTATTCTCTCACCGAGTAAAGTCCTCCTCATCCTCTCTCTTCTGTCTCAGTTGTCTGGGTTGAGCCATGTTGGCCCAGTTGGGCAGAGACTGCAGCAGACGGCTGATATCCTCATCTTTGGCCCAGGAAGCACTAATGGTGAGTTTCTCCTCACACTGCACTATACCCCTGCAACACACAATATATATATATATATATATATATATATAAACACATATTAGTGATCATAAGTTCATTAATTGCACATTGCACCAGTAAGAGCAGAGTGTGAAGGTTCAATAGCAGGGTAAGAGCACAGTTCTGCTCTAAATATTGCAATGCTCACAACATTATGGGAGACATACCAGAGTTCAAAAGAGGACAAATTGTTGGTGCACGTCTTGCTGGAGCATCTGTGACCAAGACAGCAAGTCTTTGTGATGCATCAAGAGCCACGGTATCCAGGGTAATGTCAGCATACCACCAAGAAGGACCAACCACATCCAACAGGATTAACTGTGGACGCTGTAAGAGGAAGCTGTCTGAAAGGGATGTTCGGGTGCTAACCCGGATTGTATCCCAAAAACATAAAACCACGGCTGATCAAATCACAGCAGAATTCAATGTGCACCTCAACCGTCCGTCACCACAATCAATTATTGTGCTCAAAAACCAGGTGTTTCAGTTTTAAATGACCAATGCCTGTACATTCTGTACCTACAAGATAAAGCCTTATTAAATTAGACTGAAAACACAGATTTAATGAAAATTGGGATTTAAATGCATTACATTTTTAAATTTATTTACAAAAGACAGATATACATACTATACATAACAACATAAAAAAAATCTGCCAAAAGTTGTGAATAATGCCAATTTATAGCTCTTCTACATTGGTGTAAACACAGGATAGACTAAAAAGTGTAGACTCAAACGAATTGGGCTTATCAGAACCAATATTTTTCAAGCTTTTAAACCATGCTCACGTCACACTGATCCTGTTTTTGATTTGTTGCATCCAACTGCTTTCTCTCTCCGTCTTCCTCTCTCTCTCTCTCTCTCTCTCTCTCTCTCTCTCTCTCTCACACACAAAGACTTTCAGAGCAGCCATATTTCCCTGGTGAACCAAGATCATGAATGGTTTGCTCCTGGCTTGATCCTTAAGCTACGATTCTCAAAGCTACACGGCTGAGTGAAGCTGCATCTGAGCGTCTTCCCCCGACTCCACATCAAATCAGCCTCCTCTGTTCCACCTTAACTCTAAAGACTGCTCTGCCTTCCCCCGTTCAAAACCTATAAAGCTTATAAAGACAAGATATACAATCCAAGCAAGGGTTTCTACAACAAGTGAAGAAGAGATCTTCAAAAGGAGATACATAGATTATCAATAGAGGCAGCTTGATTTAAAAAAAATGCCAAAGAAACCACATTATATACTATATAATATGGTAGTTTATATTATTTTATTTCTAAACTGAAAGCAGAAGCATTTCTGAGTGGAGAAGAATAAGAATAAAATATTGTGTTTAATGGTACCAGTGTGCTGAACCACCATCCCTGCTAAGCTTAATAATATATTAATTCTAAAAACTGAAGTCTCGGGTCACTTTTTACGTGAGTTCTTCTTCTGCTCACGTCACGAATCTGTCTTTACGTACTTACGTCACACGTACAGCCTCTAAAAAAGAGGATCCGGCTCAGTTTTACTGAACACGAGCGGCTGGTGGAGCAATGGAGACTTCAGAAGAGGAAACTCAGAGCTCAGTAGCTCATTCACTCACAGTAAAACCAAAGAAACGAAGGAGTGAAGTTTCTGACTAAGCGCTCTCTCTCTCTCTTTCTCTCACTCTCTCTCTCTCTCTTTATGACGGAACATAACCTGGAATCGGATTCATCCGCTCTGAAAGGAGACTGCATCACACCCGCCCAGTTTAAAATGATTCTTCTGCATGCTCGGTGCAATTACCCTTGCTCACCAGAGAGGCACTAAATCCCACAAATCCCAAAACTTATGGACATCAGCTTTAATAAAACAATGATTTAGTGCTAAAGTGTTTGTGTAAGCCTAGGTCACTAAGTTGGGTAATTGGGTAAATTCACAAAAAATAAGACTATAAACACCTAGAAACACCTTCTCTTTTTCAATACGCTTTCTTTATTTTCACGACAATTTACATTGTAGATTCTCAATGAAGCATCAAAACTATGAATGAACACATGTGGAGTTTTATCTACTTAACAAAAAAAGGTGAAATAACTAAAAACATGTTTTATATTCTAGTTTCTTCAAAATAGCCGCCCTTTGCTCTGATTACTGCTTTGATTGCACACTCTTGGCATCATTCTCTCAATGAGCTTCAAGAGGTGGCCACCTGAAATGAAAAGTTTTTCAACAGTCTTGAAGGAAGGAGTTCCCAGAGGTGTTTATTAGCACTTGTTGCTCCTTTGTCTTCTTCACTCTGTGCTCCAGCTCACCTCAAACCTCAAATCTGGATTGGGTTCAGGTCCGGTGACTGTGGAGGTTCAGCTCATTTTTTATTAAGTACATAAAACTCCACATGTGTTCATTCATAGTTTTGATGCTTCAGTGAGAATCTACAATGTAAATAGTCATTAAAAAATTAAGAAAACGCTTTAAAAAAGAGAAGGTGTGTCCAAACTTTTGGTCTGCACTGTAGATATAAAATACAGTACTTTTCATCTTTTGACTTACTTTACACAGAACACAGGCAATTAAATATCCTATCAGCATCGTAAAGCTAGCAGTCTCTCAACATCATTCATATGCAGCACAACACAAATAACAGCGGCCCTAAAACAGAGCCCTGCGGCACTCCTAGGAAATGAGACTGCGTTCCATCACCATCTGCACACAGAGGTCGATCAGCGAGATAGTTACAGAGCCAGACACTGACTTTATGATCTCAACCAACAGGAGAAAACCACTGAATAAAAATGAGTAAAAACCACCACGCAATCTCTCACTGAAAGGTTGATATAAGGTAAAAAAAAATCGTACCTCCCTTCAAAGCATCACAGTTTTATTCAAAACAAGCGCTGTGATCAACTTTCAAAGGTAAATTAGGGTGATTTAATTATTTAAACTACAGAATGTAACATAATAAAGAATGGGAAATAATACTGATAGAGCTTTATGGAGTGAATGGGCTTACACACACTTCAGCGATGACTCTACGCTCACTTGTCAAATTACCAGAAGCAACGCCGCAAGCTAGACACAGAAATCAGGTCCGATCCATCGCACCTCCACACATTATTCTGTCAGTTCAAAGTAGAATATTCAACTCAATGGGGAAAATGTGCCAACTACTGTATTTTTCTGACTATAAGATGCACTGCATTATAAGGCACTATATGAGACACTAGTAAGGAACAGGGGTGTCGCCATATTTTCCTTCCAATTCAGCAGATCTCGCTGCTGGATTAAGTAAGCTAAAGCTACTTAAAGCTAAGCTAAGTAAACAAAACTGTAATTCATGAAAAAACACTTTCTTTTAAAGTCAAACGAGCACTGGATGTTAATCTACACAGATTTCTCTCATGAAAACTATTTATTTGGGTGAGTAAAGAACTTGTATTTATTTACAGTAAGCTAAGATTCCTAACTTTCTCCAGCAATAAGGCTAGAGCATCAGCATTAGCCGCTAATCGCTAGTGCTAGCAGTTAGCGGCTAGTGCCGTACGACAGTGCTACACTGAGAAACCCTAAGTGTTTTAGTAAGCCAGGGTGATATTAGCTAGTGATTCCTCCCATGTAGCTTATTTTAACATGATGAACATGCAGAATACAGTTTGAAAATACTTACCACTGAACGGTAAAAGAGCTAGTGCTTAGCATAGTTAGTGGGTAATGCTAATGCTGCTCCAGCAGTGCTAGACGGGGTTAGTAGCGGGCTACAGGACGATATACCCGCCTCTGAACAGGGAAAGAGCTAGCGCTTAGTGTTTTTAGGAGCTAATGCTAATACTACTAAAGTGAAACTCCTGTATAACTCTGTACTTCAGCAGAGTGGCTTTATGGCTCCTTAACGTTATACTTTACTAAAGTAATTATTACTCTACTACTTCTTACATTTAAATTAGCCTCATTACTCCTATTTAATTTCAGCTCGTTTTTAATTCAGCTTCTCATCGTTCAATAAAAAAAACCCTATCCAGATAAATCTCTCCATCCAGATAGAGTGAATCTGATTGTGATTGGATGTAGAGAAGTATAAACATATAGCAGTCCGACTCCCTATTGGTTTATACTGTGATCCATCACACCAAATATTTTAATATTACAGTCATTATGGCTTTTAGTATGATGTTTTTTTTTGTTTTTTTTTTTTAATAGGACTCTGTGGGCGTGGCCTAAGCTTTTGTTCTTAATGGCTTTATATTTTTTCCCCTTACACTACTTTTACTTTTATACTTTAAGTAGTTTTGAAATCAGTACTTTTTAAAACGCTTTTACTTAAAGAGTAAAAAGCTTGAGTTGATACTTCAACTTCTAGAGAACTATTTTATTAAACCCTACTATCTATACTTCTACCTACAGGGCAATGTACTATAATGTACTGTAACTGTGCACAGAATATCTTGTTGTGACTGTCTCAGTGGTATGTGTGTAAGTTTGTGTGTGTGTGTGTGTGTGCTCATGTAACACAGATTGTCACATGGGTATTGTGAGAGGAAATCGCTGTCTCTGCACTTTCTCTCCATGACTGAGCACAATTTGCACCCCCTCCTGACTGATACACATGCTTACACACACTAGCACATGTTTGTTGCTCTGTTTGTCAGCTGGAGTTCCTGCTGTCGGTGCTCAGGTCTGCAGCAGTGTGACGACTGCTGTGTTATAATGCAGAGAACACTGTGTTAAAGACTGAGAGGTACAGTATAGGGAATTTAGCTTATTAGACTCATATTCTTCCATGCATAAACTTGAACCAGGCTGAGGCTTGGTTTAAGGGATCTGGTAAAACAGTTAAAAATGTACAAAAAAGATTCCGATTACCGTATTTTTCGCACTATAAGGTGCACGTAAAATACTTTAATTTTTCTAAATATTGTCAGAGCTTCTTATAATCAGGTGCTCCTTATGTATGACTTTTACCAGTCAGGTATTAAGGATCAGTAAAGCCACTCCACTGAAACATAGCAACATTATACAGGAGATTCATTTTAGTTCTCCTGCACCAGTTAGCCCCTAATGCTAATGCTCCAGCCTTAGTGCTGGAGAAATTTTTGAATCTAAGCTTACTTTCAATAAACCAAAGCACTTTACTCACCTTAATAAATATTTTTCAGGAGTGAAATCTGAGTAGATTAACATTCAGTGCTCATGTTTTTATTACAGTTTTGTTTACTAAGCCGAAAATAGACCAGAAAATAGACATTCATTGATAGCGCGCCTTATAATATGGTGCCCTCATGGTGCGGAAAATATGATACAACTGATTTCAGCCTTATCTTAGCTGTAATCTGTAAATCTTTTTAAAACAAATATTTCTGCTTCATATCAGCTCAGCACAAAGTTTTAACCCACTGTGAGAACATGAATACAGGATGATATAACAAAACAACACATTTTCTGCTTTATTTGCTCTGATTTGAGTGCTCATATCGTTCTATTTGGTGATCCATGCATGGTTTCTAGTTTATACAAATTAAAAAGGGGAAATAATTTTAGTTTCTGCACATCAGAATCAGTGCTTTTGCCCCTACCACAATGTAGCATAATATCAGATTAAAAAGCGCACCAGATTATAAGGCGCATTACGCAACACTAGTAAGGAACAGGGGTGTGCCCATGTTTTCCTTCTAATTTAGCAGGTCTCACTACTGGGTGGTGGTTGTGTGGGGCGTAACTAAAAGCTAAGATAAGTAAGATAAGCGCTTCAGTAAGCTTAGATTTCCAGATTTCCGCTAAGGCTAGGTGCAGCAGCATTAGCATTAGCGGGTAAATTAGTAGGGACAGTGCTACATTGAGGAACTCTGAGTGTTTTGGTAAGCCAGGGCGATATTAGCCAGTGGTTTTTCCCATGTAGTTAGTTTCGCTACAGTGAACACGCAGACTACAGTCTGATATACTCGCCTCTGAATGGCAAAAGAGCTAGAGCTTAGCGCAGCTAGCGGCTAATGCTAAAACTGCTCCAGTCTCTGCGCTGGAGAACTAAACTGAAACTTCTGTATAACTCTGTACTTCAGTGGAGTGGCTTTACTGCTTCTTAATACCTGACTGATAAAATTCATACATAAGAAGCACCGGATTATTAGGCACACTGTCGATTTTTGGGAAAATTAAAGGATATTAAGTGTGAATTATAGTGTAAAGATACGGTTTACTGATGGAACATGTTACCTGTAGGCAGTGTTGCAGATCTCCTTGTACTCTTTGAGTTTATCACAGACCATCTCGAGGAACTGGTTGGAGTAAGCACTGAGATCCTGCATCAAACTCATCAGATCCTGGATAGATTTCTCCACGATCACAGTGCTCTGGAAACAGAGAGACACAAAACACACAAAACACAAGCCATAAGCTATGATCTCTGGAGATAAGATGACTGAATCTCATGAAGCACATAAAATAAATTAAAATAAATACATTAGTGCTGTCAAAGTTAACACAATGACATATATGATTCCACACCCCAGGTTGCCGGGTACAGAACACAACAGCACGCAAACAGTGTGCTACATCCAAGGGAACAGGTAATCAATGAGCTTCAGTAAGGTTTGCTAACCATTTCACACTTGCTCGCATTTATTTCTGATTGTTCCTTCCTAATGCTTTTTTTCTTTTTTATTTCTGATGATGCATTAACTGTTTTATTTAGTTTTATGTAGCTGCTACACCAGGAGGCAGGCTGTGTGGAGTCTATATATATATGTCTATGTCAATGTTATTATCAGTACAATGATGGTGGTGCA
The DNA here is from genome assembly GCF_023375975.1 of Astyanax mexicanus. Taxonomy (NCBI): domain Eukaryota; kingdom Metazoa; phylum Chordata; class Actinopteri; order Characiformes; family Acestrorhamphidae; genus Astyanax; species Astyanax mexicanus. Next base: position 3,703,639 of record NC_064409.1, read on the forward strand.
CAGAGCCAGAATTCGATCTTGTTCTGTGAAGTTGCTTTTCTGTAAAGTAGCATTATGGGCTGTAAACAGAGTTTTTTAATAAGCTTATTGTGCACTTTTTTAAGTTATTAATGCCTCGTTTTAAATGTCAGGGCTCTCATTCAGGATTCTAGCAAGGAGGTGTGGAGCTACTTTGAGCTGGATAACGGTGGAAAAAAAGCGATTTGTCACCCAGTCTGAAGGGTGTTTTGGACAAACTTTAAACATTTATGTATCTCAGAACGCTGTGGGAGAACGGAGGTGTGCTATTTATCAAAGATAAGAACTTTTTATTATGTTTTAATACAACAAAAGTCCATTTTAAAGCTACCTTTTTTTCCCCTCAACTGCTAAAGTATCGATCACTACTGCACCGCTTTTTGATTTAACTCCTAAAGCTCTTTTTTATAATTTTTTTGTATAAGCTAAGCTGATCTGCGGCTGTATTGTTTCCGGCTGCTCAAACGAAGCTCTGCAAATGACAGCGCAGTCATTTTCCATACACGGCGCTGCCTGTCAGCCGCCTCAACACACTCCATGTGCAAACACGTCAAGCACTCCATAAACGAAACACAATCAGCCCTCATATTCACCTGTCAGAGGCTGATGGTGCTGCTGGAGCTGCTGTCAGTGATACTGCGTGGATACTGTGAGCGACAGTGGATGAGAAAAGGAGGAAAAACGGCTGTGTGTGAGAGCAGGTCCGAGGACAGAAGCTATTACAGATTAGCCACAGAGCTGGAACTAACAGGGAAACGAGTGAAAACAGCGAAAACAGCAGCAAAAAACAGCAAAAAACAGCATGGTGGACAGTATTTAAGGAACCCGAGTCATTACACTGAGCTGTCAGGTACACTCCACTACTACTAAAGAGACGCAGTCCATCTCTTTTCCTGTGACACTGATCTACTTCATACCCACGCTGCCAGAAAGAGTGGCATTCGACACAGTTTAACAGAGCGTGGCCAAAACAGAAGCACCACACGTGGAGAGACAGCAGTCGTGTGGTGTCGTTAGCGCTGCCTGTAGCCTTTGGCTTGGGTTTCGCCGCCCGCCAGCGGCCGACGGGCTCCGAGTGCGGAACTGAAGGAACTGAGAAGCATTGGCAGCAGTAGACGCACAGACCCAGGTCCAAGCTTCGACGACTCACGGTGACGGTGGCATTGGATGGCATTGGCCGGCATACAGAAGCCAGAAGCGTAGCCCCCCTCCCCACAGTCCTGGCACTCATTGGCGTAGATCTGTTTAATTGGGCCTACAGTGTTGGGAAGCCCCACATGCTAAGCTGGGCTGCTGCTATGACACACACCACCCAGTAGGGGGAAGCAATGGCCTTAAGCTGCCGAACGGTTGATCTGCAATCTGTTCTACATATCAATGCTCACTGCCGGCGGCGGCTGCGAGGAGGAAGAGGATGAGGGGAGGAGGGGGGAGGAGGGGTGGGTAATGATCCGTAGCGAGGCTGGAGCTGTGACTGCAGCTGAGGGGAGGATGGCGGGGGGCGCGGGTGGCAGGGGGGGGGGTGGATATGCCGGGTTCTGTGCCAGCCTGTTACAGCAGGGGACCCGCAGAGACTACGCTGTGGCCTTGCTGGAACAGCTCCATCATCTCCGCCACGACGTGTCACTGTGTGTGTGCGCGTGTGTGTGTGTGTGGCATGTGTGTGTGCATGTGTGTGTGTGTGTGTGTAGGTACCAAGAGCCAAGTTAACAGCCAAGTTTGGCTGATGACACAACTTGACATCTAGACTATTGTTTAAAACAAAAGTTGGCCAGAAAAGTAGTGATGCCAAAAGTGAGGCTTTTGGGAGATTGAATCAAATGAATCAACTGATTCGGAAAAAAATAAGATTCGATCTTGTGAGATGTTCGAATCATCCACCACTGTGTACACTTTGAGTGTGTAGGGGACTTTTGGTAGGTTGAATCAAATGAACCAATTGATTCGGAAAAAAAGATTCACTCTTGTAAGATGTTGTGTTGGGCTTTTAGGAGATTGAATCAAATGAACCAATTGATTTGAAAAGAAAAAAAAAAAGACTCAATCTATGTTTGAATGTTTGAATCGTCATCCACCACAATGTGTCGGAGTGTGTGTGTGTGCAGGTGTGTGTGGGGCTTTTGATAGATGGAATCAAATGAACCAATTGATTCGGAAAAAAAGATCCGATCATGTGAGATGTTCGAATCATCATCCACCACTGTGTGTCAAAGTGTGTACGAGACGTTCAAATCATTACCTATTACAGTGTGTCAGTGTGTGTGTGTTTGTGTTTTGGGGTGGGGGCTTTTGGTAGACTGAATCAAATGAACCAAATGATTTGGGAAAAAAAAAAAAAAGATTTGATCTTTTGTGATGTTCGAACCATCATCCACCACTGTGTTAATGTGTGGTGGGGCTTTTGGGAGATTGAATCAAATGAACCAATTGATTCGGAAAAAAGATTCAACCTTGTGAGATGTTCGAATCATCCACCACAATGTGTCGATGTGTGTGTGGGGAGGTTTGGGAGACTGAATCAGATAAATCAATTGATTCAGAAAAAGATTTGATCTCGTAAGATGTTCGAATCATCCACCACAATGTGTCAATGTGCATGTTGGTCTTTTGGGAGTTTGAATCAAATGAACCAATTGATTCAGAAAAAGATTCGATCCTATAAGACTTTCAAATCATCCTTCACCACAGTGTGTCTATGTGTGTGTGCAGGTGTGTGAGCTTTTGGGGGATTGAATCAAATGAACCAACTGATTCGGAAGAAGATTTGATCTTGTGAGATGTTTGAATCATCATCTACCACAGTGTGTCAAAGTGTGTTTGCAGGTGTGTTTGGGGTATTTGATAGGTTGAATCAAATGAACCAATTGATTCGGGAAAAAGATTCAATCTTGTGAGATGTTCAAATGATTATCTGCCAGAGTGTGTCAATGTGTGTGTGCAGGTGTGTGAGCTTTTGGGGGATTGAATCAAATGAACCAACTGATTCGGAAAAAGAGTTGATCTTATAAGACATTAGAATCATCTACTACAGTGTGTCGATGTGGCAAACAAACAAACAAACAAACAAACACAGTTTTAAGATCAAAAATCTGATTTTTCAAATCTCATTTAGAAACATTTGGGAGACGAATCATTTTGCACTTGCACTTTCTTAGGCATAGACCAAAACAAACAAAACGATTTGAATTTGACATTTTGAAACTATGAGACGTAATGAAACATGACTTTCCATTTTGATACGGACTTTGATAAAGCAGAGTATCAAAAGACTGGGATCCAAATAAAAGATTTTAGAGCTTAAAAACACTAAAGAAAAGCAACACAAACAAAAACAGATCACTGATACTGCTTGGTCAGTTTGATGGAACTCTCCAAACTCTCACAACTCTCTCTCTTTCTCTCTCTCTCTCTCTCTCTCTCTCTCTCTCTCTCTCTCTCTCTTTCTGAGTAAACAAAACCCTTACACCCAATTATTCCAGTAACAAATGCTTCAGCACTCTGCGGCACTTGTCTAATTCTGCTCATTTAACACAGCCATTCGTCTTAGCTCGGGAAATCATTAAAAAGTAATCAAGCCGCAAAGAGAGGGTGGAAGGCCAGAGAGAAAGAGAGAGCGATAGAGAGATAGAAAGAGAGAGAGAAGAAGTGGAGGAGAGGAAGACAGTTTGAGAGAAAGTAGTGAACGTAGCGATAGAGCTACGTTATAGAAAGGTGGAGGAAGGAAGGAAGGAAAGCGAGCAAACGAGTGACTGAACAAGTGCAGGTCCATTCGTCCTGCCCCTACAGAAATCTCCCCATCTTAAAATGCCACTCTGGGACAAACGATGAGAGACAGAAGTGCCACTCCTCCCTGCTCATTATCCCTCCTTCTCCTTCTCCTTCCTCTGACACTTTCCAAACGATCTACCTCTCGCGCCCAAACGCCACTTCAAGCAACTTCAGAAGGGCATTAGCATTTGGAGCATTGATTACACACACAGACACACAGCTGTGCTCTTCAGCTCATTTGTACTTTTCAAGTCTTTTCAATACAAATCTACCATCAGTTTACCACCATCTAAATAAACACATTCATCAACAGACGTTAAAAGAAGTCCTAAAAGAAGCCAAATCCGCCATCAGTTTGGCACCATCCATACAGTCATATGAAAAAGTTTGGGCACCCCTATTAATCTTAATAATTTTTAATTCTAAATATTTGGGTGTTTGCAAAAGAAAGTGATGCGAAAGAAGCCATTTCTGCAAGCACGCCACAAACAGAGTCACCTGAGGTATGCTTTTGCTCGCAGAAATGGCTTTTTTCGCATCACTCTCCCATACAGCTTCTCCTTGTGTAAAGTGTGCTGTGTTGTTGACCGATGCACAGTGACACCATCTGCAGCAAGATGATGCTGCAGCTCTTTGGAGGTGGTCTGTGGATTGTCCTTGACTGTTCTCACCATTCTTCTTCTCTGCCTTTCTGATATTTTTCTTGGCCTGCCACTTCTGGGCTTAACAAGAACTGTCCCTGTGGTCTTCCATTTCCTTACTATGTTCCTCACAGTGGAAACTGACAGGTTAAATCTCTGAGACAACTTTTTGTATCTTCCCCTGAACAACTATGTTGAACAATTTTTGTTTTTAGATCATTTGAGAGTTGTTTTGATGAGCCCATGATGCCACTCTTCAGAGGAGATTCAAATAGGAGAACAACTTGCAATTGGCCACCTTAAATACCTTTTCTCATGATTGGATACACCTGGCTATGAAGTTCAAAGCTCAATGAGGTTACCAAACCAAACTACCAACTAAAATGTAGTTAGGAGTATTCAAATCAATAAAATGATAAGTGTGCCAATACGTTTGCACTGGTCAAATTTTGGTTTAATGCATATTGCACATTTTCTGTTAGTACAATAAACCTCATTTCAATCCTGCAATATTACTGTGTCCATCAGTTATTAGATATATCAAACTGAAATGGCTGTTCCAAACACACATATATTTAGAACTAAAAATGATTAAGATTAATAGGGGTGCCAAAACTTTTTCCTATGACTTTATAAACAGAGGTGGAAAGTAATGAATTACATTTCCTTACATTACTGTAATTGAGTAGATTTTATGAGTAATTTGTAATTTTTAAAGTAGTTTTTAAAATGGGTCATTTTACTTTTACTCCATTACATTTTGACACAAGTAATTTACTTCGCTACATTGGAAAACTCTTAATTACTAAGTAAAAAAAATGCTGAATGCTGGGAATGCTGGGAAAAAAATGTCTGATTTATTTGCAATGGCTATAAATATCATAAAAATGCAGTTTATAGTAAAATGTATGATCATTTTTACTATTTAACAGTAAAGAAAAACAATGGCTCATAGAAACCTATACCACTTGTCCTTGAAAATGTTTTATGGGGTGGTCTGAACAAATACTGCCTGAAAGATACCAATTATTATATGGAATAATAGTTAATTTGTTGTACTTTTTTTACATCAAATAATTAAAAGTAACTATGTAACTTTTGCTCAAAGTACATTTTACATTGAGTACTTTTTTACTTTTACTCGAGTAGATTTTTAGCAAAGTAAAGGTACCTTTAATTCATTAAAATTTTACAGTACTTTTTCCACTTCTGCATACATATATATATATATATATCAATAGACAAAAATAATTCCAGGACTTGCACCTCCAGTCTTTGGAGGAACATCACATTAACCGCACCCATGCCAGCCTGCATCCACTGTGTACTAATTGCAGCAGTTTCAGAGCAGGAGAAATGAACAGATTGGGCAAATGCTGGGCAGGTAATAGCTCTACCTGTGAGAGGTAATGAGAAAAAATAAAATAAAACAACACTCAGCAAAGCAGAGAACACACTAACACACTGGAGAGATGCTCACACACACACACACACACACACACACACAGGGTAAACGAGTCTATTCATATTAGCCCTCATTCAAAATAACCCACACAGCACACAGAGCAACAGAAAGCACAGCTACAGCCCAAAGATGCTCAAGCTGCTCTCAAAAGGTATAAAAAATAAAAAATACACCTGTCTTAATCTAATTAGGGCTACTTGGAACACTTGGAACATGTCTGCCCTTCTCAGAAAAAGAAAGAGAGAGAGAGAGAAAGAGAGAGAAAAGATGGAAAAACAAGGCAAAGATTGAAAGAGACAAAAAAAATATAAATAAAAAATTAAGAGACATTTTTAATGGTGGTCTTCAGGTCCAGACAACAAAACGTCAATGATCAAAGCTCCCTAAATATTTCTAGTAAAAAGTAAAGAACACCTTCTTTTTAATAACGCCTGTAAAAGGCATTATCACGTCTTCTTCCAGAACACTAAACTGTGCCCTTTATAAATGGGAGATCAGTGAGATCAAATTTCATGCTTAACCTTTAAACAGAAAGGGTTTTATAAAGTACTGGAAAATGATTCAACGACACATAACTACATAACAGTCAAACCAGTGCTGCTTTTTTTATATAATTGTATCAAATATATTATCATTTAACTAGGCAAAAACCTTTTAAACACTCAAATTCAGGTTCTTGAGTTCTACAGTATACATACAATGCAATATAAAAAACTAGGGGTGTGCAATACGGAAAAATAAATGTGATGAGGCCTGAAAAATATATTGAACATTAAATATTCCAATATTAGAATTAAGATTATATATTACTTTAAGCTTCCCAAACGTTTTTTTTTTTAGCACTTGGCTTTGCTGTACAATTTTTTTTTCCAGTCTAATAAGAAGTAGTTTGATGTGAGCATTCACTGTGAACCTCTACCTCACTCTGCCTCACTCTGCCTCACTCTGCCTCACTCTGCCTCACTCTACATCCAGCCAGGTTATATCACATGAGCACAATCTGCGATGTGAAGAGCAACTCCTGTTGATGCACAAGAGTAATACAGCATTACTACAGCTCTGTTAATGTCCAATTAGAAGAAGAAAAAAAACATGGCTAAACCACTGTTCCTTACTAGTGCCTCATAATCCAGTGCTCCTTATAGTGCAAAAAATATGCACTATATAACATGGGACTGTGCAATTTGTTTTTATATTTTAATACGTGCAATATTTTATTGTTTATTAGGGCAATGTTAATTATTGTTTTATCTTTTGTATATGGTTTGTTACCAGTTCGATACTTTAAAATCGGTGCTGATACCCAAAGCGATACATCATTTTTTCGCGACCTTTTTCTAAATTCTTACCAAAAAGTACAAAAAGTGATGATTATTCTCACAAAAGATAAAAAAAAAAGATTCCTTCTTAAACTGTCATGATGAGAGTCTGCCATACTTTTGGATCTTGTTGGAACAAAAATGTTTATTCATAATTATTTGTGGCGCTTTTTTAAGAACAGCGTATTGTTGGTTGAATTTTTCATTTTTTTTGAGACTTTTTTTAAAAAGAAAAATCAGCATTAGATTAGCAAAATTAAATCATATTTATATTAAAAACAGGTATTAAAAACAGGCACGGAATTTACTTTTACATCTTTCAGTATTACCTTATTTCGGCACATTTTTGGTATCAAATTGTGAGTTATGGTTATCTTTTATATGCTATATTAATTTTTTTTGGTAAATTCTATATTATTTCTATAAATTCTACTTTAAATTCTTTGTAATTTATTTTAGGCAAACTATTGTTTTTAATTGTATTGTTTATTGCACTTTAATCTCTTTATACTCGTTATATTCTAGAAGAAAAAAAATAATAAAAAAATACTTCCAGTGCAAAACTGGAACAGAAAATGAAGGAAACCCTCTCTGTGTCTCTCGGGGCTGAAAGGGGAAAAGCGTAAATTAAAAATTTCATCGAACTATATATTTTTTATAGATTGGATTTCAGGTGGTACGGTGAAAAGTGGCAGTTCGCTTCAAATAAGACAGAAAGACAGGATGAAAAATAGAGGTACGTCTGTAAGTGTGTTTGGGTGGGTGTGGTTCCCATCTGTAATGGCTCAGGGTCTCCGCCCTTTAATCCAGCACTGACCCCAACAGCTCCAACAGTTCAGAGCATTTAACCCCCAGAATGTACCACACACTTACACACACACACTTACACACACAGATACAGATACAAGCTCGATCCACTGAAGCAGGACATGCACACCCCTGCCTCTCCGGGGTAAAGCAGTGTGATGTGTGAGAGGATGGCACTGTGACAGTTCATTCATCATTGTCAGAGCGGCCGCATGCCTCCGAGACCCGGCAACACACCACGCAGATACACACTCCGTCCAACATGACCCCATTGCTCAGCTGCACACACACACACACACACACCTGCAACACACCTACCACTGATATATCACTGCGCTACAGTACATACAATACTGTGTTCTACATATATATAAAAATAAGAGAGCACTTAAAAAAAGACGAGTTTCTTTGATTTTAGCAAATTGAAAACCTCTGGAATATAATCAAGAGGAAAATTAACGAGCACAAGCCATCAAACCACCAAGCTGAAGTTATCCAAAAGCAGTGTGTAAGACTGGTGGAGGAGGAGAACATGATGCCAAGATGCATGAAAAAACTGATTAAAAACCAGGATTAATACACCAAATATTGATTATTTCTGAACTCTTAAAACTATATTATGCTTTTTTTTTTTGCATTATTTGAGGACTAAAAAAAGCGCTGCATCTTTTTGTTTTTATTATTTCAGCCATTTCTCTTTTTCTAAAATAAATAAATGCTCTAAATGTGGATATTTGGAATAGAATGGATGGAATTTGGGAGAAATGTTGTTTGTAGTTTACAGTGTTGGGCACGTTACTTTGAAAAAGTAATTAGTTATAGTTACTCGTTACTTCTCCAAAAAAGTAACTGAGTTACTAACGGAGTTACTCCACTATAAAAGTAATTAGTTACCAGTAAAAGTAACTATCGCGTTACTTTTTATTATTCGCCCGTCAAAAAAAGGAAATCAATTATGCATTTACTATTATTATTAGAAAAATAACAAAAAATAACAAACGAAAATAAACCCAAAATGTTGACAAAAATATAATCTAACGAATTTCAAAAAAATAAAACGAAATTCTCCACACAACCAAAGAAAATTACTAAAACTTGTAATACTGAAAAAAGCGGAAAAACGCGTCTGGGGATGAAATTTAACAAACCAAGCCACACTCAAAAGAAATATGTATATATAAAACAAAATAATGGACAAAAACAACAATTTAATGCCCGTTAAAATGGTATTAATATAACAGCTTCACCAAAAGAGAATAGAGCTTAGATCATGCCCAAAAAATCCGACCCAGCCGGAGCCCGTGCACATTCTGCCCAAGCCCGAACCATAAACTGTCATTATGAGCCTGACCCGATCCGCCCCATAAACTGTCTGTTTTCGGGCTGATTGAATGAGCGAAATATAATCAGAATTATGTTAATTAACACTGTAACATAGAAGCATAGAACTATTATTTAATTTAAATGATTTTTAAGAACAGCTACACACAATGCTGCAAGTCAAACGCGGAGGCGTTCACGTGCGCCCAGAGCTACGTGATTACAGTTTTCATTTTTATTATAGTTTAATTTTATTTTGTTTTTATTTTTTCTGTTCATTTTAGGGTGGGCTTGCTAGCGCGAGCGCTTTACACAAGAACTAACGGACCACGAGTGCCGCGCGCTCGGCACAACAACTCCCGCTGTACAACTCCGCTGTACAACAGCGCTTATAAATAAATTAAACACAAAAATGAGGGTATTCTATCAGTAATTTCAGTTTGTTTTAGTTAGTTTTATAAACACAAAATACAGTTCGAGATAGTTATGTTTTTCCTTTTAATTACCGTTTTTATTAGATTCAGTTAACACAAATGTTTTTCACTTTCAATTTTCGCTATTTCGTTCGCTTTAGTGAACAATAATAATTGGTTACTTAGCAACATTGTGATTATCACACCAGAGCTTTATATAAAATAAAAATAGGAGCCTGATTTCGGGTCGGTCCTCAGGTCAGGTGGGATTCGGGCAGAGAATCTAAGCTCTAAAATAGAAAGCAGCAGCACCACAAAAACCGGAGCAGCTAAAAAGAGCTTAACGTCCTTAATTCGGAACTTGGGTTGTCCACGGCAATCACTGAATTGATTAGAGCACGCAAATCGTCACAATTGTGCCTCACTTCACCACGCCAAACCACAGGCACAGCGGCCAGAAGCTCAAGTTCACCGGACAGAGGAGGGGTTAACCAGGGCAAGGCGAAATAAAAAAAAAAAGTTCATAGAGCTGCTAAAGTAACGTGCAGTAACGGGGTGTCGGAAATGGTAACGGCGTTATAGTTACAGTCATAGTAATTAGTTAGATTACTCGTTACTGAAAAAAAGTAACGGCGTTAGTAACGCCGTTAGTTTTAACGCCGTTACTCCCAACACTGGTAGTTTATAGAATAAAACAAAAACAGGCTTACAATGCTAGTGATAGGAGCATAATGTCTTTTTTAATGAACTACATGTGCACTTTAATACTGTCACCTTGCCACGAGAACGCTAGCCACAGGAATGTTTAGTCTTGCTAACAAGATAACACCTCAATTTGCATACTACTATCCAATGGCTTACAGTAGTCATCAAAAACGTACTACTTGTCATGTGAAAAGGGAGGGCACCACATAAAAAATAAAAATAAAAACTTCGTAATTATTACCATGTTAAAACCTATAGACACTTGAGGCCCTATTGTATGCTCATTGCTATCTTACACCCCACCAAGGGTGTCTATTTTCACAATTTTCACTTGCCTTGTTTAAATAGCAACAGAGCTTCTGAATATATCTACACTGATGGGCGTGGTGTGAGGTGTGTTCAGGTAAATTTCTGGAGTATTGCTATCTTGGCAGCCTTGACTCAACTTTTACATCAACAATAAATAGAATACAACATAAAATAACATTTCTGTTATATGTATGTACTTCTTACATACATATATACATACATACAGGGGTTGGACAGTAAAACTGAAACACCTGGTTTTCGAGCACAATAATTGATTGTGGTGACGGACGGTTCTGGTGGAAACAGGAGAGTTGAGGTGCACATTGAATTCTGCCGTGATTTGATCAGCCGTGGTTTTTTTATGTTTTTTGGATACAATCCGGGTTAGCACCCGAACATCCCTTTCAGACAGCTTCCTCTTACAGCGTCCACAGTTAATCCTGTTGGATGTGGTTGGTCCTTCTTGGTGGTATGCTGACATTACCCTGGATACCGTGGCTCTTGATGCATCACAAAGACTTGCTGTCTTGGTCACAGATGCTCCAGCAAGACGTGCACCAACAATTTGTCCTCTTTTGAACTCTGGTATGTCTCCCATAATGTTGTGTGCATTGCAATATTTAGAGCAGAACTGTGCTCTTACCCTGCTAACTGAACCTTCACACTCTTACTGCTCTTATTGCTGCAATGTGCAATTAATAAAGATTGGACACCAGGCTGCTCCAATTTAGCCATGAAACCTCCCACACTAAAATGATGACACGTGTTTCATTTTCATTTTTCAACCCCTGTATAATAACGCTTTAAACTATCAAAAAATTAACAGAAATGTATGAAGTTAGCCCGGGGGAAAGACAACACACTGATGGTGAACAAAACAAAGGTGAAAGGTACGACCTGCTCACAAACAGATGGAGCCTGGAGCCAATGGGAAAGATGTATGAGCTGCTCTACAAGGTTACACTGACCAAACAAACAGTCATTTGTTAAACATGACAACAGGGCAGGTCAGTTTCAACAAGGTACACTCATTTATTACAGGAGAAACAGAATGTATGTATTTATTTAGCATTTATTTAGTGTTTTAATTGCTCTCTGAGGTGGTCTAAAAAGGGCTCGTGTAAGGGGGCCCCTCTATATGTACACTGAATCTGCATTCATGGGCTTTCCATGAACTCCAAGTGCATCTAGAACTATTAGAATATCATTGAAAAGTTACTTTATTTCAATAATTACGTTTAAAATGTGAAACTTATATATTATATAGGTGTATTACACACAGTGTGATCTATTATAAGCATTTATTTTATATTTTATTGTTGATGATTATAGCTTAGAGCAAAAAAGTCAGTGTCTCAGAATTTGAATTAGAATATTATAAATTGATACTTTTGGAGCAGTGTGGGCAGTGTGCCAAGTCCTGCTGGAAAATGAAATCCACATTTCTACAAAAGTTGTCAGAATTCAGAGAGAGGAGAGGCTTGAACTTTCTGCCTCTTGCGCCACTCTTCCTCCCGACTCTGCTCCCTTGATTTCCGTAAAAAACGAAATGTAAAATTTACTGATGATCAGTGATGGTTTGGAGAGACATGTCTGTCATCTGCTGGTGTTGATCCACTGTGTTTTATTATCAAGTCTAAAGTCAGTGCAGTTTTGTTTTCCCGCAAAATCTTACAGCACTTCATGCTTCTTCCCTCTGCTGACAACTTTTATGGAGATGCAGATTTCATTTTCCAGCAGGCCTTGGCACACTGCCCACACTGCTCCAAAAGTTCCAATTGGTCTTATACACTGTTTAATCCAGTTTCTCCGTGGCTCTGCAGCATATCAACGCATGTGAATGCAATGCACACAACATTATGGGAGACATACCAGAGTTCAAAAGAGGACAAATTGTTGGTGCACGTCTTGCTAGCATCTGTGACCCAGACAGCAAGTCAAGAGCCACGGTATCCAGGGTAATGTCAGCATACCACCAAGAAGAACCAACCACATCCAACAGGATTAACTGTGGACGCTGTTAGAGGAAGCTGTCTGAAAGGGATTTTCGGGTGCTAACCCGGATTGTATGCAAAAAACATAAGATATTTAAGTGAAACCAATAAAGCAAACATAGCTTTGAACAATTGCTTTTTGTCATGAGAAAAGAAACGAATCGAAATCGAAAATCAGTTTTTTTGTAAAATAATTTTGGGCCATAATCGCCCAGCTCTAACTTGAACCAACAAACGAATAAATTTGTGCACATCGTGGGTGAACCCGACTCCCCTGAAAAAGCCCAGCACTCAAATCCCATCTCTCGATCCACTGATGCAGGACAAAAGAGCGCACGTTCTGCACTTGCGTTCACGTGCAAATCCCCCCTGCTGGATTACGCGTCCTAATGTGCGCCGTTTCAAAGGAAAGCTCCTTTCCATTCGGGCTTCATCTCTGCGGGCCGGGCGATAACCGAACCAATGCAAATGAGCTCACACATCCATCACGCCTGCGTGTGTGTGTGTGTGTGTGTGTGTGTGTGTGTGACACTCGAGAGCCAGGTGTGTGAGCTATGTGATGTGCAAATGAAGCATCATCAGCAGAATTAATGTGTGGGTGTTTTTGGTGGTGGTGAGGGGTGTGTTCTGGTTGGGGCTGAGTAATGAAAGTAGTAGCGCGTCTCACTTTTTAACAGATGGGACCACAGGCGGACAGAAGTGCTCCCACCTCCACCCCTCCTGTATCACTCTCACAATGAGCCTCATCACTCTCTCCTCTCCTCCGCTACGGAGAGAAGCGCTCCAGATCTGACTAGCTTCTTCATATAAATGACAGCGTGAACAAGACACACATTAACTACGTTTCCATTGACTTTCTGAGCAATTTACTCGCAGTAAACCTCTGCTATTATTGTTTAACAGCTCGTTATTTTCATCACAGATTAAATAATACGCTTTACGCAATGAAGTAAATGATCTCCTGTAAATGAGCGCTGTTCAGTAGTTTTAGTTCATCAATATAAACAGCTGCTCGACATCTCTAATTCAAAGCGTTCTCATAATTCTCTATAATCTTCATATTTGTTCATTCTGCTGTATGTTTATGTTCTCAATCAGAGCAGGCCAGCGAGAGACTTTTCCTACCTGAGCTGCTTTAAAACAAATTCTCTCTAATTTAAATCAATTTTCTTTGTGCATTTCAACTAATTTAACTACACAAAACACTTTAAAATGTGATGCTCTACTTCAACAATGATAACAATGAAGTGTCTGATTTGCAAAACACATTTTGTGAATTTTGTATGAGACATATTAGGAAAAAACACTTTAACACATTTGCCATTTAAGCTCTTTGTATATAGAGCTTAGTTTGTATTAGTGTGTATAGTGTGTGTAGTATGTGAGTGTTTAGTATGTGTGTGTGAGTGTTTAGTATGTGTGTGTATATTGTGTATGTTTGAATGTATAGTGTGTGTGTGTGTGTGTGTGTCTGTGTGTAGTGTTTGTATGTGTGCATTGTGTGTCAGTGTATGTGTGTGTATATTGTTGCTGTGTGTGGCTGTGTGTGTGTGTGTATAGTGTGTATGTGTGTGTAGTGTTTGTATGTGTGCATAGTGTGTGTATATGTTTTGCTGTGAGTGTGTGTGTGTTTCTGTGTGTGTGTGTGTGTCTGTGTGTGTACAGTGTGTATGTGTGTGTGTAGTGTGTATGTGTGTTTGTCTATGTTTATAGTGTGTATGTGTGTGTGTGTGTGTGTGTGTGTAGTGTTTGTGTGTGTGTATATTGTTGCTGTGAGTGTGTGTGTTTGTGTGTGTGTGTCCGTGTGTGTATAGTGTGTCTGTGTGTATATTGTGTATGTGTGTAGTGTGTGTATATTGTTGCTGTGTTTGTGTGCAAATAGTGTGTGTATGTATGTATGTCTTTGTATGTGTGTATAGTGTGTCTGTCTTGTGTGTATAGTGTGTATGTGTGTGTAGTTTGTGTATAGTATGCGTATGTCTTTGTATAGTGTGTCTGTGTGTGTATATTGTTGCTGTGTGTGTGCAAATAGTGTGTGTATGTGTGTATGTCTTTGTATGTGTGTATAGTGTGTCTGTGTGTGTGTGTATATTGTTGCTGTGTGTGAGTGTGTGCAAATAGTGTGTGTATATGTGTGTGTGTGTGTATAATGTGTCTCTGTGTGGTGTTTCTTAGTGTAGTGCAATCAGGTAGCATTTACTAGCACTAACCAGGGCTAGCGCTAGCAGTTAGCGGCTAATGCTAATGCTGCTGCACCTAGCTTTAGTGGAAATCTGAAAATATAAGCTTCCTGTAAACAAGCAGAAGTGCTTATCTCACCCAAATAATAATAATGATAATAATAATAATAATAATAATAATAATAATAATAATAATAATAATAATAAATCTGTGCAGAAGGAATATGACGAAAAACATGGCAACACCACTGTTCCTTACTAGTGTCGGATAATGCGTTTTATAATCTTTATAATCACCTTATGTATGAAAATAGACCAGAAAAAAGACCAGAAAATAGATATATGACCATGATATATGGTGTGAGAGTGTGTGTGTGTGTGTGTGTGTGTCAGTGTGCATACTGTGACGAGCACTTTTAGCCTGAACCACCTTCTAGGTTTCGGCCAATTTCAGTCCCTCCAGTCTGAAGTCAGTCCCCCAGCTGTACTGATTATCTCCCCCTGTGCACACGCTGCCCTGTCCCGGAGCTGCCACCCCTCCTGCCACCGGCTCTGGACAACCCTCAACAAGCCCCCGTCCCTCTAATCTGACGGGATCAGTGGCAGCAGTGGCAGCAGCGAGCTGAGCCCTGGGGACAGACACGGGCTTCTTTTCAGGTAACTGGTCAGCAGAGAACGTTCTGCTCAGAGCAGAGAGCTGCTAATCTCCCCCCGCGGAGGAGAGAGAGCAGCGAGAGAGGAGCGAGAAAAGAAAGAGCGACAGTATGAGGAGAAAGCGGCTCCGTTAGTCACAGAGAAGAGCTCTGTAAAATATCTGTTTTTGATTAAAAGCAGAAAGGAAGTGTTTTATAGATTTTGATGAAGGATTGTGTTAGAATGTGTTTGTGAGGAACACAGAGGCTTTATACAGAGTTAATATGATCACTGTGATAAAGATGCTTAGAGGAGTTCCTCTACAGGCTGTGTATGTAGTGTGTGTGTGTGTGTGTGTTGTATGCATTTGTGTGTATTGTATGTGTATAGTGTGTGTGTATATTATGTTGGTGTGGTATGTTTTGTGTGTGAATTGTATGGGTGTGTAGATTGTATTTGTATAGCGTGTGTGTAGTATGTGTGTATAGCATGTGTGTCTAGAGTACATGTGAGTGTATTGTATGTGTATAGTGTGTGTGTGTGTGTGTATAGTATTAGTGTGTATACAGAGTGTGTTTATCTGTGTGTATAATGTGTGTGTGTATAGTGTGTACGTTTATAGTATATGTGTGTCTGTGGGTGTAATATGTGTGTATACAGTATGTGTTTGTGTATAGTGTGTATATAGTATGTGTGTACATGTTGTGTGTGTGTGTTTATCTGTGTGTATAGTGTGGGTTTCGTATGTGTGTGTTTGTCTGTATGTAGTATGTAAGTGTATAGTATGTGTGAGTAAATTGTATGTGTGTGTGTGTGTGTGTGTGTGTGTGTAGTATGTATTGTATGTGTGTGTGTGTGTAGTATGTATTGTGTGTGTGTGTGTGTGTGTGTAGTATGTATTGTGTGTGTGTGTGTGTGTGTAGTATGTATTGTGTGTGTGTGTGTGTGTGTGTAGTATGTATTGTGTGTGTGTGTGTGTGTAGTATGTATTGTGTGTGTGTGTGTGTGTGTGTGTGAAAGCGCACCTCTATTCCATTATGATAATGTGTATATCATTGCCTTCTGTTTGTTTCTCTCTCTGCACCATTAGCCCCATATGGACCTCTTTTGCCAGATGCACTGGGGTGTGTGCTCTTATGTGTGTGTGTGTGTGTGTGTGTGTGTGTGCCCCTAAAGGCCTCTCATAGTAAGCGTGGACATTTGTGTGTTAAAGGCAGAAAAACATTTGAAATATGTCACTGATTAATAACACTGCTTTCTGCTTCTGTACAGACTGTTTTCTAATCACAATTATATATAGATATATATATATATATATATATATTTTTTTTTTTTTTTTTTTTTTTTTTTTTTTTTTTTACAACCTACTAATTTTTTTTATATTAAAATGATCATTTTTCAGTTTTCAGCTTGTTTGTTTTCCATAAAGGCCCTGGATTTTGTACCATTCCCGGTTAGTGAGAACACCTTTAAGCTTCAAGACTTTTGGAACCTAATGAAAACTTTAAAAATTCAGTGTTTGGCATGAATTAGTTTGTATGTTGACCAGCACGCAAACACAAATCTGAAAAAAATAAGAGAGCACTTAAAAATGATGAGTTTCTTTGATTTTACCAAATTTAATACCTCTGGAATATAATCAAGAGGAAGATGGATGATCACCAGCCACCAAACCATCAAGCTGAATTGCTTGAATTTTTGCACCAGGAGTAAAGCAGCATAAAGTTATCCAAAAGCAGTGTGTAAGACTGGTGGAGGAGAACATGATGCCAAGATGCATGAAAACTGTGATAAAAAAGGGTTATTCCACCAAATATTGATTTCTGAACTCTTAAAACTTTATGAATATGAACTTGTTTTCTTTGCATTATTTGAGGACACATGACTATACAACTTGAATTGGTGTCCTTACTTTTTTCCAGTAGGTGCAAAACCACATTTCCATTTTCATTGTAGTTTTATTTTTGTGTGTGTGTGTGTGTGTGTGTGTGTGGGCGGGTATGCGCGTGTCCTTGTGTTCCTGAAGTCATGACAGTGGCAGGAACCCTGCTGTCCTAATCAGGGGGGACACAATGCTCCTTTAGCCCACATTGTTCTGTGATTGGCTGTTGTTGTCTTTGTGTTGAAGAGGTGCTTAATAAAGGCCCACACTGTGTGTTTGTGCCACAATTAGCAGGACTCTTCTAATGGAGCTCTGCCTGTAGGGAGCCAATCAGCAGGTGCCCCAAATACACACACACACAGACACACACACACATACACACACACACACACTTACCGACACACACACACACACCGACAGCAAATATACACATCAGCCCAACAACACATGCCTATCCACAAATGGAAAGGTCAGTCTCATTAGTTCATCTCCAGACTTGCGTGTGTGTGTGTGTGTGTGTGTGTGTTTGAGATTGAGTGAGTGAATACAGTAAGATTAAAAAGGTCAGCTTCATTAGCTGAGCACTGACTGCACTTCCGTGTCAGCATTTCCATAGGAACTGTGATGAGTGACAGTCTCAGTCATCTCTAAAAACTCGCTTAACGGCAGCGGCCGAGTTCTGTTCACTTAAACTCAACACCATCCAGCTCATCCGTTTCTTCAATTTCTCCAAAGTTTTAATAGTCTTACTTTAAATGCAGTGTAATACTGAAGTACTGAGAGTAAGAGTACAGTACTGTGTTATTAGTGTTGTTATTAAAGAAAGCAGTGGAAAGTTAGTGTCACGCCGCCGTGTTCTCCTTCCACACTACCGAACTCCATTTCCCAAAATCCCATGAATAATGACGTCAACAACACCCGCTCACCTTCACCCAATCACGTTACGCTCCGGTGCTCAGACTCGCCTGTGTTATTTCCGGTTCATTCCCCTCTAGCTTCCTGTATTTAAGGCGGCCGTTCGTAAACAAACACTGCGAGGTATTGTCGACTCATGTTGCGTACTGAGCGTTATTTCCCTGTGATTATGATTGCCTTCACGTTACGACCCTGTGTTTCGGTTTATCGGTTTATGTCTTTTGTTTTGCCCTTTTTGGATTCGATGTATGGTTGGACTGCTTTTTGGTTACGAACCTGGACTGTTTATTCGACAACGATTCCTGTTTCTGGTGAGGTTTGCCTGGCTATACTGTTTGCTATCTCTGTGTATCAGCCTGTTATTAAACCTGTCTGTATTTTAACTCGGCTAGCGTCACTCCTTACTATCTGGCGTTACAGTTAGCAGTGCTAAAGGCAAAACGGGAGCAGAGAGATCTTCTCATAAGATCAGCTTTAATCACTCGATTCAATCAATGATGATGTTCAGTGTTGGGCACGTTACTTTTAGAAAAATTTAGTTATAGTTACTAGTTACTTCTCCAAAAAAGTAACTGAGTTACTCCATTATAAAAGTAACTAGTTACCAGTAAAAGTAACTATTGCGTTACTTTTGTGTAACTCGCCCCCGAGATTAGGCAGCCCACCTCGACCGTACAGACTTCAGATTTCACCCCCTACCTTCCACAGCCTTGATAACGTTTCTTTCAGCTAAACTAAGGCTACTAAACTCTTACCTTGATTCAGTGCTTCTGCAGTTTCACCATGGTGAAGCCCCAGAGTCTCTATATACGCTCTATATCATAAAATCCGTTGTAAATGGTGCCACTTTGACCGGTGTTCTGTCAAGTTGTGCTACCTTTGTCAAACGGTGCTCCCACAGTGTATATTTATGGTCTTGGTAAAACGCAGAATCAACCGGAGATCCAATTTAAACCTATAGTTACACTTACACAATAAACAGAGTTGTAAACAGAAGCTGCCTGTGGGCGGTCCTGAGCCATTGTGGGCGTGGCCATGAACTCACTGGTTGATGTCCACACCCTAACATCTCTCTGCTCAACTAGTATTTCTGAGTATTTTCTTTTACAAGCTACTGCAAACAAGGCATCAGCATCATAAACAACTGAGAGAGACTGATAGTATTTCATGAAGAACAAGAAAAAATTGATTTTTGTGGAATGATAACTTTATGTACAGTAATGAAGTAAAAAAAAATACTCCAGTAGATACAGATACAGCATTTAAGTTTTCCTTCTGAATCATCTTTTGTTAATATAAATCACTGTTGATTTAATACCGCTAGTCACTTTGTATTAAACCATGTACTTGTCCTTCGTGATCTGGTTGCCCTTGATCTTTTCCAAGCTATTGGAGCTTTATGGAGGCCGGACCCACGTTACACCACGACTACCGACCACCTCTGAGACTGAAAATCCAAAACACTAGTGAAACTGTGGTGAAACTGTGGTGAACACGGTCATATCGGCCATTCATTGCACACCCACATTGCAACCCACATACTGGATTTGCTCATAAATACTGAATGGAGGTACAGCTTGACAAATGTCCAATATCTCACACTGCAAAGCAATGGTCCATGGTGTGTGTGTGTGTGTGTGTGTGTGTGTGTGTGTGTGTGTGTGGGGTGGGGGGGGGTGGGGTGAGTACGTCCACGGCCACATAAAGAGAGGGATTTTGGAGTGGAGTGTGGACATGCGGCCCCAGTGACCAGCCCCCGCAAATCCAGTGACTGGGATCAAGAAGATTTATGGAGCCAATCTCCAGCCGGGCTGCAGAGTGACCCCCTCCTGCGGATACGTTTCTAATTAAATGAATCAATCAGCGAGTGCAGTGGCTGCAGATAGCATCAGAGTCTCAGAGAGCCCAGCAGCTGCACGGGAACGAGACAAAAACAAGCAAATAAATAAATAAATAAACAAGCATTCCAGTGATTACCTGCAGAAACGATGGAGGAAAAGGTAAGAGCAGTGCAGGGTGCAGGGCGCAGAGTGCGGACAGTTCCCGGCCGATACCCCCGCACAGCCTCTTATCACCGCACGCTGACGGAGGAGACTGAAACACACCTCTCAGCGCTCAGCTTTTATCAGAAATGAAGTGAAACCGGCCACTGCAGCACTGAGAGCACTGGCTCTCAGAAACAGCACTGTTATTACTGCTAATTCCACTGCAACAGCATCAGGTCCTTACCTGGACTGAGGCCTATTCAGCTTAGAAAAAAGCACCAGCAATAGACCTCAAAACCTTTAAAATACTCAAAACACTCAAATCAGATTTGTTTTCCTTTTTTTTAATCAAAGCATCCAAATTTCAATCAATCAAACAACTTCATATGATATTTGTGGCCATTTCATCTCTAATTCACTCATTACTATGGTTATCACAGTAATAATTAGGGTTGTAATGGTACAAAAAATTCCCGTTACGTTTTCAGTACGTTTTCGGTACATTTTTGGTACGGTTGGTGGAAAAAAATAAAGAGGCTGAACATTCTGTATAGCCGTACCTTTTATAAGAATTATTACTTTATAATAACAATGAATAACAATTCATTATAATCATGTTTGGGGTTTTTTTTGGCATATATTAGTGGTGTTACAAATAAATTTAAATGATTTAATGCTAGAATTTTGTATGCTATATTTATATATAATTGGTATTATTGTGAGGGGACAGTAATAATAGTGTAGTTTGGTTTAGGTCTGGCAGACTAGATCATTTTTTATTTTATTATAATATCTCAGAGAGAGAGAGAGAGAGAGAGAGAGAGAGAGAGAGAGAGAGGCAGTACGAGCGCCTAACCCTGCGTTCACACTGGAAAGAGACCATTCATTTCCTATGGCAGGGCACAATTTCCATGCAGTGCAACTCAGTAGGCAGTATCTGATACTTTTGGACTGAAGGATCAGTACAAGAAGATGCCAATTAAAGTTGAATAATGTTTATAACATTATGACTCAAAAACCAAAGCTCTACATATTTTATCAGTACTAAAAATTTGGAATAAAAAGGTCAATACTTAAGACAAAAAAAAAAAAAACTTTATTCCTTCACTTTATCAATTTTTACACAAAAAATAATGACAAAAAATATATATAATTTTGAATAGCAGGCAACCAGATGTTCCCAAACTTCTGACAGGAAGTGCCACTACACACACACATATATATATAAATGGCCAGTCTTTTTCTGCAAAACCCCCATCACAGGAGAGCACTCCTCTAAGCATCATTGCACTCCTCCATTTGGCCCAAACCATATCTCAGAAGTAATTCACACTATGGAGGGAAGCCATGCTCATCTCAGAAACACTTCCTCATATAACGGATGGCTGTCCATCTCAACAAGACCCTCAGACTGGATCCGGCTCTTTACTGCTCCGGAATGGTTGGAATTCCCAACATATATTTCACTTCTGCAGCTGAATTGTTTTATAACATACAAATAAAAAAGATGGCAGAATAAAAAAACCTCCTGGAATAGATACGAAATGCTGTATTTTTCAGAGTATAAGGCGCAAAAAATCCTTAAATTTTCCTTGGATTTTATAATCCAGTGCGCCTTAAGTATGAATTTTATCAGTCAGGTATTAAGGATCAGTAAAGCCACTCTGCTGAAGTACAGCGTTATAAGGGTGATTTTTTTTAGTGAAGTTTCTCCAGCTCTAAGGCTGGAGCAGTGTTAGCAATACCTGTTAACCGTGCTAAGTTCCAGCTCTTTCACTGTTCAGAGGTGAGAGGCTAGCACTGCTGGAGCAGGATTAGCATTACCCACTAACCTAAATGGGCTAAGCGCTAGCTCTTTCACCGTTCAGAGGGTTTTTACCACAGTTTAAAACAAGACTTTCTGGAACACTTAGGGTTTCTCAGTGTAGCGCTATTGGGCGCCATTAATGGAAATCATTAATGGAAAGACATTTAAGATTACTGTAAATAAACGGAAAAGCTTAACTCACCTAAATAAACCGTTTTCAGGAGAAATATGTGTAGATTAAAAGAACCACCCAGCAGCAAGATCAATTAATTTAAAGGAAAACATGGCGACACCACTATTCCTTACTAGTGTAGCATAATGTGCCTTATAATCTTGTGCGCTGTATGTATAAAAGATGATATGCAATGGTATATATCAGCAATGGTGGCACAGACAATGGAACTACCATCACTGTGACTGACCTTCTACTGTATGATGCAAACACACACACACACACACACACACACACGAATACAAACAAACAGGAAACAAACAGTAGGAGTAGGAAGCAGATTACACAGCAGTCGAGGATGTGTAATCCTGTTTTCAGGCCAAAAAACTGTCAAACACAAAAATAAGAACACAGGAAATTCCTCCTCATTCTCCTCTCTGCTCTCTCTCTGTGTCCACACTGAAAAAGAACAGAACCCAACACAATCCAACACCAGCAGCTACACACAAACTATTCATGATGCACAGGAAGACCATCCAAACCCTGACAGTGCTCACCACTACTGTCACGAGACTGGGAACTTTTTGTTTTTGGGCGAGAGGACCAGTGTTAAGATCCCTGCACTTCAAAATGTCTTCCCATGACTCTCTGAGTCTATTAACTCACTTCCTGCAAAAGTACACACATACAGTACACACTACAGCTGCCACTAATGATTATTTCGGTAGTCGACTAATCTAATAATTATTTTTTTTGATTAATCGATTAGTCAGCGATTATTTCTGCCATGTCCTTCAACTCTAAAAACAATAGAATCTGCTAAACATGAGCTTTAAATGACATTTAAATGTCCAGATGTTGTTTAAATGTGGAAAGTATTAATATTTATTGAGTAAATATGCAATCTGTTGTCTTTGGGCACATTTGGAGACACAGGTCTTGTGGGGTGTTAACTGTGTGAGCCAGGTGAGTCCATTGTATTACTTTTATTGTTGATGATTATGGCTTACAGCCAATAAAAACCCAAAAATCAGTGTTTTAGTAAATTAGAATATTATATAAGACCAATTGGTACTTTTGGAGCAGTGTGGGCAGTGTGCCAAGTCCTGCTGGAAAATGAAATCCACATCTTCATAAAAGTTGTCAGTAGCAGAGGGAAGCTGTAAGATATGCAGTGCTGTAAGATTTTGTCGAAAAACAAAACTGCACTGACTTTAGACTTGATAATAAAACACAGTGGATCAACACCAGCAGATGACATGTCTCTCCAAACCATCACTGATCATCAGTAAATTTTACATTTTATTTAAAGGAAATCAAGGGAGCAGAGTCTGGAGGAAGAGTGGAGAGACACACAGTCCAAACTGCTCGAGGTCTAGTGTGAAGTTTCTACAATCAGTGATGGTTTGGAGATATTTCTGTGCTGCCACTATGATCGCAAGATTGCTTGTTCAAATCCCGGTCATGCAGCTTGCAGTCAGCTGTCAAAAGCCCTGAGAGAGCACAGTTGGTCTTGCTCTCTCTCTCTGGGTGGGTACAATACAGTAGATGGCGAACGTTCTTAATCTTCATTACTCCTAGGGTGATGTGGATCAGCACAAGGCTGCGTCTGTGAGCTGATGTATCAGAACCTCGTCGCTGCACATTCCTCCAAGCGTGATCACATTCTCACACAGTTAATGCCAGGTGTAAATACGGCTTTGGTACTTCATTGAGTTTCAGATTCTGTTCTGGCCGCAAAGAGAAGATAGAGAGGAAAAGCGTACGACGTTCCTTAATCTGTGTGTTTATCTCAGTGTGTGCTGTGGGAACGTCTGCTCTGGAGGAAACAGAGGGCTGGCAGTTGGAGGCTTTGAGTGGAAGAGCCGTGAGTCACTTTCTGAGTACAGAAAACGGATTCTCTTTAAACGACAAACATTCAGTCCTTACAAAACACCAATAAATTCTCAGACACACACACACACACACATCTAACAGCTCCGAAAACACAGGGACAGAGAAAACTACACACAAACATGCTCAGACTTCAAGAAAGTAGTTCATTAGACACTCAATTCAAACTGTAGGCTCTCTCTCTTTCTTTCGTTCTCTCTCTTCTTTCTATTCTCTTTCATAGACACACACACACTTACACACACTCTTACACACAGTAGCAGGAAGTGGATCACACACGCAGCAGCACAAAGAGAAGGCCAGGCCGGGGATGTGGCGTGCAGGCTGGCAGGCGTGGAGCAGAGGCATCTTTGATTGGGGTAATTAAAAAAGAAAAAAAAAGCCCAAAACAAAAGAGCAGTTTTATGGAGCGCCCGCTATCTGGAGAGTCGCTCATTAGCCCAGCAGGGTAATTAGCAAGATGCCGCAGTCCTCGTTAAGGAGAAGTCATAATCGTAAACAAACGGCGGTGAACTCCCGTCGTCATCCCTTCTGTAATGAACTGCCACTGATCTCCAAATGAAAGGAGCGCAAAGACACAGACACACACTCAAACACACACTCAAACACACACTCACACACACACTCAAACACACACTCACACACACACTCACTCACTCAGTGCTGGAGTTCACATCTCAATATAAAGAGAAGCAGCATCCCATAATGCCTCTTATCTTTGGTCTGTCAACCAATAAAATCTTTAATTGTGCCAGATTTGAATGCTGAAAGGTCCTCAAAAAGATTTAGATTCAGACACAAATGGCGGCACACCCCCCCCTCCCCCCTCGCTTTTAAAGCACAACTACAATACAAAACATTACATTACATTATATTATATTACATTTAACAGTAGCGTCTATCCAAATTGACTTACAAATGAAGAGTTTGATTCCAAAACTCGGTAAACGGCGTTTTAAAAAAAAAAATGAGTTAGAGCCAGAATCAGAATGTTATGTGACCACTCTTGAAAAGCCAATATTCAAGTTTCATCAAAACGCCACACCCGCCGTGTAATACTGCCCTGCTTTCTCTCTTTCTTTCCAAAATGCAACAAAAGCCAGTCTTGATTTCCCCCAGAACGCCACATCTACCCTCATCCAATCACAGTGCAGCTATGGAATGTAAACATCATAGCACGCGCCCTGTTGGGCCGGCCGGCATTCCGTGTAGCCTACTTTCACTTTCGTTTTTCACTCTCAAAGTGAAGAAAAAAAAAAACATGCCAAGGATTTATTGCGTTTTGCAAAAAAACTAATTATTTTTTTTAAATAAATCTTTAAATATTAAAATCTTGATTAATTTTTTTTTGTGTTATTTTAACCTTAGTATGGTATTTGACAGTTTGAAACAGAAAATTGATAAAAATGGATTTATACCGTTTTGGAACCAAACTCTTCAAATAATGATGTACATTCAGCAATAGAGTAGAGAACAGGCCTGTCACTATAACAATTTTTTTTTGCAAACATAAATCATTGCGATAAACAATATTGTTGGCGTTTTTAGACCACTAAAACTTGGCACTGATAAAATGATAGCCTAACAAAGGAACATCATAACAAAGAATTTACCCTTTTTAAAGACAATAAACTTTCCCATCCTGTTCACGCGCCTAATTTTGGAACTGAATCTAATTTTGACGTGCAACCCCGGTCTGTCCCAGCTGGCCCGCGTTGAACCGGCATAAACACCCAGCCTTTACTCAAGAGATGACGCTGACGTTGATGGTGAGAGGAAGGCTGCATGGCAACATGAACCTAAGAGACACTAAAGTTAAGCAACTTCAGTGTCGCACTGGGACGTTATTATGTTTACTTAAGTCTGTTTGGGGTGTTGATGGAGGGCATTTTTCCCTAATAAAGTTTTTTTTTTTTTTTTTAGTTTTAGACAATATCACGATTAATAAAATGATTGAAGTCATGTCAATTTATTAAACGATAAGTTGATAAGGTAGTTATTGTGACAGGCCTAGTAGAGAATATAGACGTTTTATGACAGGACCTAAAAGGACCATTTCCACACTCCACACACAGGGTTGCCAGGTACTAACAAGGCAATAATATGCAAAAGTGTGCTGCAGCCATGAAAATGTGTGAGTTGGCTATTTTTTCTGTTAACAGGTAATCACTGAGCTTCAGTAAGGTTGCTAACCATAACTAGGTAATTTATCATCACCACTAATGTAGTAGAGATGTTGAGTTTGGAAACTGAAACTTATACATTTACAGATTCTTCTCCATTCTTCTCTCTACCGATGTTCCTTAGCCAAAAAGTTAATTTACAACTTTATAAGTCTACAGAACTTATTTCCAAAGTGCTTCAGGCTTGTTAACCTCTAAAATGCCACACTAAAATGTGATTCCTTAATTTTCCCTGGTACAAATTAGGAAAAACGTAGAAAAGTAATCCTTCAGCTTAATAAAAGTTAAGAAACATAAGAGTTTAAAATGGTCTTTTAAAGCTCCAGACTCTAAAAGTAGAAAATAACATGACTCCAGAGTCTGCAAAAATATTCATGAAGGTCTTTTGCAGTCAAAAAGTGCTTTGTAGCTGCTTACAGAAAATCATATTTGCTGTTTGTTGAGAGAAGGTCAGAAGAGTCAGATTATTAATAAGGTTTGGAAACTTGCCTTACCTGACTTTTTATAATGATGACTGAACAAGCCAATTAAGGCCTAAGGATAAAAAGACCTTGGAAAAAAGTACATAAATGCTCAAATAGGTTATAAAAGAAACAATGGTAGAGTGTTCCTTGACGTTTTCTCCTCAATATACATAAAAAATATACTAACCAGAAATAATACAATCTTTTTCAACCAAACTTTGAAAAAAGAAAGTTTAATCACTTTAATAAGTTCACTTTCTCTTTACTACACGCTGTTCTGTATTCACCTTAACAGAAACTATGACCAAGGCTGGTATATTATATAATTATATACTTCACAAAAAAACTGCATATATAAAGAAGCCCCAAACTCTTAAAAAATTTCCATTTTCAATTTTTTCTGAAAAAAAAAAACAATAGTCTTAGAGGTTTATTAGAATTCTCTGTTTCTTTTTATCCAAGTAATTATAAATACATTAAACAATATTGAGATCTGGACACTGTGGTGGCTTTCATGAATTATATTTATATAAAATATTTATTATTTATACCCGATTCTTTTTGGATTGGCTTCACATTATTGAAATTCTAGAGTACAGAACACATACACAGAATCTCTGAAGAGATGGAAGCTAGTTCTGATGGTGTACCACACACTTTTACACACTCAAACTTCCGACACTGCCACTGGGAACACTCCATGAACCCATTTGATCATGGATAGTACGTCCAATCCATGCCAAAAATGTTCAAATTATGTTCAATTGCACTTTGTATGCATGCATAAATAGTAGGGTTTATTTTGTGTCTTTGCGAAGTATTGCCAACCTTCTTTGTTGCATATCAAACATTCACTCTTTTTTGTATTTTTTCTTCATGTATGACCTTATTTTCCTCTCTGTTGGAACATCTCTCTTTGGACTGCTCCATTTTTCTACTGGTTTGCAAGTATTCTATTTTTTCTTCTTAGGCTTTACTTTGTATTGTTAATACAGTAAGGTCCATACGGTCCATAAATATTTAGACAGTGATACAATCTTTAGCTTTTAGGCTCTGAATACCACAACACTGGACTTGAAATGAAACATGAAATATGATTTAACTGAAGTGTAGACTTTCAGGTTTAATTTAAGGGGGTTGAATAAAAATATCATATGAAGTGTTTAGGAATTGCAACCATTTTTCTACGAAAGCCTCCTCATTCCAGGGGTTCAGAAGTAATTGGACAAATGAACTTTACTTCTTCACCCTTTTAAAATGCTTTCCCAGGCTTTTACTGTAGATTGTTTCACTGTCCAAATATTTATGGAAATATTTAAGTCATGGTTGCTGCAGGATTTTGGTACATTTCAGGGGTGGTCACTTCTGAAAATTTGATCTTCAATTTGATCATTTTTAGTCATATATTTATTAAATACAGGTAATAGACTATCAAAAAGTTTGATTCGTCAAGCAGTTTTTTAAATTAGATTATGCCATATATTTGGTAACTTACAGTAACAGGGTTGCGAGTAACAGGGTTGCAAATCTAGGCTAAGTTGTGGTTTACCCCAGGAACAGATGCTAACTGTAAAATTTAGCATGTATACAAGATCAAGGACAAGCATGGTTATATAAGTATATAAAGTAAATTTAGACTCTACTCATTATTAGTCTTACAATATGAGTAACAGGGTTGAGTTCACTGAGTGACACACACAACTTGGACAAACATATTTGGAAAAAAAAAGGAAATTGTTAGAGCACTTCTTAGAACAGACCAACCAAACAAAAGGGAAAACTATAAAATAGAATAAAATGATTTCCATGACAGCACATATTAGAGACACTGCGAGTCACCTTGGACTGAAGTCCCGTTTCTGACAGACGTATCATACGAGACAGTGGGAGAAGAGAGAATAAACAGTGTGCACGCATTAAGAGAAGGAGCAAGGTGAGCATAGCTGCAGCCTTCACTCCCCATTGGTTAAAAAGAGCCACTGTCTCCATGGCGATGAAAGTGCCACTTCCTGTGCCAGAGGAAAAGGCCCAGGGGGATGGAGACAGCTGACAGCTGGTCTCCACAGAGATGAGCCACGTATTATATAACCAGCAGTTCCCTGTCGATTCCAGGTTAGCCTGGATCAAACCCCGTCTCTGCTCCAGTTCTGAGCTGTGGAGATACAGTAAGTGTTTCGGTGGCCTTCATCAGCTCCCTCACGTGCAGGTAAAGTGGATGGCACAGGAAACGCATTTACCTACGCAGCTTTCACCCTTCACCCCGCAGGGCCGGCGCACCAATGTTGTGGTTAAATGATTTCATGACTTCACAAGTAGGGCCAATGACAGAAGCCTTCATCTGGGATCAAACCCAGGACCTCTGGCATGACTGGCACGTTCACTGAGTACTGGGCTGCTGTCATTTCAATCGTACATAAAATGGGTTTTAACTGATAGTACATTACTATTTCTAAGCAGCATCATATGAGAACTGGTACTGTATTTCTTGATCCATCACTAAGCGTGAAGTAAGCATGTGAATTCATGTGGTAGAGTAATATAACACGATTTAACGTAAAAATGGGCAGCACAGTGGCTAAAAGGTTAGAACATTTGCCCTTGTGGGTGTTACAGGGACTAAAACAAGCGAACGCGGGCGATAATGGGATTAAAACAATTGGGAGTGGGCAATAACAGGACTAAATCAGGTGGAAGTGGGCAATAATGGGACTAAAACAAGCTGGAATGGGCAATAACGGGGCTAATACAAGTAAAAGTGGGCAATAATGGGACTAAAATAGGTAAAAGAGGGCAATAACTGGGCTAATAGAAGTAAAAGTGGGCAAAATTGGGACTAAAACAAGCAGAAGTGGCGATAACAGGACTAAAACAAGCAAAGGCAGGTAACAACAGGACAAAAACAAGTGGAATATGCAATAACGGGACCAAAACAAGCGGAAATGTGCAATAACAGGACTAAAACAAGCAAAAGTGTGCAATTAATGGGACTAAAACAAGCAGAAGTATGCAATAACAGGACTAAAACAAGCGGAAGCAGGTGATAAAGGGACTAAAACAAGCGGAAGTGTGCAATAATGGGACTATAACAAGCAGAAGCGGGTAATAAAGGGACTAAAACAAGTGAAAGTGTGTAATAACAGGACTAAAACAAGCAGAAGTGTGCAATAACGGGACTAAAACAAGCGGAAGCGGATGATAAGGGACTAAAACAAGTGGAAGTGTGCAATAACGGGACTAAAACAAGCAGAAGCGGGTAATAAAGGGATTAAAACAAGCGGAAGCGGTTATAACGAGACTAAAACAAGTGGAAGTGTGCAATAACGGGTCTAAAACAAGCGGAAGCGGATGATAAGGGACTAAAACAAGTGGAAGTGTGCAATAACGGGACTAAAACAAGCAGAAGTGTTCAATAACAGGACTAAAACAAGTGAAAGTGTGTAATAACGGGACTAAAACAAGCAGAAGTATTCAATAACAGGACTAAAACAAGTGAAAGTGTGCAATAATGGGACTAAAACAAGCAGAAGCGGGTAATAAAGGGACTAAAACAAGTGAAAGTGTGTAATAACAGGACTAAAACAAGCAGAAGTGCGCAATAACGGGACTAAAACAAGCGAAAACAGGTTATAATGGGATTAAAACAAGCGGAAGCGGTTATAACGAGACTAAAACAAGTGGAAGTGTGCAATAACGGGTCTAAAACAAGCGGAAGCGGATGATAAGGGACTAAAACAAGTGGAAGTGTGCAATAACGGGACTAAAACAAGCAGAAGTGTTCAATAACGGGACTAAAACAAGTGAAAGTGTGCAAAAACGGGACTAAAACAAGCGGAAGTGTGCAATAACAGGACTAAAACAAGCGGAAGTGTGCAATTACGGGACTAAAACAAGCGGAAGTGTGCAATAACGGGACTAAAACAAGCGGAAGTGTGCAATAACGGGACTAAAACAAGCGGAAGTGTGCAATAATGGGTCTAAAACAAGCAGAAGCAGGTATGTAATGTTAGTATGACTGTACACCCAGATACTGATTGGAAGTCAGTGCCTGATGCAGTCCTGCAGGTGGACGGTTGTTTCCGGTTAAGAGTACGCTGTGCGCGATTGGCTGGCGTTTCTCACTGGTGTGTGTTGATGAGTGTTATTTATTGTGTGTAGAATGTAATTGTAAGCTTCCGTGGGTGCCTAAAAAGTCAATGAAGCGCTATATAAGTAAATAAATAAAAAAAGTACCTGCAGCAGAGGTCTCTGTACACCCAGGTTCTTCATAGTGTCTGCGCTGGCCAGGATCTTCAGTGGATCAGACACTTTAGTAACAGCCTCGATCTCTTTGTTGGTCTCAGTGCGCACCTGGTTGAGGAACAGGTCGTTGATGTAGTAGGTGAGGAAGGTGCGGAGCTGGCACTGCTTGCCGGGACCCATGCTCATCTCCACCTCCTGAATAAACCTGTACAGATAGAAAAGAGAAAAACAGTGATTTAACAAAACCTGAAAGAAATCAATCTGGGTTATTTACACTACCAATTATGGATTTTTGTGAAGACTTCAGCTCTTGGTTTTGGTATTTGAGGCTCCATAAAGTACTGATATGTAATTTCACTGCCAGTTCATGCTCAGTTGATTCCAGGTGTTTGATATAATTTGTATTTGGTGTTTTTTTTCTTGAAATTCTCAATATATGCAGTGCAAAGATGTGTAAATCCAACCAAAAGAGACCACAGTTAGGTTAAAAACACAAACCAATCAGAGAGACAGCAGAAATTTGCAGTGATTTGCAAAATCAACAAAGAAAGTGAAATCAGAAACAAAAAGGTCTGGAATACTATTAAATTAGATTATCATGGAATTTTTGTATTTGTTAAAGAAAAAAAAAACAAAAATTCTAATCAAAAACACTCAAAAGCAGTCTGAGTATTGTTGTGAAAGGTTACAATCAAGAAATGTCTTAATGAGTCTAAACAGAAGGTTTAGAAAGTGCAAACCACTGGTAACAATCAGGAACAGAAATGCCAAAATTGGCTTTGCCAGAGTGTTAATTTTGACCTATTTTAAAAAGGCCATGTTTTTTTTTTTTTTGACCCAAACAAACCCATGGTGCTTATATATATATATATATATATATATATATATATATATATATATATATATATATATATATATATATATACAGAATTTAGTAGTGCTATAGGGTTAGTACTGGAGAAAAAAAAACGTAACTAGCTCCTTTTAAAAGCGTATTATTTGTCTATACAGGTCTATTACAAATATTTTAACAATTTAAATGCTTTAATAAAATGTATAACATTTCACATAACTAGTTCTGACCCTTCTAGAACATTTTAAAATAGGTTTAAAAAGTTATAAATTGTTTTATCAGGATTTTAACCCTCAATCATGTGCCCTCTTTATTACAATAAGAAAAATAAAATACATATGAGCTGTTCAATTTGTTTAACAGATTTATACCAATAATCAGATCTGGATCTGGGCTCTTTGAGTTAAAGTATTTGGTTATTTTGTAATTTGAATTGCATTGCTAAAACTTACAGAACAGATTAAAGTAGAAAATCTAATATTTTATGAATACGAACATTATGTGACATTATAGATATTTTTGGACTATAAGGCACAATTAAAATTGTCAGTGTGCCTTATGTATGATGAATTCTACCAGTCAGGTATTAAGGAGCCGTAAAGTCACAGTTTTCAGTGAAGTTTCTCCAGCACTAAGGCTGGGTGCAGCAGCATTAGCATTAGCTGCTAACCACAGCACTAGCTCTTTCTCCGTTCACAGGAGAGGACTATTGGACTGTAGTCTGTGTGTCTGCTGTGTTAAAACAAGCTACATTTCCACAAGCATTTATGCCACGCTAGTTCTGCGGTTAGCAGCTAATGCTAATGCTGCTGTTTTAAGCTTTAGTGCTGGAGAAACTTCACTGAAAACTTACCTTTAGGCAAAATACTGGAAATCTAAGCTTACTGTAAATAAACGGAAGTGTTTTACTCACCCAAATGAACAGTTTTCAGGAAATAAATCTGTGTAAATTAACATCCAGTGCTCATTTTACTTTTAAGAATTACAGTTTTGTTTACTGCTTACCCCCGTCTTCCCCATTGGAAGAGAAACACTGCGACACCCTTGCTCACTTCGATATGTAGCATCCTTACTAGTGTCACTTAATGTGCCTTATAGTCCGAAAAAATACAGTATATCGCAAAAAAATATATAATTCTGGTATCATCACACAGTAATATAGCTATAACCTGATTTCAGCACCAATCACAACCTTCTGGTTTATGAATATCTACAGTATAACGTCTGGAAAACATGACGGCAAACCGCCCGTGGGTTAAAGCATGAATGAGTAATGGTGATTGGTTTATGACATTTTAATTCCGAGGTCTGAAGGAAGAGCACACAGGAAGCTGCTAAGCTGAGGGTCAAACTAATTTGCAGGACGTCCTGTAATAGATAGGATATCCTGTATGAGACAGACTGTTCCCTATGGGCACACAGCAGATATTCAACTCTGAGCTCCAGCTATGGAATTGCCCAACTGGTCGAATGAATGACGGTTGACTTACTGCAAACTCTGCTCTGAAACACAGTATATCTGATTCACTGTATAAAAAATAATAATAAATAAAACAATAAACTGGGTATAGTGCTTCCTTATATCAGAAGAAACTAACAGTAAAACTATAATGATGATTATAATCAA
The DNA here is from genome assembly GCF_023375975.1 of Astyanax mexicanus. Lineage (NCBI taxonomy): Eukaryota > Metazoa > Chordata > Actinopteri > Characiformes > Acestrorhamphidae > Astyanax > Astyanax mexicanus. Next base: position 3,737,231 of record NC_064409.1, read on the forward strand.
TACGCTTAAAGAATTAAAAGCAGTAATGCACTAAGAACAGTACTGACTGATATGACCTTAAATTAATATACCTATATATAACTATATAACTGAACACGTTTGATTAAATGAACAATTATTTTTAATAAATGTAAAAAAATGTTAACAGACTAACAGAATTTCCCCTCGGAGATCAATAAACTCTCTCTCTTTCTCTCTATCTCTCTATCTCTCTATCTCTCTATCTCTCTATCTATCTATCTATCTATCTATCTATCTATCTATCTATCTATCTATCCCCCCTGATATTAGCTGACTCCACCCTCAGCTCAAATTTGAAAAAGGCTTTGAAAAAATAAAAAAACAAATACAAAAATGGACAGGGTAGTTTGGGAGGAGCACTGGGTGATGTATGGGTTTATTGTTATTGTTCTCGTTATAGTATCGTTAAGGCAGAAAAACCATCAAATATTGTGATATTATTTCAGGGCCATATCGCCCACCCCTACTGGTTATACAATGTTACTTGTTCCTGTGAGCAAGTTGCATGCATACATGCATTTAATAGTGTACTGAGCCTACAAAATGTGGCAAAAATGTTGAGATAAAGTACAGTACAGGCCAAAAGTTTGGTCTTTATTTTCATGATTACTCACGTTGTAGATTTTCACTGAGGCATCAAAACTATGAATGAACACATGTGGAGTTTTAAGTTCTTAATAAAAAATGAGCTGAACCTCCACAGTCACCGGACCTGAACCCAATCCAGATTTGAGGTTTGGGGTGAGCTGGAGCACAGAGTGAAGAAGACAAAGGAGCAACAAGTGCTAATAAACACCTCTGGGAACTCCTTCTTCTCCTTCAAGACTGTTGGAAAACTTTTCTTTCATTTCAGGTGGCCACCTCTTGATGAAGCTCATTGAGAGAATGATGCCAAGAGTGTGCAAAGCAATAATCAGAGCAAAGGGGGGCTCTATTTTTGTTTAGTTATTTCACCTTTTTTTTGTTAAGTACATAAAACTCCACGTGTTCATTCATAGTTTTGGTGCTTCAGTGAGAATCTACAATGTAAATAGTCATGAAAGTAAAGAAAACGCATTGAAAAAGAGAAGGTGTGTCCAAACTTTTGGCCTGTACTGTATATGATGTTGCATTAAATTTAACACGTATACTATAACACACAAAGCCTGGATCAACAAAAGAACATTAAAATTGATGAAAAGCATTAGCTCCAAAATTTCAGGGGAACTTTTTGGCATTAGAATATTAGTAGAAGAGGGGGAGAGTAGTTTAGGGGCACGAGGCATCCCACACCAGCTGACAGGAGCCATAGATCAGCCAAAGTGTGCTGATTAATCACTGTGTACATAAGAGCCTTATACCTTAAACTGCCTCTCTCAGCAACACGCCGGCCAATTAGTCAACCTGGCTAAAGGGACCTGAGCTGAGGGTGTGTAGGTGAGAGAGTGAGAGTGTGTGTACATGGGAGTTTTGTTGAGTTTGTATGGGAGACAAACTAACAAACCAAACACACCCAAAATCTGCCTGTTTCTACACACCTTCATTAAGAGTAACACTTTTCCTAAAACCACAAACACTCTTCTTAATGGCCACAACTTGCTCCATCATCAGGCTCATAAATGTGCCATGAATAGTTTACGGCCGCCCACCGCCGGAGTCGCCGTCTCTATACGCTCATCAAAGCGAACATTAGCGCAGATGGGTTTGTGCAAATTGGCACATAATAATGTTTCAATAATGGTATAAAAAGGCACCAGTGTAACAATCATTGGGAACAAATGACCATCTGGTCACAAACCCAAGGCTTTTTTATGAGGAGGTGAGCTGAGCCCAGTCAGACCTAGAGTTCACATTAGCTGTGTTTCCGTCCAGGAATTAATTGCTGACTTTCTTTCAATTCAACTTTTATATTACATTACATTACATTTACCAGATGATTTTATTCAAAGCGACTTACAAATAATGATGTACATTTAACAAATAAGGATATACAGCTCTGGAAAAACTTAAAAATGATGAGTTTCTTTGATTTTCCCAAATTGAAAACCTCTGGAACATAATCAAGAGGAAGATGGATGATCACAAGCCATCAAACCACCAAACTGAACTGCTTGAATTTTTATTTAAAAGTTATCCAAAAGCAGTGTGTAAGACTGGTGGAGGAGAACATGATGCCAAGATGCATAAAAACTGTAATTAAAAACCAGGGTTATTCCACCAAATATTGATTTCTGATCTCTTAAAACTTTAGTAGTAACTCCAGCTCTGGGGTGTGTATTTTTGGAGCAGTGGGATTTTTCAGGTATAACAGGCTTGGCTTAGGCTAACTCAGCTAGCGGTGCATTAGGCTAGTTTAGCTAACTACGGATACAGAAGTTCACATGAGCCAGTTTATAATATGACTTTCCTACCATGGTAGAAGATACTGAACTCGTCTTTCACCGGATTGTGTAGATTCAGCCTAGACCCAAGTTGGCAACCCGAGGTAGCGTCGTGGCTGGGAAGGGGTGGGCGGGGCAGACTACTATCTGTGATGTTTTGAAATAGGACTGCAGTAACTCTTTCACAAGCTCGCTCTGATTTCCTACAGAATGTACCTTTAAACAATTCACTGAAACACACAACGGAAGTGAAAATCTGTCGCAAAGCTACATTTTATCTTAGCTAAAAATTGATCTTGAGTGAAGGTGATTCAAGATAAAGTCGAAGGCCTACTTTAACATCTTTGACTCATCTTCAATCCATCATTTCTAGCAAAAAAAAAAAAAAATGGCATTAACCAAATTGTTCAGGTTATATATTACGCTCTTACACTCTCTCACCTCTTGCCTCGTCTTCTCTCTCTCTCTCTCTCTCTCTCTCTCTCTCTCTCACTTCATGATCCAATTTCTCCCTCCTCTCCCTCTTTGTTATTATTTCAGTCACATAAATCTCTCTGATCACTTGCATTAGGAGGTAAATATGAGGTGACGGCTGCCACAGCGGCCTGTTGGCTTTCTCAGGCTAATCGAATTCCGCTCGGCTGGATGTGGCGGGGGACGAGCGAGGGGGACGAGCGAGGGGGACGAGCGAGGGGGGCGTGGGCCGCGGTGACGGTGCTGACAGAAACGCTCCAAATAGAAACGAAAAGCCATCAACACTGTCAGACCTGCCCTGGAAGAGTGAAATAATAATCGAAATAATAAAAACCATGAGGATTAGTGGGGCTTCTGGACAGTATCCAATAGCAACAGGGACACGCGCCGCTACCGAAAGCACCAGGGACCAATTAGAGCCACCCAGAACCAGAGAGCACGCCCCCGAAACATCACTTAACTGCCCTTACAGAAATCATTTTACTATATTACACTCAAATACTGTTAACAGTGTGCTGATATAAACTCAATACACATCAGAATAATGTAGCTCACTGGCAGGGGTGGTGTTATCCACTGCACCACACAAAAGTCTGTCATGTGGGGGGGATTAAATATGTAGTGGGAAATAAAAGACGTGGGGGAATTAAAGACACCTGATATAATATATGCAAATGATACTCATTACCTGAACTAATATGTATACCACATCAGGGCTGCAACTAATGACTATTTTAGTATTTGCCCAATTTAACTATTTAGTTTTAGTAAATGAAAACATTTTAGTCTGGTTTTAGTCAACGAAAATAAACATTTAAGACTAGTTTTAGTCAAAGCCAACATTTAGTCTAGTTTTAGTTGAAGAAAACAAACATTTTATCCTAGTTTTAGTCAACAAAAACAAGCATTTTAGTCTATTTTAGTCAATTAAAACAAGCATTTAAATTGATTTTTAGTGAATGAAAAATATTTTATTCTAGTTTTAGTGAATAAAACATTTTAATCTAGTTTTAGTCAACAAAAAAAGCATTAAATCTACTTTTCGTCTACAAAATCGAGCACTTTGGTCTAGTTTTAGCCAATGAAAACATTTTAGTCTAGTTTAGTCTAGTTTTAGTTGACAAAATCAAGTTGACAATATTAAGCATTTTATTCTTGTTTTAATCAACAAAAACAAGCATTTTAGTTTAGTTTTAACTGATGAAAACAAGCATTTTAGTCTCGTTTTAATCAACAAAAACAAGCATTTTAGTTTAGTTTTAACTGATGAAAACAAGCATTTTAGTCTCGTTTTAATTAACAAAAACAAGCATTTTAGTTTAGTTTTAATCAACGAAAACAAACAGTTCAGTCTAGTTTTAGTCTAAGAAACAGTATGTATGTATGTGTTTTATGGTGTTACTATATTAGATTTATTGCTAATGTTTTGCTAAAGTTTTGCTACTTTTAACTTAAGCTAACATTAAAATATTTTACAAGTGAGCTTCAAATTAATATTTTCAGTATTTTTTTATAATCTAGTTAACAAAATTACACTGTAGCTCACTAAGCAATAGGGAGTGTTTAGAATATGTTTTAACATTAAGAAAATTCAGTTGTGCATTACCGTCAAACACTGAGACACAAAAATAAAAATAAATAAAAAGGGCAGCTGGACTTAAAGCCTCATCTCCACAGTGACGCCACGGCAACACAACAAATCCCCTATAACCACCCAGCATGAGCTACATCCCCGCCTGTTAAATCCTAATTAAGACCGGGCAAATCTACTTATTGAATTAAACAGGAGGTATAATCATTCTCTCAGCAGTGAACAGTCTTCTTAACCTGCTTCTCATTAATGCTGATCTCAGATCAGTTGAGATGTAATGTTCAGGATGCTGCACTGAGAGTGAAAGCTGGTCTCAGAAGCTTCATACAGAGGAAATCATTTATTTCTGTGACTAGGACTGTCACAATAACTACACTATCTACTTATCATTCAATAAACTGACATATAAACTGAATCATTTTTAGCTTTAGTTTTAGCTTTTACAAAATGAACTTACATATTTTTTGCGGCCCAGTGCGGCTCTAGCTGTTTTTCTTTAGTGTCTCTTAGGTTCATGTTGCCTCCGATTTCCCCTCACCATCAGCGTCAACATCATCTCTCGAGTAAAGGGTGGGTGTTTGTGCCAGTTCAACGTGGACCAGCTGGGACAGACCGGGGCTGCACGTCAAAATTAGATGCGGTTCCAAAATTAGGTGCGTGAACAGGAATGGAAAGTTTATTGTCTTTAAAATGGTTAATTCCTTTGTTATGATATAATGTTATCATTTTATCAGGGCCGAATTAGTGGTCTTAAAATGCCAACAATATCGTATATCGTTTATAATATATGATTTCTGGGACAAAATATTGCTTGCAAAAAATTGTTATCGTGACAGGCCTATCCGTGACCCGTAACTAAGCCCCGCCCTCCGTCCTCCACCCTCGCCGGGTCTGGACCAGAGACTGTAAAAAAAGATGGACGCCGTGTCGCCGTTCCCATTCATTCAATGAAAATGAAGCCAAAATCTTCCTCCATGTTGGCGATCCTGAAACCCGAGTCTGTAGAGTGCAGTAGAGACCAGTGGAGGGAGAAAGACTGTGGAGAGAGAGCCTACTCATTTAAATAACCCCGCCCCTGAGGGCTGCCTCGAGGTCACAGGCTGCAGAGCGTGGAGTGGAGTGGAGCTGACGGTCTGTTATTGGTCCCGCCCATAACCAGCCCTTTTACAATAACCACACCTGTTTTTAATAGAGCTGAATAACGTTTTAAAAAACGAATTCTGTGGGGATATAAAAATTTAACAATATAAGCAGAGGTCACACTAGCTGCTGCATTTAAATAATGGAGGTAGAATATTGGAATACAGTATATTGAAAAAAAAAACGTGATTGAAAGTTGTCTGTCTTGCCATTGAAACCTATAGGGATGGGTGGAGTTACACAGCTTTCTGCAGCCGAACAGCAGGGGGCGCCCGACCTGTGGTGGCTTCACTTTTGAGAGACGATGCTCTGTCCAGCTACACACAGTCTACGGTCTGGACGGTGGTTGGACAGGACGAGTGGAGACCTGGGCATAACTCAGAGTTAATCAGGGGATTATGGCACATAATTAGAGGAGAGTTCCTTCGCATACCTCCTGCAGAAATAGAATTACCGTGCCGAGATCGGGACCAAATGGCAGCCGTAATTGTTCATCAAGAGGCAATCTTCATTTGTCCAGCGGATAATGAGGCCGGCACGCAGGGCAGGAGGGAAACCCGGAGAGCGACGATCATAACCCTAATACGGATGAGAGGATGCGCATGCATGTGCCGAGCTGTGCTGATCCTGTTGATTCAGATCCGCGGTGTGTATTTAACATCTGCAGATCAGCAACAGCTTAGAGCTGTGATCGCTGTAATGTATGCAGCCTAACGTATGCAGGAACAGCTGCACATCTCTACCGGTAAACACTGGAAAAACGAGAGACAAGAGTCAGACTAATGAGAGGAGGATGATTTATATCATTAGAATACAGGTGCATCTCAAAAAATGTAGAATATCACTGAAAAGTTACTTTATTTCATTATTTTATTAAATAAACAAGAGAGCACTTCAGTTTCTGAATCAGTTTCTCTGATTTTGCTATTAATAGGTTTAAGTTTGAGTAAAATGAACATTGTTGTTTTATTCTATAAACTACAGACAACATTTCTCCCAAATTACAAATAAAAATATTGTAATTTAGAGCATTTATTTACAGAAAATGAGAAATGGCTCAGTGGCTCACGCATCTTGGCATCATGTTCTCCTCCACCAGTCTTACACACTGCTTTTGGATAACTTTATGCTGCTTTACTCCTGATGCAAAGATTGTAGCTTACAGCCAATGAAAACCCAAAAATCATTGTCTCAAAAAAATAGAATGTAACAACAATGCTGGAAAATGAAATCTGCATATCCATAAAGTTGTCAGATTGTAAGATCTTGTGGGAAAACAAAACTGCACTGACTTTAGACTTCATAATAAAACACAGTGGATCAACACCAGCAGATGACAGACATGACTCTCCATTAAACATCACTGATTGGTGGAAACTTCACACTAGACCTCGAGCAGTTTGGACTGTGTGTCTCTCCACTCTTCCTCCAGACTCTGCTCCCTTTATTTCCTTTAAATATAAATGTAAAATTTACTGATGATCAGTGATGGTTTAATGGAGAGTCATGTCTGTCATCTGCTGGTGTTGATCCACTGTGTTTTATTATCAAGTCCAAACTGAATATCTTACAGCACTTCATGCTTCCCTCTGCTGATAACAACTTCTTTTATGGAGATGCAGATTTCATTTTCCAGCAGGACTTGGCACACTGCCCACACTGCTCCAAAAGCACCAATCGGTCTTACTGTATATAATATTCTAATTTTCTGAGACACTGATTTTGGGGTTTTTATCGGCTGTAAGCCATAATACAACGACATAATCAACAACTTTTAAATGATATTCAGTTTTTTATTTTCTTTTTAATGTACTATACTAGATGTATTATACTCTTCACGCTTTACGCAGAGTAACGTTCAGAGTGCTCTGCGCTCCAAGCTGCTCCTCCTACTGTCTCCAATTCTGCAGCTCATCATCACATTAGACCCTGAAGGAGCAAAGCCCTCCAACTCTTCCCCATGATGTGCTTCCTCTCAATCAAGGAGCTCTTCTTCCAGTCACTCATAAAACACACACACGCAGGGTCCCAGTTTATTAGCGGCGACTGCCTCTGATTGCGCTCGACAGCATCTAATTAACTGTCATTAGAAAACAGATGTCTGAGCCCGAGGCCTGAGCTGGATTACTGCGCGCAGGCTGGCCTCCACTGAGTGTGTGTTCACACAAACACACCGGCTCTCACAAAGCCACCTCCCGCTTCCCTCTACCTCCAACCAATTACATGCCCAGTAATCAAACCATACGTGCAGCATAAATATATGTTTATGTATGATTGAACAGGCAGAGGAAAGGAGAGAGAGAGAGAAAGAAAGAAACAAAGAAACAAAGAAATAATGAAAAAAATAAAAAAAAGAGAGACCCAGGTTACGGCCGGACCATCAATAATAACAGATAAGCGCATCCAGGAGGAACCGGCCGTGAGAAATTGCATTCCTCCTCTATTTGTTTAGGGAGATGAGTCGACCTCAGGGCTGATATTTATGTATCTAATAGACAGGGTGCTGTTAGGAGGTGTTTGGGTTGTAGGGTTGAATTTTGGGGATTGACAGTGAAGCTCATGTGATGTGATTGAGAGCAGAGAGCTTCCAGGCTTCTGATTCTGGGAGAAAGCTTTAAATTCACATAAAACTCATTTGTGCCACTTTAAACGGATATACAACTCATTTGTGTCTCTTTAAATGTGCTATTTCAGGTTGTCGAGTGGTCCAGAGCGCTGCCAGTATGAGCAGGAGGTCGCAGGTTCGAACCCCCACTCATGCAGTTTTGCCACCAAGCTGCCGGCGCTCAGAGGGAGCACAATTGTCCCTGCTACCTCCGGGTGGGTAGATGGCGCTCTCTCCCCACATCAGTCCAAGGGTGATGTCCACAGCACAGGGCGTCTGTGAACTAATGTATCAGAACCGAGTCGCTGCGCTTTCCTCCGAGCGTTAGCGCTCTGATGCTACTCTGCAATGCTAACGCTATCAGCAGCAGCTTTAAAAGAAGCGGTGGCTGACTTCACATGTATCGGAAAAGCATGTGCTAGTCTTCACCCTCCTGGTGTTGGGGGGCATCTAGTGATAGGGGAGTCCTAATGAGTGGGTTGGGTAATTGGTCGTGTAAATTGGGAAGAAAATGGAAATATAATAACCATTTAGTACTAGCTCTTTTTTCTGAAGTACAATACACATTAAAAAATAGTTGAGCATTAAGTTACTTAATTAACTTGCTTTCACTTCATCAAATTGAGTTTTCTGATTTAAACTAGAGTTTATGAGCTCTCAGTCTTTCAATTCAGGTGTTTTAATGTTTTTAATGTTAGTTTAATGAAGTGGAAATTTGAAATGAGTTAAATAAACTTGAACTCAGCCACCATTACCACTCCCCCAACTCACCATCAGTGCATAATTTCATTGATTCGTTAATCAGTACCGCATTTCACAAAGTGCTAGGGACAGAGACACAATGGGAGATGGGTAAACGGCTCACTCAAAAAGTCTCCAAAAGTGCTCAAACTCAACAGATTACATATTTAATCACTTAGTATCAGAAATGTCCACATTTAAACAACATCCAGGCCTTTTAAACCTCATGTTTATCTGTTTCTATCCTATGTAGAGATGGAGAACATGGCAGGAATAATCGTTGACTAATCGACTAATCGAAAAAGTAATCATCAGATAAGTCGACTACCAAAATAATCATTAGTTGCAGCTTTAATTAACATTCAGCTGTAGATGAACATAAGATTATTCTAGAATGTCTAGAGATGGAAAGATTAGTCGGCTATGTATCCATATTAACAAACTGGGAGAAGAGAAACTCAACATAATCTATATCGATATAAATAACAATATTGTCTTATCTTTTATCTCGCAGTAAAAACATAATGATATTGTTCTTTAAAACTCAATATATCGTCCAGCTCTACAACAGTGCCCAAACTCTAAGGGGCAGAGCAGCAGTCAGCTGCATTAAGCTGATGTGTCTGATCTTCTGCACTCTTTCTTTCTTTCTTTCTTTCTTTCTTTCTTTCTTTCTTGTCACTCTGCTGATAAATCTGCTCCTTTATTCACATTTAAATGTTAATTGTACTGCAGTCGGAGTCTCTAATCTGATTACACTTTATCTTACCGCTCGGATTGACTTCATTTTCTTTAGGGAAAATGACAAGTGTTTCAATCCAAATTACAATTTTATCAAGAGTCCGCCCCAGAAGAACCACATCGGTTCCCTAAAGAACCTTTTAAATTGTGATGCCTTAGAGAAGCAGCTCTAGTACTAGTTTGGATTTTATTTTATTTCTCATTTATTTCTAATTTTAGCTAGGCACACGTCTTCTCCAACACATGTGAAGTCAGACTCCGCCTCTTTTTGAACTGCTGCTGATGCTGCAGCATTGCCGAGTAGCATCACAGCAGCGCTAACGCTCGGAGGAAAGTGCAGCGACTCGGTTCTGATACATCAGCTCACAGACGCAGCCTTGTGCTGATCCACATCACCTGTACCCATCCAGAGAGAGCAAGGCCAATTGTGCTCTCTCAGGGCTCTGGCAGCTAATGGCAAGCTGCATGACCGGGATTCTACAGCTCCTGAGCCTTTGCAATAGTGTTGTTTTTTTTTGCATAATGCAGACAATCTCATATTTTGTGTGTCTGTGTCTGTGTGTGTGTGTGTGTGTGTGTGTGTGTGTTGTGAACATTCAGATCAACCACAGCTCAGCGCAGTTTTATGCAAAACTATTTTCCAATCACTAACTTATGTTAGAAAATTTAGCAAACAAAATTGTAATAATTGCAATGGGATTAGCAGCCTTAAGCAATTTCACAACTAAATTTTATAGCATTTCTGCTCTGGCTATGCTGATTTTTGACTGGATGACTTAGTTCTAAGGACAAAAGATGAAGAAATGGTAATTTTAGAAATGTTTTAGCATAATTATTTCTTCCTTGCCAGCTATAAACATGCAAAAATTATGTTGTTTTTTTAGTTTGCTACAAAATTTGAACATACAAATTGTCCCTTACACTGCATCACCGTGAACCAATAGAAATTCTCCAAAATGACCTGAAACTAACTTTTTTGGTTTTATTTTTTTTTTTACATAGACTTCAATTGAAAGTTATTATTAGATATATTCAAATGGCAGCTGATGGCAAGCTGCATGACTGGGATTCGAACAAACGATCTCCCAATCAGTGTGGCAGTGCTTAGCCCACTGGACCACTCGATCCCCATTCTAACTAAGTATATTGTACTTTGATTATACTGTCACTGTGTGTGTGTAAGCTATATCATGCAGAATAAGGTAGGTGGATAGTTGTTTTTTACAACAGAAAATCCTTAAAGCAGTTCTTTTCTGTATGATTTTACCATAAAAAAAACTATACAGCAACTGGCTAGAGTGTATATTTCTCCTTTTATTTTATTATTTTTTTTAAACAAGCCCTCACTCAGAACAGGTGCTGCTGCATTTTCCTAAAACGAAGTAAAAGTAAAGTGAGTGGAGTTTTAAAAGCACTTTACCTCTGCAGAGAACGGGCTCGGCTATAGAGCTCAGCAGTCGGTGGGTTGAGAAATGGCCAAAAGGACTCTGTAGACCTTCTACTCTAACAAAAGGAGAATAGTGCAGGGCCAGCAGAACTATAATAAGAATAAGAATAAGAATAAAAAAGAGTGCACACAGATTTTCACACCATCAGCAGCACCAGCAGCAGCAGGAAGTCACCTTTCAACAGATTCAATTCCTCACCATAAAACACTTTTTCTTTTCAGCAGGCTGATTTTTATGGGCTTTATAGAGCACATAACATTAGTTTTATTTAAATATGATAACTGCTTCAGTAGCGCTTTTTTAATTCAGCAGTCTTTAACGTTGATTTGTGCTACAGTAACTTTGCTACGCACTGTAATGAATTAAAGAGAGCATTCAGGACTGAGCAGCTCAGCCGCTCTCAGACTGTAAAATCTCTTGTAAAGGCTTTATAAGCCTTTAATAATGCGGGTCCTGAGCGCCGAGCAGCTCCACTAGATGGCAGTAAGTCAGTGCTGTGTGGTGTGAGGGTGCTCTCGGCTTCCAGGCAGTCTAAATGAAGGGAAAACGCCTTTAAAAAGCATTAAGATTCCATTTAGTGGGTTACTATCTAAACTGCCTTTGCCATGTGATGCATTTAGTGTTGCTTTTTCTATTTTTTTCCTGCAGGAAACGTACAAAGACAGCGGCGCACTAAAATGAATATGGTCAGCCCACGCAGACGCCCACCAGCTCCTGGACCTCCTGCTGTCTGCCTCGGATCTCTGAGCAACACACACACACACACACACACACACACACAAAGACACAAAGACACACAAAAACACACAAAGACAGAGAGACACAGATTCTCTTTCATACATATAAACACACACACTCTCACACACACACATACACACACTCACAAAAGGTAACATAATTAATGCCATATTGGAAAGTAAGAGACCAGCACACTAATTAAAATACCCGTGGGCGGGAAGCAAAAGGAGGATCCATAGCAGAGTCTCACCGAAGTTCATCCCTCGCTCATTTTCTCTTCCTTCACTTTTTCAAACGAATCCCACAAGCAGCATTACCAAGCAAAATAAACACCGAAATAAACAAAACAACGCCTCCAGCCGCGCTGAGACCACGCAAAAAAGTAATCTTGCAACCCATCCTGTATTAAATGAAATGTCTGTCCCTCACGTCAACACTAAATCCAACAATAATAATCAATAATCATCCCTATTTATCGATTTACTATCTAGTTGTGTGTTTAGGATGTTGAGTTTTTAAAGTAAAGTACAGTAGTTTATTACCCAATATAAATATTGAATATGGCCTTTTAATTGTATGAAAAGTGGCAACCCAAACATTAGACCACTTTAAGGTCCAAAGTACACATACAGTCTGGAAGGTGGCAACCCTAAAGTTAAGACCACATTAAGACCATGTTAAGGTTTAAAGTACATGTACTGTCTCAAAGGTGCCAACCTTAATGTAAAGAACACGTAATTATAATGCTAAGACCACGTTAAGATCACATTACGACCATGTCAAGACCGCATTAAGACCACTTTAAGGTCCAAAGTACACGTACTGTCTGAAAGTTGGCAACCCTAATGTTAAGACCATGCTAAGACCATATTAAGACCACCTTAAGACCATGTTAAGACCACATTAAGGTTTAAAGTACATGGTCTGTCTGAAAGGTGGCAACCCTAGCATTAAGAACATGTTACAACCACACTAAGACCAGGTTAAGACCAAGCTAAGATCATATGATGACCACTTTAAGATCCAAAGTAAATTTACTCTAAAGTTAAGATCACGTTAAGGTTCAAAATACACAAAATTGCTGAAAGTTAGCAACCCTAATGTTAAGATCACATTAAGAACATGCAAAGACTGTGTTAAGACCATGTTAAGACCATGTTAAGACCGTGTTAAGGTCCAAAGTACACATACTGTCTGAAAGGTGCCAACTCTAACATTAAGACCATGTTAAGACTGTGCAAAGACAGGGTTAAAACCTCATTAAGGTTTAAAGTACATGTATTGTCTGAAAGGTGGCAGCCCTTACGTTAAGACCATGTTAAGACACCATTAAAATCCAAAGTACACATACCGTCTGAAGGGTGGCAACCCTACCATTAAGAGCAGGTTAAGACCCTTTTAAGACCAGGTTAAGATCACATTAAGACCACGTTAAGACCATGTTAAGGTCCAAAGTACACATACCTTCTGAAAGGTGGCAACCCTAGCGTTACGACCACATTAAGACCACGTTAAGACCACATTACAATCCAAAGTACACATATCGTCTGAAGGGTGGCAACCCTACCATTAAGAGCAGGTTAAGACCCTTTTAAGACCAGGTTAAGATCACATTAAGACCACGTTAAGACCATGTTAAGGTCCAAAGTACACATACCTTCTGAAAGGTGGCAACCCTAGCGTTACGACCACATTAAGACCATGTTAAGACCACATTAAAATCCAAAGTACACATATCGTCTGAAGGGTGGCAACCCTACCATTAAGAGCAGGTTAAGACCATGTTAAGACCAGGTTAAGATTACGTTAAGACCATGTTAAGGTCCAAAGTACACATACCTTCTGAAAGGTGGCAACTCTAGCATTAAGAGCAGGTTAAGACCACGTTAAAACCATGTTCTGGTTCAAAGTACACATACTGTCTGACGCACACCCCTCTGTGAAGAGTGTGTGGGAGTGTGTGTGTGTGTGTGTGTGTGTTTTGGCCCAATTAAAGCAGGAGGAATCTATCACATGGCGGATAGAAGAGAGTGGGAATCCTGCAGTCAACAGGAAATGAGATTGGCTCGTTTAGCTGACATGGCCACACGGTGACAAATTACCCTCCCAGATTCACTTTCCCCTTTTCCTGCAATCTCATTCTCCCTCATTCCCCCTCCATCTACCTCTCCGCCCTTCTTCTCCCAGCTCCCCTCGCTCCGTAACACGCTACTGTTACACACCTCTCTACAAATGAGGTTAGTCATCTGAGACTACGCACTTAGCAACACATCACTACAGATACAGGGATGTAATTCAGCTCAGCGGGAACAGCGGGGAGGGCGACCTCTGACATCCGCCTCTTGACTTTTCGCCCTAGACGCAATTACCTGCTTTTTACGGAAAGAATAAAATCTGCTGTAACTAAATTCATCAGTAAATATTGATAAACAGTTGTTTTTCTCCATTCCTGGATTCTGGTTCTTCTGGAAACTTTAGCTTTATTTAAAAAAATATATATATATATATAATTTTTTCCTTATATTGTAATTTAATATTGAGGTCATCCAAACTAAAAATATATACATAAGGTATCATATAGCAACTTAAAAGCTATCCTGTACAACAAAGGGAACTCTTGCTCTTCCTTTCCTGGTGCAGTCCTGATGAGTGCCAGTTTAATCCATAACCTGAATTAGAACATTATTTAAATAGAGATATTCACTGTATACCTGTAACTCTACCTCTTCACTACTTTACTTTAACTGATGCTCTCAAACACTTCATTAAGAGACAAGAAATTAATTAACTAAAAAGTAATTAACTCTTGATGAGTTCAGCACAGCTGTTAACTGAAAGCCTGAATTCCAGGTGACTCCACCTCATAAAGCTGACGGAGCTTTAAGCCTAAATCCAGCAGATTGCCAGTTTAATCCACACTAGATCTCAAGCAGTTTGGACTGTGTGTCTCTCCACTCTTCCTCCAGACTCTGCTCCCTTGATTTACTTTAAATGAAATAAAGTAAAATGTACTGATGATCAGTGATGGTTTGGAGAGTCATGTCTGTCATCTGCTGGTGTTGATCCACTGTGTTTTATTATCAAGTCTAAAGTCAGTGCAGTTTTGTTTTCCCACAAAATCTTACAGCACTTCATATGTTACAGCTTCCCTCTGCTGATAACAACTTTTATGGAGATGCAAAGATGTGGATTTCATTTTCCAGCAGGACTTGACACACTGCTCACACTCACACTGCCAAAGGAGTACCAATTGGTCTTACATGATATTCTAAATTTACTGAGAGACTGATTTCTGGGTTTTCACTGGCTGTAAGCCATAATTTTGATCAAACAGTAAAAGAAAGAAACACTTAAAATAGATCAATAGATCACTCTGTGTGTGTAATACATCTTTTTAGATTTTTGTTGTCTCACACTTTCTTTTGTTCCTGCTCTTGTGTTGTTTTGTTTGCCACCAATAGACAGCTGCTAATAAGCCAGTGCAATTTGGAAGGTAATTTTAGGCTATTTTGATAAAAAAAGGGAGCTAACTCTAATGTTTGTGACTCAGCAAATTGCCGTAATTAACAGACAACTGTCCGTGAATAGAGAAACTGCTGAAGAAGCGTGACTGCGGCACAAAAACAGGCCGATTAATGCTGACGCCAGAGGTTTAGAGATTCCAAACAGTCCATCATCATCATTACTCACCAGAAGTCTCATCACGTCTGCTGGAGCAGGTGTGCTGCCTGGGCCAGGATACAAATAGGGAGTGGGCCTGCTGCCAGTCCCCAATAAGAGCAGCTAAACTGGACATTAAGCACCCTAAAAACCAGGAACTCCAACTCCATATTAGTGAGAGAAGAGGAGGCTGATTGTGGGGTTTAATAGGGAAGAGCATTGACTGACAGATGCAGCCGGAGGAACCATTCAAAACCCCTGAAGAACGGGCCTCATTAAGCGCCGATTTAGGTCTAAAAATGGTGATGGCCCGATCCTGACCCCTGGTTTAATGAACGCTGCGATTGCTCATTGTGCTGGAACTGCACAGTTGCTTTCTGCCGCTGTGCTGGGTCTCTGTGGTGCGGGAAACACTGAAGTCGGGCAGGTGCAGAGCACAACACTTCGTTGGAGTTCTGTTAAACTCAATGAGCCTCCCAGGGCCTTCAAGCCTCTGCAAATTCCAGCTCATCTCCTGCAGACAGTGCAGCTGCTCCTGAGGGGCTGGCTGCAGAAAAAATGCTTAATTACAACACGGGGGCTTTGCCAAGGAGTGCATGTTTTTTTTGTTTTGTTTTTTATAGCAATTTATTTACTCCTCCCCCTTCAGCTCGATGCACTAGAGCAGGGGTGTCCAAACTACGGCCCGCGGGCCATTTGCGTCCCGTTTCCTTTTTTGGAGCGGCCCGCGAGGTATTTTAGAAATAGAATGAAAGTTGGCCCGCTGTTAAGCAGGTTTTTATAATGTGAGATTCAAAGTTTGAACGCTAGGTGTCAGAAACGGACCAAAGAGTCTAAAAGTGGAGAGAGTCCGCATTTCTAGCGCAGAAAAACGGGCCAAAGAGTCTAAAAGCGGAGAGAGTGCGCATTTCTAGCGCAGAAAAACGGGCCAAAGAGTCTAAAAGCGGAGAGAGTGTGCATTTCTAGTGCAGAAAAACGAGGCAAAAGAGTCTAAAAGCGGAGAGAGTGTGCATTTCTAGCGCAGAAAAACGAGGCAAAAGAGTCTAAAAGCGGAGAGGGTGCACATTTCTAGCGCAGAAAAACGGGCCAAAGAGTCTAAAAGCGGAGAGTGCGCATTTCTAGCGCAGAAAAACGGGCCAAAGAGTCTAAAAGCGGAGAGAGTGTGCATTTCTAGCGCAGAAAAACGAGGCAAAAGAGTCTAAAAGCGGAGAGGGTGCGCATTTCTAGCGCAGAAAAACGGGCCAAAGAGTCTAAAAGCGGAGAGAGTGCGCATTTCTAGCGCAGAAAAACGGGCCAAAGAGTCTAAAAGCGGAGAGAGTGTGCATTTCTAGCGCAGAAAAACGAGGCAAAAGAGTCTAAAAGCGGAGAGGGTGCGCATTTCTAGCGCAGAAAAACGGACCAAAGAGTCTAAAAGTGGAGAGAGTCCGCATTTCTAGCGCAGAAAAACGGGCCAAAGAGTCTAAAAGCGGAGAGAGTGCGCATTTCTAGCGCAGAAAAACGGGCCAAAGAGTCTAAAAGCGGAGAGAGTGTGCATTTCTAGTGCAGAAAAACGAGGCAAAAGAGTCTAAAAGCGGAGAGAGTGTGCATTTCTAGCGCAGAAAAACGAGGCAAAAGAGTCTAAAAGCGGAGAGAGTGCGCATTTCTAGCGCAGAAAAATAGAGTCTAAAAGTTGCTGTAATTAAGGAGTTTAATAATAAGAGACATCATGAAATTAAACATCAATTTGAAAAATCTTAGTTTACACAACACTGTCAAAGATAAAGATAGTAAGTCAAGTAAAATGGTGTATAAATGAAAGTAATCAGGAAAAAGTATTATTTAAAGTGGTATATTTCATTATTTGTTTTATTACAGAGTGTGGCCCGTGACTTCAAATATATTTCTCCTTCTGGCCCTCAACAAAAAAAGTTTGGCCACCCCTGCACTAGAGGAGTGCTTCACTTCAGAGCGAAGGAACTGTCAATCAGACAAGGCAAATTGTTGGACAGTTCATCTGCTGTGTCATGGTGCACAGTGTCTGAGCAAAGATAATACACCAATAATAGATAATAACTGAGCCTCAGGATGGAGCTCGAGTCCCTCCCAGTGAGTATAAATTAGTGCATTTCATAAAAAAAAGTTACTTTATTTCAGTAATTAAAATGTCGAAAATGTGAAATTCATATATGTATTATGTTAAGAGTTTATTTCTTTTATTGTTGATGATTATGGCTCACAGCCAATGAAAACTTAGAAAATTAGAATATTACATATATATTATAAGACCTATCTGTACTTTTAGTAGAGTGGGCAGTGTGCCCAAATCCTGCTGAAAAATGAAATCCATAGAAAACACCTCTACACCAGCAGATGACTTTAATGGAGAAGCATATTTCATTTTCCAGCAGGACTTGGCACACTGCCAACACTGCCAAAAGTACCAATTGGTCTCATATAATATTCTAATTTTCTCTAATATGTGTGTTTTCATTGGCTGTAAGCCATAATCATCAACAATAAAAAAATAAAAATAAAAAATAAATAAATAATACATTTATATAGGGGCCTTTCCTAAAAACTCAAATTGCTTAATAACACAAGCATAAACGGAAAGCACAATGCATTAAAACAAGCATGTATACAAACATGAGAATACTGCAGGTAAAAACTGCAAAAAAAATGACATCTAATATAATTGAATTGTATAAGTGTATGTGTATAAAAGAAAAATGAATAAAAGAGAAAGCAAAAAAATATTATAAATCATGCAAAATAATGGTTAAATAGCATTATGAGTAGAATACATTAATGACAGAGACATTAAAGTCAGAGCTCACTGATGGCAGGGATCAGGATTAACAATATGTAACAGTAAGTTTAGACGTTCTGAAATGTAATCTGGTGCAGTGTTGTGTAGGGCTTATATTATATGTAAGCAGTAATAACTTAACTTAAGTGATTATAATAATGATAATAAGGATGTGTGAATTCAGTAAGTGTTAAAAACTGCTCTGTATTTAAGGTACTGAAGACCCAAAAACTCTGAGCTCAGTTAAGAGTCTTACAGAGTCTCACTGCCATGAGGATGTTTTCTGAAGGACAGGAAGATGGATGGTTTGGTATGAACACCCTCACTTTTCTTCCTCTTGACTCACCATTTTCTTCCTCAATGGGAAAAAGGCCAGAGATGATAATGCAGAAGTGACTCAGCTCTGTTGCCAGTATCCAGCACTGTGTGTCTTCAGAGCCTTGGAGACAACCGTTCTCCACTTAACAACAACTGTGTGTGTGTGTGTGTGTGTGTATGTGTGTGTGTGTGTGTGTGTGTGTGTGTGAGGGCTCTATCGTACACCCTATTGCACAAAGAGCCTCGTGATGGTCAACAGTCTATTTTCACATCTTGTGCCCGCATCTTGGCATCATGTTCTCCTCCATCAGTCTTACACACTGCTTTTGGATAACTTTATGCTGCTTTACTCCTAGTGCAAAGATTCTAGCAGTTCAGTTTGGTTTGATGGCTTGTGATCATCCATCTTCCTCTTGATTATATTCCATTATTCCATTCCTCTTGATTATATTGCTCTTATTTTTCCAGAGCTGTATCTACACTGATGAGGGTGGTGGTTTGGGAGTGAGGTGTGTTCAGGTACATTTCTGATGTGTTTATGTGTCTATTTTGGAGGTGGAAAACAAAGGTGCGCCACTGACTGAAATAAACCTAGACAACAGTCAATCATCAGAGTTCATTCCTATAGGTGCTCCCAGTGCTTATACGCCCCTGCTTATTATACACACACACACAAGGATGACTTTAACTCAACAATAAACAGAATAAAGAATAAAATAACATTGCTGTTCCCTTAAATGAGCTGCTGGCGTATCTTCACTGTGTGAACGCGCAGATCAGTATATGTCTCTGCTGAGACGCACAAAAGTGCCGCACTGTTAAGATACGAATGCTCCAAAGTCAGAGCTCACCTGGTTCTTAAAGGGAATGACAACTTGCACACTGACTGGTTTATTTATTACACATTACGCCCAAAATTAACCTCATCCATGATTTATTTATTAAGAGTATTAGTATATGGCTTTTATACAGCTTTGCACCAGGAGTAAAACAGCATAAAGTTATCCAAAAGTAGGACTGGTGGAGGAGGAGAACATGATGCCAAGAGAACATGCTAAGGAACTGTGGTTTAAAAACCAGGGTTATTCCACCAAATATTGATTTCTGAATTCTTAAAACTTTATGAATATGATATAAAACTTGTTTTCTTTGGATTATTTGAGGTCTGAAAGCTCTGCGTCTTTTTTTTTTTAGTTATTTCAGCCATTTCTCATTTTCTGCAAATAAATGCTCTAAATGAGAATATTTTTATTTGGAATTTGGGAGAAATGTTGTCTGTAGTTTATAGAATAAAACAACAATGCTTATTTTATTTAAACATAAACCTCTTATTTTTTTCCAGAGCTGTAGATCACTAAAGTAGAGCCCAAAATGACACAACCAAAAACATCCTCTAACTAATGGTGTGCAATGAAACAAAGCAATCAGTCCCATTATTATTAATGACCTGAGTAAAACTAATCTGCAGTTAATGTCATTTTAATTTAAGTTTTATATATATACACAACACTGCCACCGGGCAGTTCATGCTCTATCCTCTACAGCTGATAAACAGGCTTAAGAGACAGAATCACAGCTCTACTCCGAGGTTAAGTGTCTTTATCTTACTTAAAAGAGTATCTGCCATGCCACTACAAACTTTTCCATCTAAATATAATCTCCATAAGCCCCTCTAATCTGCTCTCTGTACACTGCACAGTACTGAGACTGCTCTTCTGAGAGTCAGTAATGACCTCCTCCTTTCTGCTGACGCTGACATGCTTAATCTCCTCCTCCACCTCAGTGTTGCGTTTCACACACAGAATCATCACACACTTCTGTACAGACTCTCCTCCCATTGGTTTAATGGTTACTTGCTTTTTTCACGTCATGTTTCACAAATAGCTTTCATTTACTACCACTGAAAAACAGGAAAACTCGTCCAATAAATCATGGAGTTATTCATGGAGTGCCCCAGGGGTCGGTTCTTAACCAGTTCCTTTTTTAAAATAATATTCTTGCCTTTTTATTTCTTGTTTTATTATCTCTTTTAAATGAATGTACTATAGTGCTGTGCGGTTTGACCAAAAATGTATCTCCCAGGTGGATGGATGGATGGATGGATGGATGGATGGATGGATGGATGGATGGATGGATGGATGGATGGATGGATGGATGGATGGATGGATGGATGGATGGATGGATGGATGGATGGATGGATGGATGGATGGATGGATGGATGGATGGATGGATGGATGGATGGATGGATGGATGGATGGATGGATGGATGGATGGATGGATGGATGGATGGATGGATGGATGGATGGATGGATGGATGGATGGATGGATGGATGGATGGATGGATGGATGGGTTTACTTTTCCCATAAAATTACACACCTCTGCAAAATGCATATCCCAGGTTTTTCGATGGATGGATGGATGGACGGATGGACGGATGGATGGACGGATGGATGGCTTTGATTACTTGGGTTGGGTTTACATTTCCCACAAAATTAAACAATATATGAAGGATTCAGACTTCATTAGTTCATTCGCAGAAAAAAAAAAACAGCTTAAGAACATAAACAATAGACCTTAAAAAGATATAAATTTATTAATATATTTTAATATATTTTATATATATATTTAAAATGGCTATAGTTACTGCTCTTAGGCGGTTTTATATATTTATTCATGGAATAAATGATCACTTTCAAATCAATGTACTATAGTGCTGGGTTTTACGGAGAAATATGTAAATCACAGTATCTTTCAAGACTCTGACAGTTTCGCGGTATATCAGATAGATTGATAGATCGATAGATCAATAGATAGATAGTTTGTTTAAAGCTTTGATTACTGTTAAGTTTTCTTTTCCCACAAAATGACACGATATGAAGGAATCAGACTTTATTAGGAGAAAAAACAGCTGAAGAATGTAAATAATAGACTTTAAAAAGATATATATATTTATTAATATATTTAGAGATTAGACTCTATAACTACATTCATAACATATTAAATTGCATCCATAAGGCATTATAAACATGGCTATAAATATTTATAAAAATGCATAACCCACTATAGCCATGTTTCTTAAGCATTATGACTTGTGATCATAATACATTATAAGCTATGCTTATGATATACATGTTAAAATAGTATATATCTATCGTTAATAATCTAGTCCTACAATGAAAGTCTGTCACTTTACTTAGAGCGCACAAAGACCTGTTATAACACATTATAATTGACTATAACTAATGTTATATTCAAGACAAGTATAATTCATGAGTGGTTAAAATATATATTTGTAGATTTACTGAGGGTGTGTTTATAAGTTGGAAGCTTTTTTAGTCATGATAAAGTCTACAAGCAGGGACTGAGTTTCTTGGTATTGACGTATAACATGTTATAAACACTACAGCTATTAATGCATTATAATCACAGTTCATGATGCATAATAAACATGGCTATGATGAATTATAGACTTTTGTAAATATGTATACCCATGTTAATAATGCCTTATGAATGCATTATAATGTGTTATAAACATGATTATAGAGTCTTATAGAGATGACTTTCATAGAAAGTGTTACCGATCAATTTACAGCAAAAGCATTTTACAGTAAGATCTGAATTTAAGAAGTAAATTACACCACTCTTCTACCTGCCTCTCTCTCTCTCTCTCTCTCTCTCTCTCTCTCTCTGTGCTGCTATTCCCCAGTCTCTACAGTCTCTATCCCCCGGCAGCCATTTACACCCTTATTTCACCACAGGCGGCTCCATCCGCTCAGCCACGTAGTAAATTGAAATTGGTTAGAGGTACATTGCCGGCTGATTGAATGTGAAAAGAAAGCTGCTGTAAAAATAAAACCGTGGTGGAGGGGTGGAGGAGGGGGGTCTCATATGGCACATGGCCCAGAGACAGAGACAATGTTGTCTGGGGGGAAAGAAAGAAAGAAAGAAAGGAGGGGCCGAGTGAACAGAGAGAACAATTGAAAATTTGTTAAACTGGAGGATAGTTTGAGAATCAGCCCATTAGGTCAGGCTGCTCTCGCCGCTTCCTGCTCTCGCCACTAAGCAGGAGCATTTACCATCCACTGTTGCCAAGGAACGCCTCAGTCTCCACCACCCCGAGGTGAAGCAATATGCCGGTGCTTTCGCTCGGCGAGACACGCCGGGTCGCCCCGGTTCCAGGCTGTCATATCTGCGCTTCATATTAGCGCGAGTGAGGGGAACGCGCCGCCTCCTGTCCCTCAGAGGAAAGCCCGGATGCGCAGGCAGAGCACATATCTATGGAAACGTATTACATGAATTGCGTCTGCAGCTGAAGATGGGGAGATGGATGTGAAATTGGCCGTCTGCTTGTTGGATTGGGGAACTGTCTGTCTATGAAAGGCCTAGAATTGAGCTGGGGGGTTGTTCACTGACAGGAGGGTGACCTTGAGCGAGACATGACCTTTTTGTGGAACATGTGGAAAAATTACAACTGTATATAAATAAATAAATATATATATATATATATATATATAGAGAGAGAGAGAGAGAGAGAGAGAGAGAGCTCTGAAAAAAAAATCTGATTTTGCCATTTATAGGTATATGCTTGAGTAAAATGAACATTGCTGGTTTATTCTATAAACTACAGACAACATTTCTCCCAAATTCCAAATAAAAATATTGTCATTTAGAGCATTTATTTGCATTTAGAGCATTTTATTTTAATGCAAAGAAATCAAGATCATATTCATAAAGCGTTAAGAGTTTAAGAGAAATCAATATTTGATGGACTAACCCTCGTTTTCCTCCACCAGTCTTACACACTGCTTTTGGATAACTTTATGCCACTCCCCAATTTACCTAGGCCGACTGTCCCACCCGTTCAGCTGCTACTCAGCTGTATATTCCCTATCATTAGTAGTAATGCCACAACGCAAGGAAGGTGAAGACTAGCACACGCCTCCTCCGACACATGTGAAGTCAGACTCCGCCTCTTTTTGAACTGCTGCTGATGCTGCAACATTGCCGAGTAGCATCACAGTGCTAACGCTCGGAGGAAAGCAGTGCAGCAACTCGGTTATCTAATACATCAGCTCACAGACGCAGCCTTGTGCTGATCTACATCACCCTAAGAGTGATGAGGGGAAAGGGAGAGCGCCATCTACTGTACTGTACCCACCCAGAGAGAGCAAGACCAATTGTGCTCTCTCGGGGCTCCGGCAGCTGATGGCAAGCTGCATGACCAGGATTCGAACAAGCTGATCATCTCCTGATCATAGTGACAGTGCTTTAAACTGCTGAACCACTTGGTGCCCTATTGAATATATGTTTTTAATGTTCATTTGTGGTCCATACAATAATCACATTAAATATACAGTATATTGTAGATCTTCATTGTTATAAACACTGTAATTATGTATTAACTATGAATTTACAGCTGCAATTTGAATCTGAATTGCAATTTCGGTTCCTTTTCGTGTTTTCCTCTATTCTAGACCACATCAATGAGAAGGACGTTCTGGAGATGGTCAGGGGAAGAAAGGGCGAATAGGGAAGCGTGAGACGGGAAGGACGTCCTCACCTGAAAAGAGTGTGGAAGGTAAATGCATGGAAAGAGAGAGAGCAATGATGCGTTTCTAATGTGATGAGACCAGTTTGAGTCCACCCACAGTGATTAGCATCCATCTATGGGTTCAGACGTTCAGTAGAAGAAGGAAGGAAAGTAAAGATTTCTATAGGCTACAGAATATACTCCCACTATATGCTTAAAGCCATATTCCAGCTGCATTCGTTTCACCTAAGGTGTTTCCTCAAACTCCAGGTAATGTAGTAATGCCTCAGTGCATTCAGCCATTGCTACTGAATGAATCCTCAGTTTTGAAGGATTTAAACCAATCGTTTCCTATAAAATCACAGACGAAAAGGATTTTAAAGGATGCAAATGTTGCAAAAATGGAATTCAGGCCAAAAAAAATGGTTTTACAGTCTGTGTGATATTGGCCTTATTGTACCTTTAGACTGATCAAACCTTTAATTGCTGGCTTTTTACCAACATATGACATGTTACTGACCTAGGTGCCCTATTTTAGTGATCTATAGGTGAGCCATCCACTATGCATCATGCAGCTTGATTTTGGGCGTGTCAGTGTAGTGTCTTCGCTATCGTAACAACGGGAAAAGTACACCTTGCACGGCTTAAAACACACAAAATGCATGTACTAAATCTCTTTTAATTAAAAATTAATCATGGGTATGTTTTGGACAAAACATAAAATAAACCAATCAGTGTTTTACTAGCCATTCCCTTTAAGAACCAGGTGCACTCTGACTTTGGCGGATTGCTATTTTAACAGTGCAGTGCTTCAGCATTTCTCAGTAGAGGAAACTGACCTGCTTGTTCACGTTGTGAAGGTGCACAATCAGGACATTTTAGGGAACAGCAATGATATTTTATGTTGTATTCTTTTTACTGATCATGTAAAAGTTGGGTTTGTGCACTGCTGCATGACCTTGTATGTGTGACGGTGTGCCAGTGTTGCCAAGATAGCAATGCAACATACATTTACCTGAACACACCTAATTTCCTGACCACTACACAATGAATAGATACATTTCTGGAAAAAAATAATGAGTTTTTTTTATTTTACCTAATTGACAATCTCTGGAATATAATCAAGAGGAAGAAGGATGATCACAAGCCATCAAACCAAGGCATAAAGTTATCCAAAAGCAGTGTGTAAGACTGGTGGAGGAGAACAATGATGCCAAGATGCATGAAAACTGTGATTAAAACCAGGGTTATTCCACCAAATATTGATTTCTGAACTCTTAAAACTTTATGAATATGAACTTCTTTTCTTTGCTTTTTTTTTTTTTTTGTTATTTCAGCCATTTCTCATTTTCTGCAAATAACTGCTCTAAATGATGATATTTAAATTTGGAATTTGGGAGAAATGTTGTCTGTAGTTTATAGAATAAAACAACAATGTTCATTTTACTCAAAGATAAACCTATAAATAGCGAAATCAGAGTAACTGATTCAGAAACTGAAGTGATTTATTTTTTTTTCCCCCCAGAGCTGTATATTTAAAAGCACTGTTGCTATTCACAGGATGCAGGCAGAAGACGTAAAAATAGACTGTTGGCGGGGTGTGAGATAGCACAGAACATCACGACATGCTTTGTCTAATATTATATTATAATATAGTGCTGGAAAAGAAGTGTAGTAACTGCAGCACAGATCAGTAATTTAATATTTCTGTCTCGCCTGTGAGGTAATTAATACAAAATAAAACCTTCTGTATGTGTTCTGAGTTCTGTACGAAACGGACAGTCAAATCCCTTACAAATGACACTGCAGAATTTCCCCCGGTAAAACTAATCCTGCTTAAAGACAGCTTAACACACTGCAGAAAAATGGACAACGCTCCACAACGCTCAACAACGCTCAACAACGCTCCACAACGCTCAACAACGCTCAACAACGCTCAACAACGCTCAACAACGCTCAACAACGCTCCACAACGCTCCACAACGCTCCACAACGCTCAACAACGCTCAACAACGCTCAACAACGCTGAACAATGCTCAAGCTGACACGATTACATTATATATTTCCAGCATGATAAATGAGGGCCTGCAAAACTCCTGTAATACACTTTCTGTGTTTTGTTTTGTGAGTATTTTATTTATTTATTTATTTATTTATTTATTATTATCTATTGTGATACACTTGAGAGAATAACAACTATAATATTCACAGCAGGGGGACGGCCAGGTGAGTCCCCCTGCTGGCCAGGTGATTCAGAATTCAGCAGCCAGAGTTTTGACTAGAAGTAAAAGAAGGGAGCACATCACCCCCATCCTTAAATCCCTGCACTGGATACCAGTCTGTTACAGAATAGAGTTTAAGGTTCTGTTACTGGTGTATAAATGTGTTAATGGTGCAGGACCAGCATATTTATCTGATGTGCTCCAGCAGTATGAGCCGAGCAGAACTCTCAGATCATCAGGAACTGCTCAGTTAGAGCCGCCTAAAGTAAAAACTAAACACGGAGAGGCAGCGTTTAGCGTTTAGCTACTACGCTGCTCTTAAATGGAACCAGTTAACAGAGAGCATTAGAAGAACCCCAACAATAAACACTTTTAAATCCAGACTAAAAACCTACATGTTTGATCAGGCCTTTAGCTCAGCTTAAAACACTGCAGCTCCGCCCACTTTTATTCTGAAACGGCACTTTTATATCATGTTTTATTCATGCTTTATTCTTTTTTTTAATGATTTTTAATTCCTTGTTGTTCTTTTACATGTTTTTAATTTTACTTCTCTTTGTTTGAATCATGTTTGAATCAATCATGCTTTATTCTTATTTTAGTTTTTATTTCAATTTTTACTGTTATTCTTTGACATGTTTTTTTTTTTATTTGACTTCTCTGTATTTTCTAATTTGTAAAGCACTTTGAATGACCGTTGTGTATGAAAGGTGCTATATAAATAAACTTGCCTTGCCTTGCCTTGCCTATACAGGTGTTGGACAATGAAACTGAAACACCTGGTTTTCGAGCACAATAATTGATTGTGGTGACGGACAGTTCTGGTGGAAACAGGAGAGTTGAGGTGCACATTGAATTCTGCGTGATTTGATCAGCCGTGGTTTTATGTTTTTTGGATACAATCCGGGTTATCACCCGAACATCCCTTTCAGACAGCTTCCTCTTACAGCATCCACAGTTAATCCTGTTGGATGTGGTTGGTCCTTCTTGGTGGTATGCTGACATTACCCTGGATACCGTGGCTCTTGATGCATCACAAAGACTTGCTGTCTTGGTCACAGATGCTCCAGCAAGACATGCACCAACAATTTGTCCTCTTTTAAACTCTGGTATGTCTCCCATAATGTTATAGTGTGCATTGCAATATTTTGAGTAAAACTGTGCTCTTACCCTGCTAATTGAACCTTCACACTCTTACATGCTCTTACTGGTGCAATGTGCAATTAATGAAGATTGAACACCAGGCTGCTCCAATTTAGCCATGAAACCTAAAATCCCACACTACAATGATGACAGGTGTTTCAGTTTCATTGTCCAAACCCCTGTGTATACCTGTGCTGCTGAAGCAAAGTAAGACCTGTAATGTTCTCTCACTGTGGAAAAGCTCAGCGCAGAATGAAGCGTAGCCCTGATATGACCTGTCATCTTTAAACATTGCAAATTGAATGTTAAAAGAATCATTCCTCTGTCTGTTGCTAAGACAACAGTCTGGTTTTGGCAATCGTTGTTTTTTTTATTATGAACCTAATTTGCAAGTGACACCTACCATTTGCATATTTTTTGTATTTTAAATATTGTCAGGAAGACATTGGAGGTTACGGTGCGGCTTGTTAATTCTCCTCATTACAATGCCAAAGTGCCAGGCTGCTGCGTTTAGAAGCTGATTGGCTGTGATTTTTCAGCGAAACATCCTGGAACATAAACACGCGATAATCAAGAGCGGGCTTGCTCTAATCAGAGTCGAAGCCTATTATTCACGCCATCTGAAATATGTAGTGAAAAATATTCACCTAGCCCGTACTCAGGGAAGTTCCTCCGCAAAGCGGGTCACTCTCACTCCAGCGTCGCCGACGCAGTCGCTCACTATTACTCAGCGTGGGCGAGTGGAGGTTCTTACGCTAAAAGGTCGACCAAGGTGATGATTAACGGGAATTTATGTGATTTCTGGACAAGAGCTCTATAGTCTACAGTACACTATGAGCAAGGCATGTCATGATGCTTATTACTATCTTACACCCAGAGTCAACAGTCTATTTTCACGCCTTGCGCACGGATAAGTTGAATTTACTTAAAGAATTTGAGAAAACAGGTTGCCTTAAGAAAGTTAAGTAATGGGTAATGAAAACTTGAGTTAGCATAAAATAAAACATCAAGTTACTAAACTAAAAGGGAGCCCAGGGGGAATCACAACACACTGATGGTGAGTGTTAGTCTGTCAGTAACTGTTAAACACACCCAGTATGCAAATAGATTGTGACAGAAGCCAATGGAAAATAAGCTGTTAATGGCAAAAAAAGTTGATCTCAGTTTGAATGTTCAGTACATGTGCCCACAAATTCAGTTCAACTTAGTTGAAAAAATAGTTGAGTATTGTTTAGAAATATCCAATTTAATGTAAAAAAAGACTTAAATCGTTTGAGTTCAAACTACGTATGGGTTTACAGTGTAAAATAGCATCAAAGTTTAAGAATAAATCTACACTGATGGAAGTGGTGGTCTGGAAGTGAGGTGTGGTGGCGGAAAACACAGGTGCGTCACTGACAGATTAAAACCCTGACAACAGTCAACAGTCAACAGTCAACCGCCTTAGCTACACGGATGCACTGTGCACAAAGCAGCACTGCTTGTTACACACACATATGTTTACCTCAACAATAAACAGAATAAGGAATAAAACAACATTGCTTTTCCTTTAAATGAGCTTCTGGTGTATCTTCACAGTGTAAACGTGCAGGTCAGTACAGTCTACTGAGACGTGCAAAAACTCCACGCAGTTGAGATATGAATGTGCCAAAGTCACAGCTCATCTGGCTCTTAAAGGGCATGACAACTTGCACACTGATTGGTTCAATAAAACCCCTATTAAGATAAATCTCTCCATCCAGATAGAGTGAATCTGATTGTGATTGGATGTAGAGAAGTATAAACATATACCATTCCAACTCCCTATTGGTTTATACTGTGATCCATCACACCTGCACACTTTAGCCTAGTATGAAGATGATCGGTGCAGAGACTCAAGAGAACTCCAGACAAACTCCAGTCCAACTAAACTTTAACTTTAATATAATTACATTGTAGCTTCTAAAATACATTCATTTTCATATATGGAAACAGGGACATTTTCCAACAATAAAAATGTGTTTTTAGGTAGGGAAGGGGGTAGTGCACTATAGGATTCTACTATAGGGGTAGTTTTGAAACCAGTACTTTTTTACTTAAAGAGTAAAAATACTCAATACTCGAGTTGATACTTCAACTTCTATAGATTTTATCTAGTTTTTTAAACCCTAGTATCTATACTTCTACCTACAGAGTAATAAATAGGAGTACTTGGAGACAACGGAGAGATGTAAAAGAGAGAAAAGAGAACTGAATGAGAAGAAAAAGCAAGTGAGACACAGAAGGAAAACTGGAGAAAGAAACAATATACAGATCTTGGCCTTTCTCCGGCTGCTGTGATGGGAAAAATCCCGCCATTCAGCCCGTGCCCATCCACACATCAGCCAGAGAGACGAGGAGCCGGTTTGAAACGGAGCCTGGCTCCTCATCAAAAGCACATTCTCCTATTCACAAACCCACCAGCGCCGCTACGCCTTTGTTCGTCCGGCTCCAGACAGAAAGCCCTACACCATCTGATATCTCAACCGGTGTATCTGAGGCTGGATCTCTCCCACTGAAAACCCTCATTCACTTCTGCCTCAGTGGAAAGAAGGGATCAGGCTTGGTGCCTTGTACTTAGCAAATTACATTTGCAACCAGGGGGAATAAATACTAGTGATAAAGACTGCTGCAGTGTTCTCGAATCCATTAGAATCTCATATTCACACATCGCATAAATCACATTACAACCAGTCTAATATCATTTCCCTGGGTTTTTTGGCAGTGCCGTACCGCGGGTGAGGCAGTAACATCAAACATAATGGATTTTTTCCACTCGTTTTTTTTTTTTTTTTTTCTTTTCTCCCCCTCCGCCATATGCTGCTCGGACTGAAATTCTGTTACAGAGCTATGTTAGGATGTCTCCACCTTTTCAATTTCCGTTCCTCTTTCTTGTCGTCTTCGTCTTCTTCTTCTTCTTCTTCTTCTTTTACAAGGCCCCACCACCCCTCGCTCTCTCTCTTTCTCTCCCTGCTTACAATATCCAACATTATTTGCAGGTGTTACATTATAATCTATAATCCAGGGCTTAAGAGAAATAAAATACGCTGAACTTCTGACAGATCTGATAATCTGACCCATATCTACTGACCACAGAGCGCTCCACAGCCTTAATTCAAAGACAAGCTAGAAAATGTACTTGAAAAAAAATAAGAGACCAAATAAAAATGATGAGTTTCTTTGATTTTACCAAATTGAAAACCTCTGGAATATAATCAAGAGGAAGATGGATGATCACAAACCATCAAACCACCAAACTGAACTGCTTAAATTTCTGCACCAGGAGTAAAGCAGCATAAAGTTATCCAAAAGCAGTGTGTAAGACTGGTGGAGGAGAACATGATGCCAAGATGCATGAAAACTGTGATTAAAAAACAAGGGTTATTCCACCAAATATTGATTTCTGAACTTTCTGAAAGTCTGAAAAGAGTCTAAAAGCTCTGCATCTTTTTTGTTATTTCAGTCATTTCTCATTTTCTGTAAATAAATGCTCTAATTGACAATATTTTTATTCTGAATTTGGGAGACATGTTGTCTGTAGTTTACAGAATAAAACAACAATGTTCATTTTACTCAAACATAAACCTATAAATAGCAAAATCAGAGAAACTGATTCAGAAACTGAAGTGGTCTCTTAAATTTGTCCAAGGCTAAAAGGAACCTCCTATCAAAATTTTGACAGCTTTTGACACCACAATATGGCATCTGATTTTAAGAAGCGGAGACAATTTACGAAAAAAAAAAGCTCAGTGAATCCCTTAGTAAATCAAACATATTGACAACAATCGTCATCATTAATTTTCGAAGATGGTATGATCCTCCCATGTTTAATGCAATCCATCCTCAAATGCACTTATAAGCATACATATACTGTACAGGGGTTGGACAATGAAACTGAAACACCTGTCATTTTAGTGTGGGAGGTTTCATGGCTAAATTGGAGCAGCCTGGTGTTCAATCTTCATTAATTGCACCAGTAAGAGCAGAGTGTGAAGGTTCAATTAGCAGGGTAAGAGCACAGTTCTGCTCTAAATATTGCAATGCACACAACATTATGGGAGACATACCAGAGTTCAAAAGAGGACAAATTGTTGGTGCACGTCTTGCTGGAGCATCTGTGACCAAGACAGCAAGTCTTTGTGATGCATCAAGAGCCACAGTATCCAGGGTAATGTCAGCATACCACCAAGAAGCACCAACCACATCCAACAGGATTAACTGTGGACGCTGTAAGAGGAAGCTGTCTGAAAGAGATGTTCGGGTGCTAACCCGGATTGTATCCAAAAAACATAAAACCACGGCTGATCAAATCACTGCAGAATTCAATGTGCACCTCAACTCTCCTGTTTCTACCAGAACTGTCCATCACCACAATAAATTACTGTGGTCTAAAATAGCTTGTTGATGCTCGTAGGCCAGCTTGGAATAATAATGCTCATGTCTTCTGAGTTATCCTACGTTTTCCTAACTGTGCCTGAAACCTGACATACACTCTGCCCACAGTGTGTGTGTGCTAAAAGTGGCTTTAATTTTTTGGCGTGCCACAGCTTCTCCCTTAAGGACAAGCTCTAGAGAGCTCCAGCACTGGTGCTAAAACTCACTGGTCCCGGTAAAAAACATTAGCTGAAAGCGTAGTAATATCAGCTTATGCAGGTGACACTGTGGAAGCAATTAATGTTGGCTCATGCCTTAATTGCCCTCTCTGGCATCCTTTGGTGCATAAATTATCAGCGCTACCACGGCTAACATTTACCGGAGACACTGGGAACAGTATCGCGGCGGGAGCAGAGCTGCCGGGGATAATGAAGGATGCCAAGGTGAACCGTTTCAGTGCATAAACACAACTGGCCTCTGCACCTCAGAGCGCGAGAGAGAATGTGCGGAGAGTGAGAGAGAGAAAGAGAAAGAGAGAGAGAGAGAGAGAGAGAGAGAGAGAGAGAGAGAGAGAGAGAGTGAGAGAGAGAAAGAGAGAGAGAGAGAGAGAGAGAGAGACGGGCATGGAAATTTTAACTTTACTCCACATGCATCCTCCCTATTCTTTATACTGCCTCCTGCATCCTCTGCATCATGCATACAGAATGGACAGCATGTATTTTCTTATTTTTTTAAAAGTTAAAACACTAATTGCAGTCAATTATTAATACGTTTAGACCAGAGACTGTAAAAAAGATGGACGCCGTGTCACCGTTCCCATTCATTCAATGAAAATGAAGCCAAAATCTTCCTCCATGTTGGCGATCCTGAAACCCGAGTCTGTAGAGCGCAGTAGAGACCAGAGGAGGGAGAAAGACTGTGGAGAGACCGCCTACTTATTTAAGCAACCCCGCCCCTGAGGGCTGCCTCGAGGTCACAGGCTGCAGAGCAGAGTGGAGCGGAGCTGACGGTCTGTTATTGGTCCCGCCCATAACCAGCCCTTTTACAATAACCACACCTTTTTTTAATAGAGCTGAATAACATTTTAAAAAATGAATTCTGTGGGGATATAAAAAATAACACTATAAACAGAGGTCACACTAGCTGATGAATTTAAATAATATAATTGGAAAAAAATAGTATATTGGAAAAAAAACGTGATTGAAAGTTGTCTGTTTTGCCATTGAAACCTATGGGGATGGGTGGGGTTACACAGCTTTCTGCAACCGAACACAGGGGGCGCCCGACCTGTGGTGGCTTCACTTTTGAGAGAGACGATGCTCTGTCCAGCTATACACAGTCTACGGTTTAGACTATAAAGGAGCCAAATAAAAAGTGTTTAAGCCAATGA
The DNA here is from genome assembly GCF_023375975.1 of Astyanax mexicanus. NCBI lineage: Eukaryota > Metazoa > Chordata > Actinopteri > Characiformes > Acestrorhamphidae > Astyanax > Astyanax mexicanus. The sequence continues at coordinate 3,770,534 of NC_064409.1, forward strand.
AACAATAGCTTAGTCCCGCCCACTGCACTGGAGTTAAAAAAAATAAAAATAAAAAACAGCACTAGAGCCAAAGAGACAAAATAAAAGAGTATTGTATGTAATTCACAACACTTTATGTCTTGTTTATTTTAGGGTTTTTACGGATAGTTTGTGAAGAATAAAGTCAATATCAAATCTAAAATAAAAATGTTAAGCACAGGCTTATTTTAGTTCATTGGACTTAATATTGTTAATATTAATTTTATATTATAATATTAGAGATTTGCTCTGTGCTCTGCAAACAGAAAACATTATTAATTTTATTATTATTATTTCTTTTTTTTATTGTTTTAATTTCCTCCCAACACTGGCACATACAGTGGTTCAGGTCTGAAAGGATTAATAATATTATTAAACTGAACTGCTTGAATTTTAAAATTTAAAAGGCATTAAGTTATCTAAAAGCAGTGTGTAAGACTGGTGGAGGAGAACATGATGCCAAGATGCATGGATTATTATTATGGATGCAAACCAGGATTATTCCACCAAATATTGATTTCTGAACTCATAAAACTTTATGAATATGAACTTGTTTGTCTGAAAGCTCAACATCGTTTTTGTTATTTCAGACATTTCTCATTTTTTGCAAATAAATGCTCTAAATGACAATATTTTATTTGGAATTTGGGAGAAGTGTTGTCTGTAGTTTTTCTTATTCTTTTTCTTTTCGTTTTCTTTGTTTAATCTAGCATCTATCTTCTGCAATGACTGAACTATACAGACATTTTTTTGAGACGTCAGTGGTAAGTCTACATTTAAGTGGCTAGTCTTCATCACAGCCACAAAACGCCAAAGCTGGTCAAGACTACTATGGCCTATGTGTAACACGTGCATGCCATTTGAGCTCCACAATGGTCTTAATGCACCTCTTAAAGCTCTTAAAGCAAAGAGCAGCCAAAATGACTGTGAGCAGCACAGGCCTCCAGTCTCCAGCTCCTGCCTGTTGATAAAGACGTATTCACTGAGGCTTTATCTGAGGCTGACTGGCAGGAGATGCTGGATGAAGTCTCAGAAAGAGAGATACGCACCCTATATAAGCATGTCGCAAATCCAGGTATTAGTCCAGAGACAAGGGAACACCATTCATCCCCAATAATTGGCAATTACATGCTTTGATTTTGATTCAGCTCCAATTTGTGTTTCTTAACTGGCCAGTTCCTGTTCATCACTGATTAGATTAGGGGCAGGAGTGTAGTAGACTAGCCCCTGCCCTTAATTAAGCTCCATACAGAAAGATGGATTATCTTAAGCATCAAACCAATTAAGCCTTATTGGTTATCTCTTTCTCTCTCTCTTATTCTCTCTCTTATTCTCTCTCTCGCTCTTCAAAAGCTTGGTTTAATTATAAATCGAACCGATATCAGATCTATACAAGTACCTGAGATGTCATTCAGACCTTCATCTTGATCAGGTTTTTTCATTGGGCTCTAAAACGGCCCCTTTTCCTGGCGTGTTGCTATCTTGGCAACAGAAAACACAGGTGCACCACTGACTGAACACAACCGAGACAGATGCCAAGAATTAGACATTCATTGCTATCTTGGCAACACAGAGGTGAACACGCAGCAGCAGCAAGAACCCAACTTTTAAAATTGGTATTATATTATTATTGGTAATCTCTCTCTCTCTTATTCTCTCTCTTATTCTCTATCACTCCTCAAACGCTTTAAATCGAACCGATATCAGGTCTATATAAGTACTTGAGATGTCATTTCAGCCCTCAATCTTGACCGTATTGCTTTATCAGGCTCTAAAATGGCCTCCTTTTCCTGGCGTATTGCTATCTTGGCAACAGAAAACACAGGTGCACCACTGACTGAACACAACCGAGACAGATGCCAAGAATTAGACATTCATTGCTATCTTGGCAACACAGAGGTGAACACGCAGCAGCACAAACCCAACTTTTAAAATAGGAAAAGGAGATATTATTGGTAATCTCTCGCTCTCTCTCTCTCTTCAAACTCTTGGTTAAATTATACATCAAACCGATATCAGGTCTATAGAAGTACCTGAGATGTCATTTCAGACCTCCATCTTGACTGTGTTGTTTTGTCAGGCACTGAAATAGCCTCTCTTCTCTTTATAACCCCAACCTGTATCTACACTGATGGACGTGGTGTTCAGGAAGTGAGGTGTGTTTCTTCAGGTAAATTCCTGGAGTATTGCTATCTCTATCTTGGCAACAGAAAATACAGGTGCACCACTGACTGAATAAAACCAAGATAGATGCCAAAAATTAGACATTCATTGCTATCTTGGCAACACAGAGCAGCAGCACAAACCCAACTTTTAAAATTGGTATTATATTATTATTGGTAATCTCTCTCTCTAATTCTCTCTTTCTCTGTCGCTCTTCAAAAGCTTGGTTCAATTATAAATCAAATCGATATCAGGTCTATATAAGTACCTGAGATGTCATTTCAGACCTCCATCATGACCGTGTTGTTTTATCAATCTCTAAAATGGCCTTTCTTCTCAATCTGTATCTACACTGAGGGATGTGGTGGTCTGGAAGTGAGGTGTGTTCAGGTAAATTCTTAGAGTATTGCTATCTTGGCACCAGAAAACACAGGTGCACCACTGACTGAATACAACCAATGAAAGCTTAATTGTTGGCATCTGTCTCGGTTGTATTCAGTCAGTGGTGCACCTGTGTTTTCTGTTGCCAAGATAGCAATACTCCTGATATCGGTTCGATTTATAATTAAAGCAAGCGTTTGAAGAGCGAGAGAGAAAGAGAGAATAAGAGAGAGATTACCAATAATAATATCTCCTTTCCCTATTTTAAGTGCTCACCTCTGTGTTGCCAAGATAGCAATGAACGTCTAATTGTTGGCAGCATTCACTGTTATCTTGGCAACACAGAGGTGAACACGCAGCAGCACAAACCCAACTTTTAAAATTTATATTATATTATTATTGGTAATCTCACTCTCTCTCTTATTCTCTCTTTCTCTCTCTCTCTTCAAACTCTTGGTTTAATTATAAATCAAACTGATATCAGGTCTATATAAGTATCTGAGATGTCATTTCAGCCCTCCATCAGGCACTAAAATGGCCTCTCTTCTTGTTCTAACCCCAGCCTCCCTGTTGATTTAAAGTGTGGGGGTGGGCTTGGGCAGCAGGTGGGATGGTGGGATGATGGTGGTGGTGGTGGTGGTGGTGCTGATGCTGCTGTGTGGTGGTGGATGTGCTCCTTGATGAATGTACTCCAGCAGCTCTCCCCTCTGAAGCCTGACCCCAGACACGCCGGCGGATCAATCAATTACATCTCCACTCCAGCAATCAAACAATGTTATTATCAGGCATCAGCTCGTCGACCTGGAAAGGCTGGCGAATCAAAGGCTGCTGTGATGTCGCTGCCAGAGCTCCGCGGCGCGTCGCTAACACAGAGTGGCAGCTCCCCTCCGTTCGGGGAGATGGAGAGCACACATCCAGGCCCAGTGCACAAGTGCATATATACACACACACAAACACACACACACACACACACACACACACACACACACACACACACACACACACACACAAACACACACACACACACACACACACAAACACACACAGAGACCACCAACCAGGTATTAGCCCACACGGACGTACAAACAAGGCAGATGTTGACCATCTAGCTAACCAAACATCCAGATTTATGTGATTGTGAAAAGCTTTTTCAACACTAAAAACACAAAAAAAAGGTGAATCAGTGACCCAGCATCGTTTAGAGATCACGAACACCAACCAAACCAAACAAACCAAACAAACTAAACAAACTAAAAGTACATTAAACTCAATGTATTGGTGCACCTGTTGAAATATTGATGGGGTAATCCCCCTTAAGCTTAGGGCAAACCTCAGATTGACCATTGAAACACCAATGCCAAGGGATCGAGGGCATTGATTTAACAGAATAGTGCCTTTCCAACAATGTGAAACCGGCTCTGTTCTGGTTGGTGAACCTAATTTTGAAACAGTTTGCCGGAGCGTAGCAGCAGGAACCAAAGAATATTAGGTTCTTCAGCTTGGACCATAAACTCTTCTGTTGATGACATTCAGCCTACTTTTAAGTAGTCTACTTAAAAATTATGAGTTTCTTTGATTTTACCAAATTAAAAACCTCTGGAATATAATCAAGAGGAAGATGGATGATCACAAGCCATCAAACCACCAAACTGAACTGCTTGAATTTTTGCACCAGGAGTGAGTAGAATACAGCTATCCAAAAGCAGAGTGTAAGACTGGTGGAGGAGAACATGATGTCAATATGCCAAGATGCATAAAAACTATTGATTTCTTATTTCTAAACTCTTAAAACTTTATGAATCTGAATATAGTATGTTTTCTTTGCATTATTCGAGGTCTGAAAGCTCTGCATATTTTGTTATTTCAGCCATTTCTTATTTTTTGCTCTAAATGAGAATATTTTTATTTGAAATTTGGGAGAAATGTTGTCTGTAGTTTATAGAATAAAACAACAATGTTCATTTTACTCAAACATAAAACTATAAATAGCAAAATCAGAGAAACCGATTCAGAAACTAAAGTGGTCTTTTGGTGAAAATGCGCTAATAGAGAAGGGAATGGCTTATACATAGTTTTCCTGCATTTTAGGCTGTGCAGGGTGTACTTTTCTCATTGTTACGACAGCAAAGACACACAATGACATGCCCTAAATCAATATAGATTAATAGATTGCTAAAACAGAGCACCATTAAGAGTAGCAGCCATTGCTTTAGCAGCTAATGAGGATCCAGATAAATAATAAACAATACATAAGCAATAAATAGAATTTGCTGTTTGCTGGTGTTCATGTGTGTATGTACCATGTGATGATTTCCATGTGAACTTTCTTTCCATAACCTTGCCATAAGATATCCCAAACACACACACACACACACACACACCTATATTCACTGTATTATTCATGCAGCCCCCAGCTGGGCCTATTCCAGTCAGTGGATGAGCACTGGAGGCTAAAATTAAACACACAGATGTGAGAGGAGGTAGTTTCATTATGATAGCGAGTAGCAAAATGTGTGAGAGTGTAAGAGAGTGTGTATGTGAGAAAGAGAGAGAGAGAGAGAAAGAGAGAGAGAGAGAGAGAGATCACTGCATTATTATTAATGGCATGCTGTCCGGCAGCGCAGCCACTGTAGCATGACTTGACAAGAGGAGGGATAGCAGCTCGGTATGGGGTCAAAGGTCAGTGGAGCGGGTATTAGTAATGTTATGAGTCTGAGGATTCCGAAGGCGTCTGAGAAACGTCTGGGCCGCTGCTGTAGTAGCTGAATGAGAGAGCAGGGGTCATGTTTAATGTATAGCCGGGTGTCTGCCGCTTTGCCGGAGCTATCAGGAGCCTGGTGATGGCTATCATCGCATTAAAAAGTGCCACTGTGCTGTTTAAATCTTTAATAACACAGATATGAGGATTCATGAGCTGCCCGGGCCGTATCCGACACTGCTCGGCTACCCTTACGCACAGCACAGCCACTTTTCTGTGTGTGTGTGTGTGTGTTTAAGACAGTACGCCCTGGGCTTGACTGATGAGGCAGGCCTATGAGGGTCTCCTACCTCCTAACTCCGCAGCAGAGGGATAAGTGTACACACCAGGAAAAGGTGGAGGGCAGGGAGTCAGCGCTTTCTGGGCATCTATTCACTCCTCTAATGATTCCCTCTGCTCACCTTGGTAACCTCTCGCCGTCTACCCTCCTCTTCCTCCGTCTCGCATTCGCACAGTTCTCTCTTGCTCCTGCTTAGCAATACATTGTTCTGGTTTAGCAACCCACCATTACATATCACAAAAAATTTCCTTTCAGGCTTTATATATATATATATATATATATATATATATATATATATATATAACCAGCATTCAGCTGGTTACCAAGCACTATAATCTTGCACTTCAGTACATGTTGCAAAAGCAGTACTTGAAGCACTGAGCCGCTTCAATACCTGCCCATTGGTTTCTATAGTATATTATTACTAAATAAGCACATAGACGCGTATCAGAATGACTGTCAATGACGGATCTGTACGCTACAGACATGCTTGCATGCATGCAGCAGACAGACAGACAGACAGACAGAAAAAGATCAGGTTGGAAAATACTGGAGTAGAGTATTTTGTAACACTGTACACAAGCACACAATTAAAAAAAAAAGAATCCAAATAACCCACTGACTGGGCATCTGAGCGACTGACTGACTGACTGACTGAGGCCAATGACTGACTGGGCATCTGAGTAAACGAATGACTGACTGACCGGCCATCTGAGCGACTGACTGACCGGGCATCTGAGTGAGCATCTGACTGATTCATTGACTGACTGACAGACTGGGCACCTGAGCGACTGACTGACAGACTGGGCATTTGAGTGACCGACTGACTGACAGACTGACTGGGCATCTTAGCGAGTTACTGACAGACTGACTGGGCATCTGAGCGACTGACTGACACACTGGGTATCTGAGTGACCGACTGACTGACATACTGACTGGGCATCTGAGTGACTGACAGACAGGGCATCTGAGCGACTGACAGACAGGGCATCTGAGTGACTGACAGACAGGGCATCTGAGCCAGTGACTGACTGACAGACTGACTGGGCATCTGAGCGACTGACTGACAGACTGGGCATCTGAGCGACTGACTGACAGAATGGGCATCTGAGCGACTGACTGACAGACTGGGCATCTAAGTGACTGACTGACTGGGCATCTGAGCGAGTGTCAGACTGCCTGACTAACTGATAGGGCATCTGACTGAGTGACAGACTTACTGACGGGGCATCTGAGCCAGCAACTGAATGACTGACTTACTGGGCATCTGAGCGAAAGACTGACTGACTGACTGGGTATCTGAGCGACTGACTGACTAGGCATTTGAGTGTACTACTACTGACGGACTGACAGATTGGGCATCTAAGTGAGAGACTGACTGATTGACTTATTAACTGACTGGGGCATCTGAGCGAGTGACTTACTGACTATCGGTAGGTGAAAGAGTGAGCGACAGTATTTGGCTAAGTGACTGACTGATGTAATGAATGTGTGTGGTAAAGTGTGAGAGAGTGACAGAGAAACTTACTGTAAAAATGATTCTATAGGTGACAGAGTGACTGAGTGACTGAGTGAGTAAATAGCAAAGTGCCTTCAAAGAAAATTAATAAATGAATTATTAATAGAAAGCCTGTGTTGATTTGAACATACTAAGCCAGCAGCAGATGCTACAGTACATTCCTATTGCGTTTCATTTGGATGCATCTGATATGGAATGAGTTATATAGAATATGGAACTGTAAATGCAATGTTCTTTAAGAGTGAAGCTGAACTTTGAGCAGTTCACCCGTTCCATCGGAAACTTGGTCGAGTGCGAGAGACAATGATATACATGGCAGTCCTTTTCCACAGGCAGCAGCTAGAGGGAATACGCCGTGCCGGTGGAGTGGAAAGAAATGGTTCACCTTCAATATGGGAAGACTGGGGCTCGGGCCCCCACTGGCACATCTAATCTAAAATACAATATCGCGGAGTCGGCGGCATTATTAGATTTGAAAAGTTAGCGAGTGTAAGATCTTTAGGTATGTACTCCTGCGCAGTGTGCAGAATAGGAGGGGGAAAAGGAAAGAGGGCATATGCAGGACGGAGCTATGAAAAAGAGAGAGAGAGAGAGGTAGAGAGGACGAAATAGTGGTAGGTGGTCACATCTAGATTTATATGACTGTGCATGCCCGCTGCTAATGCGCAAAACAAACAGCGCTCTCCTCCACGTCTCTTACCTGACCTTTACAGAGAGAGAAATAAATAAAAAATACAAAATAAAACTCTCTCTCTCTCTCTCTCTCTCTCTCTCTCTCTCTCTCTCTCTTTCTCTCGCTCTCTCTCGCTCTCTCTCTCAGATCAGTAATGCAGAGCACCATTCACAGCTACACCTCAAAGACGTAATGTGAGGCAGCACGAGTGTGCGGCACATGAGCGTGGCCTGGCGTTTTGCATCTACCCAAGAAAATCCTTGGATATACGGAGCGAGGGAAGATTAAAAAAGCCCAGGCGAGCAGACTGCCGCTGTTCACTCTATTTGTGACTTGCCATACGAGCCGCCCACAAAGAATATGAATTTGGCTGCTGTTTGAACAAGAAAGACGCGAGCAGCAGACAGAGGGGGACACAGAGAGACAGCAGACACTGCCTCCATACGGAGATCTGGAATACATGGAGCCTGAAGTGTATAGAGTACACACACATACATACATATGTGTGTATAATTAGAAATACCAATCATATAGGTAGGTACTGTACTAGTGCATCTCAAAAAATAGAATATCTTTGAATTACAGTCAATAAAAACCCAAATATCAGTGTCTCAGAAAATTTTAATATTATATTAGACCAATCAGTACTTTTGGCAGTGTGGGCAGTCTGCCAAGTCCTGCTGGAAAATGAAATCCACATCTTCGCATCTACATAAAAGTTGTCAGTAGCAGAGGGAAGCTGTAAGATATGAAGTGCTGTAAGATTTTGTGGGAAAACAAAACTGCACCGACTTTAGACTTGATAATAAAACACAGTGGACCAACACCAGCAGATGACAGACATGACTCTCCATTAAACATCACTGATTGGTGGAAACTTCACACTAGACCTTGAGCAGTTTGGACTGTGTCTCTCCACTCTTCCTCCAGACTCTGGAGGACATTTGTCCCTTGATTTACAAATAAAATGTAAAATTTACTGATGATCAGTGATGGCTTGGAGAGTCATGTCTGTCATCTGCTGGTGTTGATCCACTGTGTTTTATTATCAAGTCTAAAGTCAGTGCAGTGTTTTCCTGGAAAATCTCCTTTATGGAGATGGGGCTTTCATTTTCCAGCAAGATTTGGCACCTTGCCCATACTGCCAAAAGTACCAATTGGCCTTATACAGTATTCTAGCTTTCTGAGACACTGATGTTTGGGATTTCATAGGCTGTAAGCCATAAACATTTTAAATTAAATGACTAAAATAAAGTAACTTTTCAATGATATTCTCCTTTGTTTGAGATGCATTACTTTATTATTATAAAGCAGATCTAATTGAAATGATCACTTCCAGAAGACAGACAGACACAATCAAACAAAATGTGCAAAGAAAGAGAAGGGGATAAATAAACTCAGTGTGTAAAATGTAAATATGACATTAGTCACAGGGTTATAGGCTTTTTATACAGTTTCAGGATGCTTGTTGTAGATTTGCTCATTTAATCACAAATACATTTGTGCTGATGATTCTGGCCTCTGCAATTAATCAATCCCGAAAGGCTGCAATTAATGCATTTTGCTCAGTGTTATGCCCGCTGCACGCATCTGCCTAAAAATAGCTAGCTGAGCTCATTAAGTGAGCGCGCTGACGAATCACGGGAATTTTTCATCATGTGTTTAGGTAACACACAGACAGAGAGTCTTATGGTAATACACTAACCATCGCTAATCACAATTAATAATCACAATCACCGTGCCAATCAGGGTATTCACTATTGTTATGTGTGTGAGTGTTGTGCATTTTAGGTCTTATACAGACTGGATGGATGAAGAATGAAGACACATTTATTATCATTATTATTATCATTATACACTCTGCTCTGCTGTCAGTGTACTTTTAACACCTGCACACTTTAAATTTGTTACATTTTACATTAAATTATGTACATATAATCTGTTACTGTGATTAATTATGTGAGTATTCAAATTAAATTGTCTTTTATTTTTGCTTTGTCCATCATGCAACATTTTGTATTGATTATTATTATTATTTTTTTTTTTTTATAAAAAAAAAAAGTTTTATAAATACTGTTACTCCAATCAGCAGCATTGGGCTCCTCTAATCAGTTCACTGGAATGGCTATCTATGTTCATGTACTCATTTCTTTAGTTAAAATGTATTTTAATACAAAAGTGAAGGTCAAGTTGAGGTCTGAAAGACCAGGTTTGACAGCCATAATAATAATAATTACAATTTATTTTCTTTTGTTACTTTTTTTATGGGGTGAGTAACACAAAACTAACAAAATACAAAATTACTTTTACTGGTAACTAGTTACTTTTATAGTGCAGTAACTCTGTTAGTAACTCAGTTACTTTTTTGGAGAAGTAACTAGTAACTATAACTAATTTCTTTTTTTAAAGTAACACTGGTGGGCAGTGTGCCAATTCCTGCTGGAAAATGAAATCGCATCTCAATAAAAGTTGTCAGAAAAGGGGAAGCATGAAGTGCTGTAAGATCCAACAAACCAAGACTAATAATTATAATTTAGAGCTAAACATACGACTGATATTAGATTTAACAAAACAACTGTTGTTCTTAACCACATACAGTGCTGTGAAAAAGCATTTGCCCTCTTACAGATTTTTTTTATCTGTTTTGTTTTTTGTCATACTCACATTTTTTTTTTTCAGACTATCAAACAAACGTTAATATCAGACAAATATAACCAAACTAAATAAATGATCATTTTTATTTATTAAGTGAAAAAAGCTATCCAAACAAATCTGACTCTGAAGTTGTTTTGGTGCACTGTTCTACTGTGTGGGCAGTGTGCCAAGTCCTGCTGGAAAATGAAATCTGCGTTCCAATAAAAGTCTGCACTGACTTTGGGCTTGATATAACACAGTGGATCAACACCAGCAGATGACATGACTCTCCATTAAACCATCACTGACCATCTTTGCATTACATGATTTATACACAATTAATTACACAAGCACTGCTTAATATAATATATATATATATATATATATATATATATATATATATATATATATATATATATATATATATATATGTGCAATTACATAACCTGTACACCTGTAATATATACAGTACAGGCCAATCCTTTGGACACACCTTCTCTTTTTCAATGCGTTTTCTTTATTTACATTGTAGATTCTCACTGAAGGCATCAAAACTATGAATGAACACATGTGGAGTTTTATGTACAAAATAGCCACTCTTTTGCTCTGATTACTGCTTTGATTACACACTCTTGGCATCATTCTCTCAATGAGCTTCAAGAGGTGGCCACCTGAAATGAAAAGTTTTCCAACTGTCTTGAAGGAAGGAAGGAGTTCCCAGAGGTGTTTATTAGCACTTGTTGCCCCTTTGCCTTCTTCACTCTGTGCTCCAGCTCACCCCAAACCTCAAATCTGGATTGGGTTCAGGTCCGGTGACTGTGGAGGTTCAGCTCATTTTTTATTAAGTACATAAAACTCCACATGTGTTCATTCATAGTTTTGATGCTTCAGTGAGAATCTACAATGGAAATATCAGTCATGAAAATAAAGAAAACGCATTGAAAAAGAGAAGGTGTATCCAAACGTATAGCTTGTACTGTATATAATGCTAATCCTGATTAAGCATCGAACTGAATTACTTCGCTTTGCTTCTACTGATCAATCAAATAAACCCTTTGAGAGTCTGATACAATGCTTAATGCAGTGCAAGGTGGTAAAAATAGAGCCCAATAAGTCAGTGGAAGGTTTCTGTAAATAACACATTTTGTCAAAATTCTATTAAAACCCCTGACATGCCGAGGACTAAGGTTTCAAACGTACAAAAATATCTTCTGGCTTGAGAAGCTGGAGCTGAAGCTGGTCTCAGCCTGCATCTCTTTTTAATAGATTAGGTTACGGCCCTTCAGGTCGGTGGATGTAAATAAGGAAAGGGATATATGTCTGCTTTTATGACCCACAAAGCAAAGAAGTCTTTCTCAGTGGTGCCACTTTTCACTTTTCAATCTAGAGGTTGTTCTGAGGTGAGAGCGAGAAGAGCGAGAGGCGCGAGAGGCGCATTTGTTCAACAAAAGCACCACAAAGCACACACGAACACCATGGATCGATGGCTCACTCTAATCTCGGTCAACACAAAGGGAAAAGCGCGTGAAGGAAGAAGGAAAAAAGGTAAGAAACAAATAAAGAGAGGGAGCGAGGGGGTGAGGGGTAGTGGCAAAGACAGAAAAGGAGAGAATCTGAGGGTGAAAATGGTACAGATGTTATTACAGATGAAGATAACGGTTGAAGCAGAGAGATCAGACTAAATAAACCTCTTCATGCCTCCAATCAGTGGAGGTTACTGCTGATTGTATTGACAAAGGTGTCCCACATATCCTTTCAGATCAGGCAAGAAGTGGCACAGAACTGAAGATGGCTATCAGACTCAATCCAAACAGACAATTAATCAATCAATCAATCAATCAATCAATCATGGCAGGTACTGCACCAGGATTCAGAAGTACAGAGAGAAAAATGAACACAAGCTTGGGTTACAGTATATAAACTGCATTTGAGCATGAATAGTTTCTGTAATTAGGAAACTCAGGAAGTTATGTAGAAAATGCATTTAATTTAATTTAAGTTAATGACTTCAGTACTATGAGGCATCAGCAGGAGAGATCATCAACAGATCATCTTGCTGCTTTTCATCATTTTCATGTGGTGAAGCTATTTCTTGGGGCAATCATAATCCTTCTGTACCGATCCATCTACCAAACAACCAATTTCATCAAACATCTCTCTATCTGTCTATCTATCCACCCTTCCATCCACCCACCCACCTACTCAACCATCCATCCATTCACTTACCCATCCATCTATTCAACCATCCATTCACTTACCCACACACCTTCTCAACCATCCATTCACTTACCCATCAATCTACTCAACCATTCATTCACTTACCCACACACCTTCTCAACCATCCATTCACTTACCCATCCATCTACTCAACCATTCATTCACTTACCCACACACCTTCTCAAACATCCATTCACTTACCCATCAATCTACTCAACCATCCATTCACTTACCCACCCACCTACTCAACCATCCATTCACTTACCCATCCATCTACTCAACCATCCATTCACTTACCCATCCATCTACTCAACCATCCATTCATTTACCCACCCACCTACTCAACCATCCATTCACTTACCCATCCATCTACTCAACCATCCATTCACTTACCCATCCATCTACTCAACCATCCATTCACTTACCCATTCATCTACTCAACCATCCATTCACTTACCCACCCACCTACTCAACCATCCATTCACTTACCCATCCATCTACTCAACCATTCATTCACTTACCCATCCATCTACTTACCCATCCATCTACTCAACCATCCATTCACTTACCCATCCATCTACTCAACCATCCATTCACTTACCCATCCATCTACTCAACCATCCATTCACTTACCCATCCATCTACTCAACCATCCATTCACTTACCCATCCATCTACTCAACCATCCATTCACTTACCCATCCATCTACTCAACCATCCATTCACTTACCCATCCATCTACTCAACCATCCATTCACTTACCCATCCATCTACTCAACCATCCATCCAGGTGTGACCGGCCGACCGAAATTACTCCAAAAGGACATGAACAACTCATTCAGGAGGTCCCAAAAGAACATAGATCAACATCCAACAAGTTCCAAGAACACAAAGGCCCATCTCACATTTGCCAACAAACATCTTCATTATCCCCAAGACTTTGCAGCGCTTTCAGACCTCAAATAATGCAAAGAAAACAAATTCATATTCATAGAGTTTTAGGAGTTCAGAAATCAATATTCAGTTGAATAACCCTGGTTTTTAATCACAGTCTTTAAGCATCTTGGCATCATGTTCTCCTCCACCAGTCTTACACACTGCTTTTGGATAACTTTATGCTGTTTTACTCCTGGTGCAAAAATCCAAGCAGTTAAATCAAAGAAAATCATAATTTTTTAAGTGGTCTCCTTTTTTTCCAGACCTGTATTTGTCTGATAAATATATGATACAAGTATGATAAAGAATAAATAAAATGTGTATTGCATGAGAATGAAACAAAAAGGGATTAAAATGGTTAAAACTGTTATTTAGGCACAAACAGAAAGCCAACTCCACAGTCCTACCTGTGGGACTGGCAGGTGTAAAGCACTAATGTACTCCATCCTGTGTCCCCAGAAAAATGATCAGGACATCCCTAAAGGCCAATCAGGTGTCTCCATTCACTGTCAGTGTATCGGTGCAGTGTGACAGAGGGCACTCTGGCTGAACACTTAAAAGGAGGTGTGGACAGAAGCTATTACATGGGACACCACTCTCCACTCATTCAGACTTAACAGCGATAACACCAGACCTGACAGACTTTTAGCCATGTGAGGCCCGAGGGCTGCTCACAAAATGGACTGTGTGAGAGGCTACAGGAGGTCTGGTGTCCTGCTGCTGTGAAAGAACATCAGGAAGATCAATACCCTACCCTAAAACAAACTCCACTAGCTCTTAAACCAGAGCTGTGAATGCATGCACAATATCTATACATCAGTTTTATAGCTTCAGACTGTTTAATAATCAATTAAAGCTGTATTGCTGATACATGAACAGCATGATTAATGCTGGAATTAATGCTGGTGCTCCACAAAGGGTTTAGGATAATCAGATCTAAAACTGTCTAATAATGCTTTATAAGCATGATTATAAGCTCAGCGTACAATTAACGGTAACACTTTCTATAAATGGCATAGTAACATAATGTGCCATTGTACAGTCTTAAGTAAAGTGACAGATACATAATAATACAGTTCTGGAAAAAATAAAAGAGCATATAAAAATTATGAGATTCTTTGATTTTACCAAATTGAAAACATCTGAGGAATCAAGAGGAAGTTGAATGATCACAAGCCATCAAACCACCAAACTGAACTGCTTGAATTTTTGCACCAGGAGTAAAGCAGCATAAAGTTATCCAAAAGCAGTGTGTAAGACTGGTGGAGGAGGAGAACAAGATGCCAAGATGGATGATGCCTCAACACCAGGAGAGTGAAAACTAGCACATGCCTCCTCTGATACATGTGAAGCAAGCCATGGCTTCTGTATGCTGCTAATACTGACATTACATCTCACCATCTACCAACCCCACAAGGCCAGCTGTGCTCTCTCGGACTCTGGCTGCTGATGGCAAACTCCTGATCATAGTGGCAGCGCCTTAGTCTGCTGGACTGAACTGGAAACCCCTGATTCCAAACCTCTGAACTGTACTCTGAGTTATGTGTAGGCATGTGTGATACCCCTACTCTACAAAACCAAGTCAACAAGTTCTACACTGAACGGCGTATTCAGCATATTTAGCTGAGTATGGATGATACCCAACTCATAACTCATAATACACTGCAAAAAACTAAATCTTAGCAAGTGATTTTTTTTCCAATTTAAAGCCCCACTAGGTAGGATTTCCTTGATTTTTTATCTTTTTAAAGAAGTAAAATTACAGCTTGAAACTCACTGCAGCGCTGCATTGAGGTGTAATAGGAGGAATAGCGGTGCTCTCGTGTCTGTGCCGGAGCTCCTCTGAGCTCAAACCAGACTCTGTAAGTTTTCCGAGGCGGCCGCGACCAACGCTCACGAGAACTGCGACCTGCTTTCCGACCTTCAGTTCTAACAGTTCTACAAGAACTACTGGTTCATTCTTTACAAACTAACATACAGACACTCTGGCAGAAGCTGGAAAGAGATCGAATATGTCTGTGAAAGCCAGAAAACGAGAAAGAGAAACTAATTCGCCTGAAACATTTATTACACTCTGCAACTGTAGGGGGAGCCCACGAGCACAAAATCTCAATCCTACCTAGTGGAGCTTTAAGGCAATAAATCTTATTTTCTTCTCTGATAAGACTATTTTGCTTATTTTAGGGATAATTATCTTAATCATTCTTACTTAGAATTTGTACCTTATTTTAAGTCATTTGAACTTAAAATAAGCACAATTAAGCAGCAATTAATCAAGTTATTCTGATTCTTGTGTCCAAAAACAGTGACTTTTTTTGCTTGATTTAAGTGTTACTTCACTCATTTTGAGACTTTGCCATTGCTTTTTGTAAGAAATCTTACTAAGAAAATTTTGCTTACCCCATTGGCAGATTTTTTTGCCTAATATACATATATTTGTCTTAATTTGCATATATTTTGTCTAGTTTTTGCCAATGGATTTTTTGCAGTGTACACACACACACAGAGCCACACAAACTGTTTCTCTCCTTGATCTGAGTCACATTGCCAAGGCTTCTATTGGCCTTTCTGTGCCACCTTTACCTCAGACACCCTCCAGCTGACAACCTCCACCATCACCTCCACCACCACCACAGTCACAGTCACCGTCGCATCGCGTCCACAAGCCCACCTCCACCCCCTTCTCCAGCCTCGGGAGGACGGCAGCCCCGTCATCTGCTTCCTGGCGGGGGTGCAATCACTCCGACATCGGGGGTCTGCCAGCCTTAATCACCGCCGAGCATGGATGCAGGCGAGGGGAGAGATTACGGCAAGCCGTGCGGTCGCCCCTTTTCAAAATGCCAACCACAGTCAGGGCAGGAGGGTTTAAATACCACTCAAATGTCAGCGTGAGGCCCCACAAGTCAAACTAAATTACCTCCTACCTACTCCAGCTCCCCTCGCTGCACTCGCAGGTGTGGGAGTGTGTGTGTGTGTGTGTGTGTGCGTGCATGCGTGGGAGTTTAGTCGCTAAAAAAAGATATCCATATGCACACACATATACACACACAAACACACACACGAAAAAGAAAAAGCTAATCAAACAAAACAAGTACACTGCAACAAATCCATTGGCAAAACTAGACAAAATATATGCAAATTAAGACAAATACATGTATACTAAGCAAAGAAATCTGCCAATGGGGTAAGCTAAATTTTCTTAGTAAGATTTCTTACAAAAAGCAATGGCAAAGTCTCAAAATGAGTGAAGTAACACCTAAATCAAGCAAAAAAAAGTCACTGTTTTTGGACACAAGAATCAGAATAACTTGATTGCTGCTTGATTGTGATTATTTTGAGTTCAAATGACTTAAAATAAGGTACAAATTCTAAGTAATAATGATTAAGACAATTATCCCTAAAATAAGCTAAATAATCTTAATCTTTTTATCCCTAAAATAAAAAATAACACTTACACAATGCTTAGTAAGACAAAAATCTTATCAGAGAAGAAAATAAGATTTATTGCCTTAAATTTAGAAAATTTCACTTGCTAAGATTTATTTTTTTGCAGTGTAAAAACAGAGAATATTCACCCACAAACCCACACAGATACACACAATTACTTACTCCGCAAAACACTTAGGGGTGGGCGGGCAATATGAATATCAATAAATAATATCACAATTTAATAATAAATAAATACTACAATACTATTGTAATACTACAATATTCTTGGCGATACTCTAATATGTAATTGGACTGCCTTTAGCTTTGATTGCTGGGGGTTGAATTTTTGCACCAGGAGTAAAGCAGCATAAAGTTATCCAAAAGCAGTGTGTAAGACTGGTGGAGGAGGAGAACATGATGCCAAGATGCATGAAAACTGTGATTAAAAAACACCAGGGTTATTTGACCAAATATTGATTTCTGAACTCTTAAAACTTTATGAATATTAACTTGTTTTTTTCTTTGCATTATTTCAGGTCTGAAAGCGCTGCTTCTTTTTTGTTATTTTAGCCATTTCTCATTTTCTGTAAATAAATGCTCTAAATGACAATATTTTTATTTGGAATTTGGGAGAAATGCTGTCTGTAGTTTAGAAAATAAAACAAAAATGTTCATTTTACTCAAACATAAACCTGTAAATAGCAAAATCAGAGAAACTGATTCAGAAATTCATTTTTTTTCCAGAGCTGTACATAAACTATAGTCTCTAGATATTATTTAATGGGAAATAAGAACAGTCTAGATTAGGTATATCCTGATGGCCCTGTCATAGAAATAATAAATATAGGCATATATACATATATTTGTAAGTATGTATTTATATTATTTATAATTACTATATAATATTTTAATTTCTGAACAGTGGCAACCCAATAATGGCCCTATGATAAAGTAATATCAGCATATTTTGGGAATTTTAACATATATTTGAGATAATGGTATTTAGATATGTTGGCGATAATATTGTGTAATATCTATTTTTGAGTTTTCTGATCGATAGGCTTTTTATTTTTTTTTTACTATAGTGCTCACACTAAACGTCTACCCATACACACACACTCACACTCGCACACAATCAGAGACACACACTGAGGCCTTTATGGAGCAAAAGGTATCGATCTGCAGGGGGAGATGTGATACTCCAATAAGTGTTTTTGCACCTTCCAATGTACTGCAGATACCGAGGGAAGAGGCAATATATTACAGCGTAAAGCTCTGAAGACAGAGTGTGAAGTTGCCCTGAGGGAGGATCGATTACCTTCACACCGGCCGGAGTCCTGCTTCAGCCCCGAACCCAACAACAACACAAACATTAACTTCACCATGACGCTCTCCATGATCTTCTACTAAACATCACCTGCTAACACAGACTCTATTGACCCCGCAATCGCGCCCAGCATTGATTAGCCACTGCATTAACAGCCCGATATCGATTCAATGTAAAGTTTGTGTGTTTTGCTGATACAGCGAACTGCAGGCCCGTCACAGCCTGCAGCGAGCATCGATTACACACCGACACAGACGTGTATCAATTATAAATAAAACAGACAAGAAGCTCTAGACTGACACACACACACATATAACCAAACTAGAGCTTAGATCAGCCCCAAAATATCCAGCCTGAGCTCGCCCCGCCCCAAAAACTGTCATTATGAGCCCGAGCCTGAGCCCCAATTAAACCCGACATTTTTTTTCAGTAAGCAGAGCAGTAAAAGTGAGCTTTTAAAACATTTTCAGGCTGTTTGAATCAGCAAAATCTGTTCAGAATGATGCTGCAACATTAACATTGCAAAACTGAAGAAGCATAGACCTATTATTAAATAAATAAATAAATAAATCTAAAAAATAACAATGATTTTTGCTTGATTAAGTCTTACTTTACTCATTTTTTTAAGTACGTTATAATGTGCATATTTCACAGAACGAGTTCTGACATGATTTCTGGAACAAAAATTTAAGCTTTTAAAACATTTATTAGGCTGTTTCAATGAGCGAAATGTGTTCAGAATGATGCAAATTAACATTGCAACACTGAAGAAGCATAGACCTATTATTTAAACAAATAAAAAAAGCTAAATCTCAAAAATAACAATGATTTTTGCTTGATTAAGTCTTACTTCACTCATTTTGAGATATTGAGATTATTTAAAAAAAAATGAACTAAGCAAACTTAGCTTATCCCATTGGGAGATTTTATTGCGCAATATAAGTACGTAATAATGTGCATAACATACGTTTCAAAGAACGAGTTCTGACTCTGACTCTGAAACTGACATTTTTAGTAAGTGGAGCAGTAAAGGTGAGCATTTAAAACATTTTCAGGCTGTTTAAATCAGCAAAATCTGTTCAGAATGATGCTTCAACACTAACATTGCAACACTGAAGAAGCATAGACCTATTATTTAAAAAAAACTAAATCTTAAAAATAACAAGTCTTACTTTACTCATTTTGAGATATTGAGATTATTTTTTTTTATTTAACTAAGCAAAATTAGCTCATCCCATTGGTAGATTTTATTGCTCAATATGACACGATTTCTGGAACAAACATTTAAGCTTAAAACCTTTTTTTAGGCTGTTTGAATGAGCGAAATTTGTTCAGAATGATGTTAATTAACATTGCAACACTAAAGAAGATCTGTTATTTAAAAAAACTAAATCTAAAAAAACTAAAAGTTAAATTATTTAATTAAAACAATAAAACAGAGAAAATCTTATTTTTCTTAGATGAGATTTTTTGTCTTACTAAGCATTTCAACTGTAAAATTATTTAGCTTATTTTAGGAATAACACTAACAATCTTAATAAACTTTTACCTTATTTTAAGTAATCTGAACTCAAACTGAGCACAAAAAGGTCACAAATCAAGTTATTCTTTTCGTGTCCACATTCAAGCAACAAAAAAAAAGATTTTTGCTTGATTTAGTCTTTCTTTATTCAGATTATTTAAAAAAATGAACTAAGCAAAATTAGTTTATCCCATTGGCAGATTTTATTGCTCAATATAAGTACGTAATAATGTGCATAATGTATGTTTCATGGAACGAATTCTGACACGATTTCTTGAACAAAAATTAAAAACAGAAATTTTTTAAGGAAGTAGAGCAGTAAATGTGAGCTTTAAAACATTTTCAGGCTGCTTGAATGAGCGAAATCTGTTCTGAATAATGGAAATTAACATTGCAACACTGAAGAAGCATAGACCTATTATTTAAAAAACTAAATCTTAGGAAGTTAAATTATTAAATTAAAAGGCAAAATAAAAAATCAGTGACTTAAAAGTTCCACTTTATTTTAAATAATCTGACCCCAAATTGAGCACAAAAAGGTCACAAATCAAGTTATTCTTATTGTGTCCACACAAAAACAATGATTTTTCTTTGATTAAGTCTTAGTTAATCAAACTTTTTTTTTATACATCAAACTTATAGTCTATATGCAAAAACACAAAAAAAACTTTAGTAAGGCTATGCACGGCACTGCACAGCGCTGCACACCTAAAAACACTTTAAAAACAGTTCGATTTGTTACTTTGCTATATTGTGATTATCACTCCATAGCTTTATATAAAATTTTAAAAAGCATTAAAAAACAGACGCCTATGTCACAGAATTTTTTTTTTTTTTTGAGGCCGACCCAACTAGGCCCGAGTAAAGTGGTGGGAAATTTAGGCCCGAACTTGGGCCAGGCTGGGTCAGGCCTAGATTTCCCACCACAAAATAGCAAAAATAGATTGTTTCAAAAGTATTTTCTATTCTTAATCCATGTTAAATTACATTAGATTAGAGGAAAGTCAACGTTTAGGCCTGTGAATCATTGATTTGTTCTTGATAAACGTTTTCTTAAATAATAGGTCTATGCTTCTTCAGTGTTGCAATGTTATTTAACATCATTCTGAACAGATTTTGCTCTTTTAAACAGTCGGGTTTGGGCAGAGAGTCTGAGCTCTAAACCAAACTAAACCACACAGCACACTGAACCCAGCAGCTGCTAACCCAACAGGCCGAGGGCACCAGCTCTTAGGAATGAATGATGGAAGCCATTATGGACGACACACTGAAGGTGGAGCAGAGCGGCTCATCTGTTCAGGCCTTCATTTGTTTGGCCCGTCACCTCCTCAACCCCGTCCGCCGCGTGCCAGAAGAACCGCCGCCGGCCGGACTGGCAGCTCCAGATCCGAGCCTGTCGTTCAGCACTGACGGACTGCGCCCACCACGCCCCCTGCCCACCCCTAAACCTCAACCCCAGAGCCAATCACAAGGAGTTATTACACAATGATGGAGCAAAGCTTCATAGCTGCTGCTGTTTTCTGAATGGTGGGTGAGTGTGGAGTGTGGTAGAGATGTAAAACGTAATATATCACCATTTAAAATCCTTTAATTTTCGGGTTTTTCTATAATTCTATAATCGGGTGCTCCTTATGTATGATGAATTCTACCAGTCAGGTTAAGATTAAGGAGCAGTGAAGCCATTCCACTGAAGTACAGTGTTATAAGGGAGTTTTCAGTGAAGTTTCTCCAGCACTAAGGCTTGGTGCAGCAGCATTAGCATTAGCCGCTAACTGCAGTGCGAGCTCTTTTGCAGTTCAGAGGCGAGTATACCAATCTGTGTCTGTTCATCTCACTTTATTAACACAGAATATAGGAGTGCTTTAGGGTTAGTGATAGAGATAAAAACTAAACTAGCTCATTTTATCATGTTTTTTTTGCTAATACAGCTCTGTTCCAAGCATTTTAACAATTTAAATACTTCAATAAAATTCTGTACGTTTCATAGAACTAGTTCTGACACGATTTCTGGAACATTTTAAAATAAAAGTTATAAAAAAAAAGAAAAAAAAAAGTATCCTTTATGTTACATGATGATTTTTCACACTGCAATTTGTGTACGGTAATTAAATTAGCTTATCCCATTGGCAGATTTTATTGCTTAATATAAGTACGTAATAATTTGCATAATGTATGTTTCATAGAACGAGTTCAGACACAATTTCTGGAACAAAAAATTTAAACTAAATCTTAGGAAGTTAAATTATTAAATTAAAAGGCAATAAATCAGAGAAAATCTTATTTTTCTTAGATGAGATTTTTTCTCTTACTAAGCATTTCAACTGCTAAATTATTTATCTTATTTTAGGAATAACACGAGTAATCTTAAATCAGCCTGACTTTAAAAGTTCCACCTTATTTTAAGTAATCTGAACTCAAATTGAGCACAAAAAGGTCACAAATCAAGTTTTTCTTATCATGTCCACATTCAAGCAAAAAAAAAAAAAGATTTTTCCTATGATTATTTTTTATATTGAGCTTATAGTCTATATGTAAAAACACACAAAAAACATTAATAAGGCTATGCACTGCACTGCACAGTGCTGCACACTTAGAAAAAGGTTAAAAACAGTTTGATTTGTTATTTTGCTATATTGTGATTATCATGCCATATCTTTATATATATATAAAAAAACATTAAAAATGTTATTTTAATTTGTAGGAAATTAAAAAGTCTGAAGATCTGGATTAAACAAGGTCTGTGTTAAAAGCTTCCTAAACCCCTGTATAATAAACTGAACCATAAACAAATTATCTCAGTCTAACACACACCTACACACACACACACACACTAATGTGTGAAAAGTCAACAGCAAATCCAATCACAGCTAATACTCAACTCTGTAATGGCTAATTAAGAAGAGGACAGATAATTACGCTGCTCAAATTAGGTTAGTTAACTGGACATTTTTATCCCCTGCATTTTTTACACTTCTTTATTTACTATAATGAGATTGCCGAACCTTTCCCACTGCCCACTCTGATTTATGGAATTTGATGCATTAGTAAACAACGCTAAACGCAATCCTCTCTGTATAATAATCTGTATAGCTCTAAAAATCATCAACCAGCATCAGATTCTGCTTTATGTATCATTTTTTTATTATTATTATTATTATTATTATTATTATTATTATTATTATTATTATTATTATTATTATCATTATTTGAGAAATAGTCTAAATGGGGTTGTGATGAAGTGAAGGCTTTTAAAAACAAATATTATATATCTAATTTTGAACCACTGATTAGCTACATGATGTGAAGAGGATATGTTTTACTGAATTAGCAATATTACTGATTAGGAGGCTGAAATACTGGGATTCAGTCAGATACTGATATTATTTAAGCAATAGAACACGAGAGGGAGTGTGTTATTACGAATAACTTCACGGCTGTGATTTGGTAGTAGGCACGAGCCGAAGGCGACCTCGAGTGTTCTATTGCTTTTATACAACAGTTTTTTTTTTACTTACAAAATAAATAAAGAAAATAAATTAAAGAACTTTAAGAAATTCAGAATGAATATGCTTTAATATGGACTGAGCCTTCCGCCAAAAAGTAGTTCCACAACAACTGTAACAGAACTGAAACTTAACTACAAAACAGTGTATGGTTCATACAGACTAACACCACGAAAGTTAGCTTGAAAGCAGAATTGGGAATAAGTGAAAATGGTAACATTAGGAGCGTGAAATAACGCTAATACTCTCCTCTCCTGCTCCGTGGAGTCGTCTTTAGGTAAAAGCTGCGCGTTTTTTGAGCATTTTGCTGGACTGTGGTTAGGTTAACGTAGCTAGCTTTAGCTCAGCATTAACTTAGCTTAGCCTAGCCTGGCCTGGCTGGTAATGCTTCTCTGCATTTTGCCTCTTTATACCGACATTAACCTGAAAAAAAAACTAATATCCGAATACCAAATTTAAAACCCGAATACCTACTCAACCAGTGAATATCCGAATACCTGAATACTCGGGTCCAGTCCTATTATTAAAGCAGAGCAGCCATCTTCTATGTGTAATAAACACAGATTTTATTTATTTGAAAAATCAGCAAATCATTATCAGGCACATTTCACTCCACAGGAGAATCAGTAATCTCAGCCGGCAGTGATGGATTGAATGGAGCCCCACAGTTTATTACTGTGACTCAATAACTGCTTTCCCATCTGACTCAAAAGCACCTTGATGAAGGCGATGATGACATAAGGACCAATCATATTACATTTCCCTTTTTTTGTGTTCAAACTGAGCCATCGCAAAAGCTGAGGACAAAACTCTTCCCTTATCAGTGACTTATTGATGTGGTCGATGTCAAACAGAAATATTTAAATTCCTTTTGCTTTTGGATTAATTTAAAACTGTACTTTAAGTACCTTTTTAGTACTTTTTAGTACTAAATATATATAGGCGAGGATGATGATTTTGTGTACTTTGGTACGCAGACACAATATCACAATCTGCAAATCAGTCAATCCCCCCCTGCTGATGACATCCAATCATCTGCGGCACACTGCTGCTGCAGCTCAACCAACCAGCTCTCACTCATGCCCGGGCTCTAAACCCATACATCGCCCAGTGCTCCTCCCAAACTACTCTTTTTTTTTTTTTTTTTTAGACATTTTCAAATTTGAGCTGAGGGTGCAGTCACTTTTGTACATACATTGAAAATTAATGCGGCTCATTTTTGACCCATGTGTGCACTAGACGGATAGCGATAAAAAAAGGGCTTTTATTAAAAAAATAAGACAGCAAATAATAAAATAAGCATGCACTATGAATAAAAACAAGTTAATTGAAGAATATATTGGATACTGAATGACTGAACGAATTTATTGCTAATATTATATATATATATATATATATATATATATATATATATATATATATATATATATATATAAATCGTATAAATCATAAAAACACTCAGCCATACATGAAGATCTGGGTTCATTTAAAAATGTGACGTCCAACCATCTGTGTTTCACCACTGCCAGAGGCACACTGCTGCAGCTCAGCCAATCAGCTCTCTCTCTCCTGCCCAGCCTCTAAACCCATACATCACCCAGTGCTCCTCCCAGACTACCCCTCCCATTTTTTTTTTTTTTTTTTAGCCTTTTTCAAATTTGAGCTGAGGGTGGAGTCAGCTAAAAAATGGACTAACATGTACAGACAATACTCTTTCCTTAACAGTGATTTATTCACATGGACAATGTCAAACAGTAATATTTTAATTAAATTTAAATATATTTAGAACTGTACTTTTAGTAGCATTTAATTTGTATTTCATGCCCAGAGATCATACCTCTATCTATTTCTCTGTAATGACACCATTAGATTTATTTCCATGTTTATTTAGACAGTAACAATGCCAATAACAGAGCAGCAAATAAATAAATAATAATAATAAATAATAAATATTAAATAAATAAATGTACCACAGCTCAAAATCTAATGGCCGGCATTATGACCACTCTGCAGTCCGGTCACGCTCGGCGCTGTCTGACCACGGCTCGGACACGTCTTTGTAATAGTCCCGTAACATGAGAGGGCATTAGTGGGACAGATCCGATGATCGGACAGATTGGAAAATTGAAAGGAAAATTGAATGTGGAGGGAAGCTAAATGGGCCACTCCAGCCGACACAGTCAGAACAGATCAAAATCAAAAGTCCTGCACGGTAATAACGGCCTAATCACAGCCAGGAAACAGGAAAAAAGATGAAAGAATGAAAAGTACCATCCCTGTTTGAACACGGCTGGAGGAACAGACAAGTTTAGCAGCTTTTTAGGACCAACTTAGAGAAAAAAAAAAGCAATTTTTCACAAAGACCCACCTGAGCAGCGGCTGAAAGATGACCGTGATGTTCCTGGCTCCCGGTTTACACAGGAATTTAGTCTCGCCTCCTTCAATCAGGTTATCATCTGCTCCTCCTGAACAGAACCATCAAAAAGAGAGAGAAAAAAATACCAAAAATTAACCCTTTCAGTCCTGAATTATCTCCAGTAAGGAAAAAAAAAAAAAAAAAAAGAATATACATTTTCTGTCTCTTTACCCCTCTTGTTTTGTTATGGGTTACGTTATGTTACAAAATGACCCGTTTTAAAGTTTAAAGATCTAGAAAAAAAGCTAAACGTATTTTTTTCAGTATGAATCTTCTTCTTCTGCTTGCCCTAATTACTGTAATCAACGTATAATATGAAAATGGTTCATCTCACATATTTTATCTTTTATCACATATTTGTAATAGCAGTAGTGAAATGCAAAAAAAAAATAATAAATAAATAAATAAATAAAAAATGACAAATGAACATAAAAAGAGAGTTAATGCACAGAAAAAATCCAAATAAATTAAATATTATATATACATTTTTCCCCATTGCACTGGATGTTGCCTGTATGTAATATGTATTTAACGTTATATTTCAAATTTACACTTTTATCTCTAAACAGTGAATAAAAAACATGATTAAAAAAGTGTTCTAAATCACATTAATTAACTTAGTAACAGTTAAAAGTTTAGTTAGTTAGGCTCTACTACTGCTGTTTTACAGTGCAATAGCCACCAGGAAAACAATTTACAGTTTCGTTATATAGTTTACATGTTTCATGGTTTAACAAACAGCTCTCAAACTGTGTTTTGTGCAAAAAAACAAAAAAATAAATAAAATACATGATTTTTATTGTAATGGATGCAGGTTCTAAAAGGGTTCAAGCACAGAACGATATTTTTTATTTTTTATTTTGCAGAACAAAATATTGCAATAAAAATTTTCCTTAAAACATACAGAAGGAGAAAAAGAAGTTCTTGACAAAATTTCTTAGTTTTCTATATTTGTAAGCAGCCCTTATTCCTTAATAGTCTTAAAAATGAATGTTTTTGAGTGTTGTGGTTAGGATTAACAATGTTTTATATTACTACTACTACTACTAAAATTCTAAAATGTTGTGTTTTATTAGGAACACTCAATGGGTTGCAGGCTGAAAGCCCACTTTAGACACATTTAAAGACTTTTCAGTTTTTTGTTTTTTTTTATAAAAACAAAAAAAACATAAGACAAATAAGTTGATGAGCTTATATAAATACAGCTCTGAACAAAAAAATGTTACCAAATTTTACCAAATTGAAAACCTCTAGAATATAATCAAGAGGAAGATGGATGATCACAATCCATCAAACCACCAAACTGAACTGCTTGAATTTTTGCACCAGGAGTAAAGCAGCATAAAGTTATCCAAAAGCAGTGTGTAAGACTGGTGGAGGAGAACATCAACACCACAAGATACATGAAAACTGAGATTAAAAACCAGCAAATAATATTGATTTCTGAACTCTTAAAACTTATTTAAGGTATGTAATTTTTTTTTTTAGTTATTGCAGCCATTTCTCATTTTCTGTAAATAAATGCTCTAAATGAGAAGATTTTTATTTGGAATTTGGGAGAAATGTTGTCGGTAGTTTATAGAATTAAACAACAATGTTCATTTTACTCAAACGTAAACCTATAAATAGCTAAATGAGAGAAACTGATTCAGAGCTGCAGAGTGATTTTTAATAAATCTAATAAGCATGAACAGAAGCAGGAAGAGAAATCACTCATGTTAACACATTCATGTGATTAAACACAGCCAGACAGAGAGATTCAGAATAAGACTCCTCCTCATCTACCAGGGTTCCCCCACATGTTCTCCAGAGGACCCGGAGTTAACAGGGTTAATAAGAAAATCATGACTGGGGTAACTCACTCCTCTCTACAGAGAGCAGCAGAAAGCATGAGAGCGCTTTACTCCTGATTACCTCCACTCATCCACACATCACCAGTACAGCGGACTGAGGGCACGCGAGAGCGCGGCTGGTGCGAGAGCGCGGCTGGAGCGAGAGCGCGGGGTTGTGCACGCCCTGGTGGATCACTGGATATAAATAACAGTAACGTGCATCTCCTCTCGCGCGGCGACAGTGTTATTCATTAAAATTTCACACAGCTTTGAGCCACTGAAGGGACTGCTTTAACTACGCTGCTCTGAACCCGGGCCCACTCGTCTGATAAGCACACACACACACACACACACACACACACGTGGATTTGGATGCGGATCAGTCATTTCACCCACTTTCATCGCTTACCAGCAGCATGAGACTTCTCACACTTCAGAAGCTGAATGGATCAAGAAACTGAATTTAGACACTTACTGAGACATCAGCAGGTGGAAATGGCTATTTATAGGTTTATGTTTGAGTAAAATGACAAACCAAAAAACAAAAAAAACTAATTGTTGTTTTATTCTGTAAACTACAGACAACATTTCTCCAAAACTCCAAATACAAATATTGTCATTTAGAGCATTTACAGTATTTGCAGAAAATGAGAAAATGGCTGAAATAACCAAAAAGATCCAGCAGAGCTTTCAGACCTCAAATAATGCAAAGAAAACAAGTTCTTCATAAAGTGTATTCATAAAGTTTTAAGAAATTAGAGATGGCATCATGTTCTCCTCCTCCACCAGTCTTACACACTGCTTTTGGATAACTTTATGCTGCTTTACTCCTGGTGCAAAAATTCAAGCAGTTCAGTTTGGTGGTTTGATGGTTTGTGATCATCCATCTTCCTCTTGATTAAATTCCAGAGGTTTTTAATTTGGTAAAATCAAAGAAACTCATCATTTTTAAGTGCTCTCTTATTTTTTTCCAGAGCTGTATATACCGCCATCAGCTAACACTTCTGCTTTTAGCTACAGAGCAGCACCAGTGAGCTGGAATTCACTACAGGACACACTAAAACTCAGCTCACTGGTATCACTCAATCATTTTAAACATTTAAACCTGTTTTACTTAATCTTATTTATTCTTAAATTTTATTTGTTTTATTTTAGTTGTTTTATTAGTTCTTTATTTTCTTCTATTAGCTGTCAGGTGTGAAAGTACGATAAGTTTAGGTAAGTAATGAATCCGCAAACTTGTACACAAAGTTAGAAACAAGGTGTCAGTTGAGTAATCATGCTTATAGCAAGACAGAAAAATAAATATATATTTGTGTTTTTAAACAAATTACCACTGCAAGTCTCACGACCCACGAAAAGATCTCTACAACATCGTGTCCCCGAACTCAAAGTCGCTTAAATTCTGCACAGATAACATTTGTCAGAAAAGCCGTGAAACTCTTTATGATTTCCTGCTCCCTTTTCTCATTAAACGAGACAAGAGAATCTTTATCCTTACTAAAAGCTTCTAGACCATCGCTTCTTTTCTCACCGCCGCTTCCATGAAATTCATTTCTGTGGAAGCAATTCGAGTTGCTAAGTGGAAACAGAGCCCACGTCCAATTTTCTCTCCTCCTCCTCCTCCTCCTCTCCTCCGCTCTCCTCCATTCTCTGATGCCAATTCAATTAAGACTCAATTAGGTCTCCAAAACAACCACACTGTGGTCTGGGAGGGGAGAGAGAGAGAGCGAGAGAGAGCGAGAGAGCGAGACACAGAGAGAGAGACAGATGAAGAGCAGCAGACAGGGCTCTTCAGCATTCTCAGATCAAAACGTGGGAACAGACAGAGACGGAAGAAAACACTACATGTGAAGGAGGAGGAAAATAAATCTTTACAGGTGTTTTTAAATAGTTTTAAAAGCACAATAAGGGAGCAGGTAAGGTCAGAAAGGAACTGTGGGGGCAGTAAAAAGGTATTTATCCCTTACAGATTTTGATTAGCTTTTTTGTGACCAAAGAAAGACACAAATTTGATTATTATCCTTGTTAAAATTACAACAATCACTATGACTCAATCCCATAATCCCATTTCACCACTTAGCCCTACCCTTTCTTTTTGAGTGAGTGTAACCCTTTCTCTTGGAACAGAGTTAGAAGGGAAAAGGATGAAATTCTCCTCCCTAATCATCAGAATCGCTAACTTTTAAAATTAAGTAGTTAACTTTAGGGCGTATTTTTTTTGTATTTCTTCAGAAAGGAAAAAGATGGTGCAAAAAATAATGATTATTGTCCATTCCTTAATTCCTCTGTGATGAAGAGCTGAAATTAGCTTTGATTAGCTTTTATTTTACTTTATTCTTCCATTCCGCCTTAACTGCTGCAGCCTCTGCCATCTGTTGCACCATTTAAGGTGGAACTGGAAAGTTAGCTAGCTAGCAACTACTGAGACAAAGTACTAGTGATCTTTTTTATGAATTTGGCCATAAAACATTAAAACTACACATTAAACTCTGGTGATATAGTGCTAATCATCTATTTTACCAAGGAAAATACTTACATTTGTGGGTTTCTAACCAGTGATTCTCACCCCCCTATAAAGGGCTAACAAGCCCAATTCCTTTCCCTAACCTACCCCTAACCTATAAGTGTATTTCTTTTGACCTGTACAATAATGTTTTATGGCTGATTTCTTCATAACAAGCACAAAAAAAATGCGAGTAGTCTCAGTAGACAGATAGCTAGATATGATAACTTTAACTTTCCCATTCCACCTTAAATGGTGCAACAGAAGGCAGAGGCTTCAGCAGTTAAGGTGGAATGGAAACAATAAATAAAATAAAGTTAATTAAAGCTAATTTTAGCTTCCCATCACAGAGGAATTAAGAAATGGACAATAATAATCAATTGCTGCATCACCTAACCCCCTTCTAAAGACATACAAAAAAGACCAAAAAGTTAACTTTTTAAGGGCTTTATAAGTTAACCAGCAATATTTCTTTCTTATTTGCTTTTTTAATTTTTACACCATTCTTTATTTTTCTCCAAATTTTGCTATAAGCCAAATGTCCCACCCATTCAGCTGTTACTGCTTTAGCTGTATATCCCCCATTTCACTAGTGATGCACCAACACCAGGATGGTGAAGACTAGCACACGCCTCCTCCGATACATGTGAAGTCAGACTCCGCCTCTTTTTTTTTTGTTTAAACTGCTGCTGATGCTGTAGCATTTTCGAGTAGCATCACGGCGCTAACGCTCGGAGGAAAGCAGCGCAGCGACTCGGTTCTCTGATACATCAGCTCACAGACGCAGCCTTGTGCTGATCCACATCACCCTAGGAGTGATGAGGGGAAAAAGCGCCGCCATCTACTGTACTGTACCCACCCAGAAAGAGAGAGCAAGACCAACTGTGCTCTCTCAGGGCTCCGGCAGCTGATGGCAAGCTGCTTAACTGCATATAAAAAACACAATCTGTGGCAATATCACCACAATATGGTGTTTTTATCCGTATCAGGAGGTCTTACAAAATAAAATACACAGAAAACAGACAGACTGAGAGACGAAGAAGAACAGCTTGCAATCCAAAGCCAGTTCATTATTAATAGCTATCAAACATTCTGTGAGTGCATATAAGTTGTGTTCCAAACAGATCCAAACCGCACAGACAACGGTTTACCTTTCGGCTTACGGGCATATATCACAAAATTCAATGTTCATCTGGTTGTGTTTGTGCTGCCGGAGAGCGCGGCGGGGGCTTCTGTTCGCCGATACGTGAGGCTTTGTTTCCTGGGTGTTGGTATTGGTGTGGTGAGCCTTGTGCGGAGCCGGCAGGCGCCGGTGTGAATGCCGGGGTCTCTCCCATGCGGCAGGGAATGATCTAGGATTAGAGGCGAGGGTGTGTCCGCGGCGGGGGCCAGACGAGTGTGGAAATGAAGTCTAGTGTGCATAACGCAGGCAAACGCAACACATACACACGTACACACTCTTCCCAGCTCGCCCTCCCCATATAATCAAGCCAGTCAGTGACTTAGTGAAATTGCATTAGCCACACTTCCCTGGGTTTGATTAGAAATGGTTTGATCTGTGATGTATTCTGCCCCCACCACCATCCAGAGAGGAAAGAGAGGGAGACAGGGGCTCACGACGGCTTCTGTAACACCCGCCGTCCCCACGTACACCGTCCCCACGTACACCGTCCCCGCGTACACGCTGGCCCACAAGGCTGTGTGTTCACGGCTTTATCTTTCTCAAGCCTGTGCGCATGTTCAGCATGCAGATTCAGGGCCATGCAGATAACGCTACATACAGTGCGAGCTCAGGTGTAATCCTTCATTTTAAATAGGTGTCAGCGTTATTGACACTGGCCGTGTAATCCAAAAGGTCAACATAGTCAGCCGCACTGCAGCAGGACACGGTGCTGTAGCACAGGGTCCACCATTAGAAAAAAGACCTCACTCACAGGAGAACATACACATTCCTTACATACTAGTGCATCTCAAAAGTGTTTAATATCAACAAATAGATGTATTACACACAGAGTGATCTTATTTTAAGTGTGGGCAGTGTGCCAAGTCCTGCTGGAAAATGAAATCCACATCTCCATAAAAGTTGTCAGCAGCAGAGGGAAGCTAATTATGAAGTGCTGTAAGATTTTCCAGGACTTGATAATAAAACACAGTGGATCAACACCAGCAGCTGTTGCACATGTCTCTCCAAACCATCATTTACTGATCATCAGTACATTTTACATTTCGTTTAAAGTAAATCAAGGGATCAGAGTCTGGAGGAAGAGTGGAGAGACACACAGTCCAAACTGCTCGAGGTCTAGTGTGAAGTTTCCACCAATCAGTGATGGTTTGGAGAGACATGTCATCTGCTGGTGTTGATCCACTGTGTTTTATTATCAAGTCTAAAGATGCAGATTTCATTTTTCAGCAGGACTTGGCACATTGCCCACACTGCCAAACGTTCAAAGTTTGAATGAAACCTTAAGCTGTGATTTATATATCCGCAATTTATCAATATGCAGCGATTGCAGTTGAAGTTTAGTTCACATTATTCCTCATTTTTGCTTAGACTGGACTTCTTCAAAGTCGATATATACGTGTTTAACATTGTGGTTTATCTTGTTGCTGCATTTCAACAAGTGTCTACATGAAATATAATTGTACACGTCATGGAAATAATGTAAATTGTCCTTGATATCTTGATTTTCCTTGAATTTAGAACAATTTTCAGATTTTCGGCTAGATTAGTCGTGCTTACGTATGCCTGCGTAAAAAAAAAAAATAATACATTTTGGCGCGTATACACACACACACGCAAACACACACACAATCCCCAGGCTTCTCTGTAGTGCTGCCCAACTCTTTGCCAGTTTCCCCAGTGTGATTATCAGCAGAGTTGGCACATAGAAGGAAACAGGCAATTTACCGCATTCAGCTAACACACACCACGGCCCACAGCCAGCTGCCAAGACTTACCGGTCCAGCATAAAGGTCGACAGGTGTGTGTGTGTGTGTGTGTGTATAGCCATTCAATTCTTTCGGGCAGAAACCCCCGGCTCTAATAAGATCAGGCCAATTCAATAATTCATGAACTCCCAGCCGTCTGGTTATAATTCCGCTGCCATGTCTTCATGTCTGATTGGCTTCTAATGAGCTACCTCTATTATTAAAATTAATTTGAAGGGACAATATTCAGGCTCCAGCCAGCAGACAGCTGAGGCCGTCAGGGGCTCAGGTTGACAATGCCGGAGAGTGATAAATAAATAAACACAAATTAATACGCAAATGTGGAGAATGAGCTGGATAAATTATTGAGCATGTTAGCACTGGGCAATATCCCAGTATTTTAAATATGACAGAAAATCACAGAAAAAAAGTGCCATGCACACGTGCACTCACGAGCATATAAACGCTCATGCACTCCAGATGCATGCATAAACAGAGAACTAAAAAAAATATATATATATCTTAATCTGGCTTGTGTAATTCTATTCTGTAAGTCTATTGGGAATTGAGAGTTTTAACATATCTTTGTTCATTAACAGCTCCTATCATTTGTAATATTAATAGAGGGTTGTATTAATAAAAGAACCTGGATTCAACTGAATTGAGGGAAAAGCAACAGTTTATTTTATACATTTTATTATTTAACGCTGAAAGACATATTGGGTATGACCAAGGGGTTAATCCCATTTAACCCCTTGGCTGTGCCCCTGTTTTTTTCTTGTTCACACTGTAGGGTGTAGGGTGATTACGATAACCACTATATTACAATAATTTAATGTGTAGTTTCAAAGTCTATTCATGCAAATGCGACACTAGTAAGGAACAGGGGTGTCGCCATGTTTCCCCACCAATGCAGCAGGTCTGGACGCTGGGTGGTGAGACCTGTAAAACCTAAGCTAAGTAAACAGGACTGTAATTTGTAAAAAAAAAAAAAAATATTCAAACATCAATATAAGTAAAACAAGTGCTTAATGTGATGTTAATCTACACAGATTTCTCTCCGGAAAACTGTTTATTTGGGTAAGTAAAACAGTTCTGTTTATTTACAGTAAGCTTAGATTTCCAGATTACACTAAAGCTGGAGCATTAGTGGGTAATTGCTAGCAGTAGTGCTAATGATGCTCTAGCAGTGCTAGCTGGGCTTAACAGCAGGCTACAGGCTGATTATACTCACCTCTGAACGTGTAGCTGTATAATGCTGTACTTCAACAGAGAGGCTTTACTGCTCCTTAAGACCTATATAAATTTTTAAGTTTAAGATTTTAAGTGCACCTTATAGTGCAAAAAATACTGTATGTCACATACAGCTCTAGAAAAAAAATAAGAGACCACTTCAGTTTCTGAATCAGTTTGTCTGATTTTGCTATTTATAGGTTTATGTTTGAGTAAAATGAACATTGTTGTTTTTTTCTATAAACTACAGACAACATTTCTCCCAAATTCCAAATAAAAATATTGTAATTTATTTGAGCATTTATTTGCAGAAAATGAGAAATGGCTGAAATAACAGAAAAGGATGCAGAGCTTTCAGACCTCAAGTAATGCAAATAAAACAACAAGTTCATATTAATAAAGTTCAGAAAAGAGTTCAGAAATCAATATTTGGTGGAATAACCCTGGTTGGTTTTTAATCACAGTTTTAATCACATGCATCTTGGCATCATGTTCTCCTCCTCCACCAGTCTTACACACTGCTTTTGGATAACTTTATGCTGCTTTACTCCTGGTGCAAAAATTCAAGCAGTTCAGTTTGGTGGTTAGATGGTTTGTGATCATCCATCTTCCTCTTGATTATATTCAGGAGGACTCCATTAAGAGATAAAACAATCAGTTACATATTTAAACCAAATATCCCACATTTACAACACAAATTTAGAGCAAGAGGTCCAGATTTAGCTACTCTCCATCTCCACAAGGTCAAAAAGACGGAGTATCTGACAAGCTGGAGTGGAGATGTTGATTACCCCCCATCCCTCCTCCTCCTCCTCCTCCTTTCAAAAACACTCTTCTCTATTCTCTCTTTCACAGCCATGATTACTGCCCATCACCACACCCTCATCTGACTCCGTTTCACAAAGAAAAATAAAGGCAACCCATCCACTCCCAATCAAACACCTATTCCACTAATGGCCTTCCTCCCTCTCTCCTTCTCTCTCCTTCTCTCTCCTTCTCTCTCCTTCTCTCTCCCTCTCTCTCCCTCTCTCTCTCTCTCTCTCTCTCTCTCTCTCTCTCTCTCTCTCTCTCTCTCTCTCTCTCTATCTATCTATCTATCTAAATCAGTGAGGTTCAGCCACTGCAGTTAAACCGGCTCTTAAGGACCCTCTGATTTGACTCCCTATGTGTGTGTGTGTGTGTGTGTTTAACGGTGGTCTTTCTGTCTCAACCTTCCGGCTACAACCCTCCTCTTCTCCTCTTCCTCTCCTCCTTCACCTTTCTTCTTCTCCTTCACTTCATCCTGCTCCCTTTCTCCACCGCACCCCCTCTTCTCCAATCACGCCGCCGCAGATTAAAGGTAAATATGTCTGCCACAGCCGAAATGATGACAGCCCCGCCGCCGCTGATTAAAATTAGCGCAGGTTGAGACACACACACACACACACACACACCGAAACACACACACACACACATAGGTTTTCCTACCGCCTGTGATTAGGTGTCTGCCCTCTTTCAAATAACAGCAAACCCATCCCACCTTTCTATTTACAGAGAAAACAATGAATCAATCAGAAATTAAAGACTCTTCTGATTTTTAAGATTTTAACACAAAAACACACAAAAAAAGCAAAAGTGTCCCTTCAAAATGTCTCAGAGTCTCAGTTACTAACCAGCAGGGATGTGTGATGGGAAGAAACGTATCGTTATGACGATAGAAAAGCGTATATTGTTTAGTAAGCTTTAGTATTGAGCTCTATCATCTATCGTGTATATCATCAAAATACAAACTACAACAGTTGTTGTGTTGCCTGGGCGACGTACGGAGGCGCGGGAAAAATAAGAGCACTGTAACTCTGAACCATACACTGTGTATAGCAGGACAGAGCATCGTCTCTCAAAAGTGAAGCCACCACAGGTCAGGCGCCCCCTACAGTTCGGTTGCAGAAAGCTGTGTAACCCCACCAATCCCTATAGGTTTCAATGTTAAAACAGACAACTTTCAATCACATTTTTTTTCTAATATACTGTAATTCTACCTCCTTTATTTAAATGCAGCAGCTAGTGTAACCTCTGCTTATATTGTTAAATTTTTATATTCCCACAGAATTCATTTTTTAAAACGTTATTCAGCTCTATTCAAAAAAGGTGTGGTTATTGTAAGAGGGCTGGTTTTGGGCGGGACCAATAACAGTCAGCTCCGCTCTGCTCTGCAGCCTGTGACCTCGAGGGTTATTTAAATGAGTAGGCTGTCTCTCCACAGTTTTTCTCTCTCCTCTGGTCTCTACTGCGCTCTACAGACTCGGGTTTCAGGATCGCCAACATGGAGGAAGATTTTGGCTTCATTTTCATTGAATGAATGGGAACAGAGACACGGCGTCCATCTTTTTTACAGTCTCTGCTTTGGACATATAAGCAAAGTTTACAACCTCAACTCTACACTGGGTCTCTCTGTCTGTCTGTCTCTCTGCCCCCCTATGTCTTTCTTGGTCTGTCGCTTTCCATCAGTTCCTCTGTCTGTCTCTCTGTTTCTCACCTTGTCTAACCCACTCTGTATCTCTCTCACTCTGTTCCTCTCTTGTTGTCTCTCTGTCAGCTCTCACTCTGTCCCTCTCACTGTCAGCTCTCACTCTGTCCCTCTCACTGTCAGCTCTCACTCTGTCCCTCTCACTGTCTGTCTCTCACTCTTGTCTGTCTCTCACTCTTGTCTGTCTCTCACTCTTGTCTGTCCCTCTCTGTCTGTCTGTCTCTTACACAGTCTGTTTGTCTGTCTCTCGCTCTGTCCATCTCACTCTGTCTTTCTCTTTGCTCGTTTCTCACTCTGTCCCTCTTACTCTGTATGTCTGTCTGTATGTTTGTCTGTCTCTCACTTGCTACATCTGTCTCTGTCTGTCTTTCTCTGCCTGTCTGTGTTTTTCTTGATCTGTCCCTTGCTTTTTGTATGTCTTTGTCTGTCTGTCTGGCTCTCTCTATCTCTGTCTTCCTCTCTGTCTCACTCTGCCTGCCTCTCTTTCTGTCTGTCTCTGTCTGTCTGATGCACTTGTGTAATGAACATACCATGAGCTGCATTGAACTTTAAGTTAAAAGTAAGATGATTTCAGTGCAAATATCAATTTAACTTAGTTTTCCTTGCGAGAAAAAAAACAGAGCTCAGTCTAAACCTGAATGACGTTTTTTTTAACACAGAAACTTTTCACTTCAAATAGTGAATATATTGATTTATACATTTTCAGCCCTATTAGCCGGAGGTACATTGATTAATTAAGGCCAAAACTGTCAACAAAATATTCAACAAAACTGAAGATGGTTAGCTGGCAAGCTGGCTGGTTGATTGGTTTGCTAATTGGTTGGCTGGTTGGCTGGCTGATTGGTTGGTTGGTGTGCTAATTGAGTGGCTGGCTGGCTGGTTGGTTGGTTGGTTGGCTGTCTGGTTGGCTGGCTGGTTAGCTGATTGGTTCGCTGGCTGCTTTAATTTTTAATTTGTTTGTTCATTTGCTGGTTCATTCGTTTGTTTGGCCCTCTTTTCCGCTTCTTCCTAATCATGGTATTGCTTAGCCATAATCATTGGCAAGAATACCATCTGGACAAGGCACCAATCCATCACTGTGTACTACACACACCCATTCACTTACACAATCACACCTCAGTTCAGTTTAGCATAGGCAGTTCACTCACTCACTCGTGTGTTTTTGAGAAACTGTAAGAAACGTAACACATTTTTATTTCTGCATGAGTTACCAATTGAGTAAATCAGCAAATCCTACATTTAACTATTTAAAACCTATTTGTCGACATGATTTTTATCGATGATCTTTATTGTAAAGTTCACAGAATAAAAGTTAAAAGAGGCTAAGCATTGCTTAGATACCACATTAATGTATAAATCCTGGGCTCTACCTGATCATTTTCTTTTTTTTTCCAGCAGATAAGATGTTCCCAGTTATTAGAGTAAACTGCACTGCATAGTTTTACATCAAGTGGTGCTACTTGTACCCGGGTTATGCTGAAATACTGCACACCTCCTCATAGTCCTCCAACCAGCAGCAGACTGTAGATAATTCAGAAGTATCATCATACAGTCCAGCGTTTTCTTGCTGTAGTTTAATTTACAGTGTATGCTGCTCATGCCATGATTTTAAAACAACACAGGCAACAGAAAGCAATACAAACCATTAGACAATCACAATGTCTTGTTAAAAAGCATCACCATCATCATAAGAGAAACTAAATTACTAAATTACTAAATAACCGCTGCTGTATACAATCTACACTTTACAATACAGAGAGCAGTGTCCCGTCCATTTCTCCATATTTACAGTACCCATCAGCGAGGGGGCGGCTCGCTAGCCGCTCGGCTCCCGCGCACATCGCCGTCCTTATGTTATTACCTC
This sequence comes from Astyanax mexicanus, assembly GCF_023375975.1. Classification (NCBI taxonomy): domain Eukaryota; kingdom Metazoa; phylum Chordata; class Actinopteri; order Characiformes; family Acestrorhamphidae; genus Astyanax; species Astyanax mexicanus. The sequence continues at coordinate 3,809,178 of NC_064409.1, forward strand.
TTCAGTCCATTTCAGCCAATCACATCGCAACCTCATTTCAGCACTCGGCTAATTCAATCAGTTCCCCGGGATGAGATCTTCCCCTGGATTTCGCCAGCGACAGTCAGCCGCGATATGAAAAAACAACACAATCAAGCCTCTAATGTTGTTTCAACGATAATCATCCGCCGCAATAAAATTACCGCCGAACAAATGGAACGTGAAGCATCCGACGAGGCCATTCGCCAGCTGCCAGTGACTCTGCCGTCGGCCTGAGCTTTCTGGAGCGCGCTGGCGTGGGTGTGCAGGAGAGGACCGAGCTCACTGAGGAAAAACGCTAACGTGCTAACACAATGCACAAACACACCTTAAAAAGAGATCCACGGATACAAAGACTATTGGACATCAGAAGATATTCAGAAATAGAACATTTAAAATTAAAAACTCTGCACGTCAGTGGATGGCTGGATGGAAGGAAGTAAGGGTTGGTGGAAGGAAGGAAGGATGGATGGATGGATGGATGGATGGATGAATGGAAGGGTGGGTGGGTGGAAGGAAGGGTGGGTGGAAGGATGGATGGATGGATGGATGGATTGATGGTGGGTGGGTGGATGGGTGGGTGGGTGGCTGATTGGGTGGTTGGGTGGGTGGATGGACGGATGGATGGATGGATGGACGGAGGATGAATGGATGGACGGATGGATTGATGGTGGGTGGGTGGATGGGTGGGTGGGTGATCGGGTGGGTGGGTGATTGGGTGGGTGGGTGATTGGGTGGTAGGGTGGGTGGTTGGGTGGATGGATGGATGGATGGATGGGAAGGAAGGGAAGGAAGGGTGGGTTGGTGGTCGGATGGGTGGAAGGAAGGAAGAAAGGAAGGAAGGAAGGGTGGGTGGGTGGATGGATGGGAAGGAAGGGTGGGTGAGTGTGTGGGTGTGTGGGTGTGTGGGTGGGTGGGTGGGATGGAAGGAAGGAAGGAAGGAAGGAAGGGTGGATGGATGGATGGATGGATGGATGGATGGATGGATGGATGGATGGATGCTTTACTGATCCCCGAGGGAAAATTTGAGAAAATAGAAACTTTTGGAAGCAGAAATTAAAGGAAACATGCACCTACCACCTATCTCAGAATTGTAGTTAGTTAGTTAATTGGTTAATTAGTTAGTTAGCTAGTACTGTAAGAATGGACTTTAATTTAGATTTATTTTGCTATTATATTCCTCCATTGCTTGAAGGCAATTTGAGTTTTATTAAAGATTAAACAAAGAGTGATAAAAACACCTTCATGTGTCCCAAACTGTATCTCAATGGCCCAAAACTTTTCCCTTCAACCCCAACGTCCTTCTGTAAATGACCCAAAAGTAAAAAAAACTAAATAATAAACAACATATAATATATACTATTATCTTTTTTTTTTTTTGCATTTTATGTCTTTTTTTTGCCTTGCTCTAAATTTCCCAGAAACATTTCATAAAGTGTGTATGGGTAAATGCTATAGTGCCCAATGCAGTTCTGCAGGTGCAGGTGGACGGTGGTTTCCGGTTGAGAGTACACTGCACGCTATTGGCTGCCGCTTCTCACGGGTGTGTGGATGAGTGCTGAGTATAAAATGGTTGTGTGTAAAATGTGTAAACTGTAAAGCATCCTTGGGTTTCTAGAAATGCGCTATATGTTGAACTTCATTCATTCATTGCTTGTTAAACTATCTGTTTTTATGTTTTATGGTTCTTACTGTAAATCATTCTGGCTAAAACTACTTTCCATTTAAATATGCACAAAAAATACAGGTGATTGATCTGATTCCTTTCCTGCTTCACAGAATTCCTCATCAGTCTGACAGAGAAGTGAATAAAACTCATACTAAAGCACTTATAAAAAGTAAAAAATGGATTTCTGCACGGTGTATTTGTTCTGATTTCATATCGAAATCACAGAATGAGGTGAACAGGAATAAAACCACAGCAGGCTGCTGGAGTAATTAAATTCCTCTCTCTCTCTCTCTCTCTCTCTCTGTCTCTCTCTCTGTCTCTCTCTCTGTCTCTCTCTCTGTCTCTCTCTCTGTCTCTCTCTCTGTCTCTCTCTCTGTCTCTCTCTCTGTCTCTCTCTCTGTCTCTCTCTCTGTCTCTCTCTCTGTCTCTCTCTCTGTCTCTCTCTCTGTCTCTCTCTCTCTCTCTGTGTGTGTGTGTGTGTGTGCTCTTCTCTCTCTCCACGACAAACAAATTATTATTCTGACGTGAGGCGGCATCGTGGCTGTTCAAACAGCAGCTAAATCCAGAGGCCATCTGAAGATTCATTAACATTTGCTGATGATGACTGACAGGGAAGTGAGTGAGAGAAGGGCTTCAAGTGCAGATTTGAACAGCTCATATCCTACAGGTCTTCTGCTACTCAGATTCTTACCATTTTCCAAACTCTGTTTAGCCCTTTAAATTTAACAGGTGGTTTCTGTTACCTTTTAAACATGATGTTCATGATTTAATTTAAAAAAAAAGAGCACTTAAAAATGACGAGTTTCTTTGATTTTACCAAATTCCTAAAAACCTCTGGAATATAATCAAGAGGAAGCTGGATGGTCACAAGCCATTAAACCACCAAACTGAACTGCTTGAATTTTTTTGCACCAGGAGTAAAGCAGCATAAAGTTATCCAAAAGCAGTGTGCAAGACTGGTGAAGGAGAACATGATGCCAAAATGCATTAATTAAAACTGTGATTAAAAACCACCAGGGTTATTCCACCAAATAGTGATTTCTGAACTCTTAAAACTCTTAATTGTGAATATGAACTTGTTGTTTTCTTTGCATTATTTTAGGTCTGAAAGCGCTGCATCTTTTTTGTATTTTCAGCCATTTCTCATTTTCTGCAAATAAATGCTCTAAATGACAATATAGATGGTCTTTGGCTTTTGGCCTTTGGACACTGGAAGCCGAATGGTTAATCCCATGAGAAAAGACAAAGATGTACCTCTATTCCTGCTAAACAGGTCGCTAACACTGACTTATTCACAAATGCAGAGTGACTGGCCTATCAGAATTACTCCAAAAGGGCATGGAACTCATCCAGGAGGTCACAAAAGAACCCAGAACAGTGTGTAAAAAACTGCAGGTTTCACTTGCCACATGCAAGAGCTCAAAGACAACTGCTGACAAAGAAAAAACACAAAGCCCTTTCTTATATTTGCCAACAAACATTTTAAACATGAAGCCCAGGACTCTGGGAAAATATCCTGTGGACTGACGAGACAAAAGTGGAACATTCACTAATGTTACACTCATTATATGCACATCAACTGGTGTTCATTGTCTACTGTGTTCAACTGCACCATCTCCATTACACAGTACAGACTACACTTTTGTATTTTTATAAAAAAAAAAAAAGTTCTCTTATCCTTCCTAGTTACTTTTGTGTACTGTGTATACCCGCTGCTGGATGTCCAAAATTTCCCCTCGGGGATCAATAAAGTCTGTCTGTCTGTCTGTCTGTCTGTATCTGTCTGTCTGTATCTGTCTGTCTGTATCTGTCTGTCTGTATCTGTCTGTCTGTATCTGTCTGTCTGTCTGTCTGTCTGTCTGTATCTGTCTCTATCTATCTATCTATCTATCTATCTATCTATCTATCTATCTATCTATCTATCTATCTATCTATCTATCTAAGGTTTTGGAGTTGACTTTGGAGTCAAAGTCCGAGTCGAGATGTTGTGGCATGATCTTAAACACGACATTTATGCTGGAAAACCCTCTAAAGTAGACGAATTAAACCAATTCTGGAAAGAAAAGTGGCTCAAAAACACTTATTGCCAGTTATCTGTAAAGCTTGAGTGCAGTTGTTTGCCTGCCATTGTGGCAAAACCAAGTTATGAGTTTTTTTGGCCTTGTTCTCTCTGGGTGGGTACAGTACAGTAGATGGCGGCGCTTTTTCCCCTCATCACTCCTAGGGTGATGTGGATCAGCACAAGGCTGCGTCTGTGAGCTGATGTATCAGAACCGAGTCACTACGCTTTTCATCTGAGTGTGCTGTGATGCCCAATGAGTGGGTTGGGTAATTGGCCTTGTGAATTGGGGACAAAATGGGAAAAATTACGAAATAAAATAATAAAAAAAATAAAAAATTAAAAAAATAATGAAATTATCATTTAAAAACTGCTTTTTGTATTTTACTCATCTTATTTGTGACTAGTATTAAGGTGAGTTTGATAATCTGATAAAATATAAATAATCTGAAAAAATAAAATAAATATATGCATGCTTTTTTTTTAAAGTTTGTATTGTATTGTGCTTCAATCTTTTAGAGATGGAATCACTGCACACACAACCACAGTAATAGTGTGATTTATTTTTTTTATCTCATTGGAAAGACTCAGACTACTGTAATTATGGGTTTTGAGAATGTGTAGGTCCTGTTCTGTGTAGGTTTAGTTTTAGTCATCATGTCTTTAATCCCAGTTACTCTGGTTCATACATCACACACACACACACACACACACTCGGAGCTCCGACTGTAATCTACTGAATATGGATCTGCTGCATATTACAATAGAGCTGCTCTGAAATTGTCTGTCATCTTCTCTGCTGTCCCATCGTGTGCGTGTCTTTGTGTGTGTGTGTGTGTGTGTGTGTGTGTGTGTGTGTGTGTGTGTGTGCATGTTTTGTGTGAGCACCGACACAATTATCACAGTCAATCAGTAACTATTGTATCCTGTGTGAATCTGTGTGCGCCACCTTCCTGAGGCAAAACTTGTGACCTTTCTTCCTTTATTACTGGTCGCGCTCGTTACCGCCCGCCAAAAGCTTCATGATTGTGTGTCATTTACGCCAACAATTACCGTCTAACAATGCTTTCTCTCCTCCTTTCTCCTCTCTACCCCGCTCTCGCGCAGGAGGCTTGATTGCATACTGTCTGTACCTTCATCAACAGATAGATGAGGCTGAGAAACATTGATGCTGACCATCTCCAGCTGAATGTGGAGGATGTGGATCAATCAAGTCCCAAACAAAAGGTCGAGAGAGAGAGAGAGAGAGAGAGAGAGAGAGAGAATATGAGAAAGGGATTGAGAGAAACTGAATGCATGAGTGACTGTGTGAGAGAGTTTGAGAAAGTGTGAGCAATGAGAGTGTGTGAGGATGAGTGTAAGAGAGTGAGAGTGTGAAAGAGAGTGTGCAGGAGCATGTGAGAGAATAAAAGTGTGCAAAAATATGTGTAAGAGAAAATGAGAAAGTGCAAGAAAAAAGAGAGAGAGATACAAAGAGAGGGAGATAATGAGAGAGATACAGAGAGAGAGAGAGAAAGAGATACAGATAGAGAGAGAGAATGAAAGAGAAATACAGAGAGATACAGACAGGGAGAGATACAGAGAGAGAGAAATATACAATTAAAGAGAGAACGAGAAAAAAAGAGATACAGAGAGAGATACAGAGAGAGAGATAGAAAAGAGATATATAGAGAAAAAAGGGAGACAGATAGACAGAGAGCGATACAGAGATACAGAGAAAGATATATAGAGAAAAAGAGAGACAGAGTGAGATACAGAGTGAGATAGAGAGATATATAAAGAAAAAGAGAGACAGAGAGAGAAAGAAAAATACATTTAAAGAGAATGAGGAAAAAAGAGATACAGAGTGAGATACAGAGAGAAAAAGAGATACAGGTGAGATACAGAGTGAGATAGAGAGAGATATATAAAGAAAAAGAGACAGAGTGAGATACAGAGTGAGATACAGAGAGAAAAAGAGATACAGGTGAGATACAGAGTGAGATAGAGAGAGATATATAAAGAAAAAGAGACAGAGTGAGATACAGAGTGAGATACAGAGAGAAAAAGAGATACAGGTGAGATACAGAGTGAGATAGAGAGAGATATATAAAGAAAAAGAGACAGAGTGAGATACAGAGTGAGATACAGAGAGAGAGAGAGATAGAAAGAGATATATAGAGAAAAAGAGAGACAGAGAGATACAGAGGGAGATACAGAGAGATATATATAGAGAAAAAGAGAGACAGAGTGAGATACAGTGAGAGAGAGAGATATATAAAGAAAAAGAGAGACGGAGTGAGATACAGAGTGAGATACAGAGAGATATAAATAGAGGAAAAGAGAGAGACACAGAGAGATACAGATAGAGAGAGATACAAATATAGAGAGATACAGAGAGATACAGATAGACAGAGAGGAACAAAAATAGAAAAAGAGGTAAAGAAAGTGAGAGAGTGAGATACAGAGAGAGAGAGAGAGAGACATGATTCACTATTGAGACTCATACATCTGGAAAAAAACATCAGAGAACGTGAGAGCAAGATGATGGACGAGAAAAAGAGAAAGAAAAAGGAAAAGGGAAGAAAAGAAAGAGAGTGAGTAAACATAAACCATGAACAGGAAGCGAGTGAAGGGCCTCTCACAAGGACGAGTGCCTGAAGAGAATAAACGACTGTGCGTTTCTACACTACATGGGGGTTCAATTCTCATACAATTATTGACTTTTCTGCAGACAAAGTTCACTTTAATTTCAGGTAGCAATTATTTATATCATCATAATAGTGGGGTTAGTGCAAGTCAAGTATTGATTGGTGCTACAACTGATAGCCTTGTCACAGAACCAGCAAATAAAAAAAGCTGCTCTGTAGCTGCTGTTCCCATAATGACTGTTCACTGTTCACTGTTTATTTTCTCTCTGTATATAAAAAGAGAACTCCTCGGTCTATACAGTTTATATACATTCATCACCACAATCTAATTTTAATGTTATTAAGAAGAAAGATAAAGGTTCACTGGAAAACAATTGGTTGCAATTTTGACTGATATATACAACATGTACTGAACTACATACAGCTAGTGTTTAAAGCTAGTTTAAAGCAACATGCCAGAGGTCTGTCTCTCTCTCCTTCTGTCTTTCTCTCTCCTTTTGTCTTTTTCTCTTTTTTGTCTCTCTCCTTCTGTCTTTCTCCATCCTTTTGTCTTTCTCTCTCCTTTTGTCTTTTTCTCTTTTTATGTCTCTCTCTCCTTCTGTCTTTCTCCATCCTTTTGTCTTTCTCTCTCCTTCTGTCTTTCTTTCTTTCTCTTTCTGCCTTTCTCTCTCCTTTTGTCTTCTTCTCTCTTTCTGTCCTTCTCTATGTCTGTCTTTCTCTTTTCTTCTGTCTTTCTTTCTTTCTCTTTCTGCCTTTCTCTCTCTTTTTGTATTTCTCTCTCCTTCTGTCTTTCTCTTTCCTTCTGTCTTTCTCTTTCCTTCTGTCTTTCTTTCTTTCTGTCTTTCTCTTTCCTTCTGTCTTTCTCTTTCCTTCTGTCTTTCTTTCTTTCTGTCTTTCTCTTTCCTTCTGTCTTTCTCTTTCTTTCTGTCTTTCTCTCTCTTTCTGTCTTTCTCTCTCTTTCTGTCTTTCTCTCTCCTTCTGTTTTTCTCTATCCTTTTGTCTTTTCTCTTTTTCTGTCTTTCTTTCTCTTTCTGTCTTTCTCTCTACTTCTGTCTTTCTCTCTCCTTTTCTCTCTCTCCCTCCTTCTGTCTTTCTCTCTACTTCTGTCTTTCTCTCTCCTTCTGTCTTTCTCCCTTCTTTTCTCTCTCTCCCTCTTTCTGTCTCTCTCTCCTTTCGTCTTTTTCTGTCTCGCTCTCCTTCTGTTTTTCCCTATCATTTTGTATTTCTCTATCCTTTTGTCTTTTTCTGTCTCTCTCTCCTTCTGTCTTTCTCTCTCCTTCTGTATTTCTCTTTCCTTTTGTCTTTCTTTCTCTTTCTGCCTTTCTATCTCTTTCTACATTTCTCTCTCTTTCTGTCTTTCTCTTTCCTTCTGTCTTTCTCTCTCATTTTGCCTTAAAACAGACAGTTTCTAAATGTGAATGTGAATCAACAGTGCTTTTGGTAAACTAAGTTTAAGCAAAAATACTCTTATCTGCCACTCCCAGCGCTCTTTCTTTCTTTCTCTCATTCTCTCTCTCTCTCTCTATCTATCTTTTGCGCTCGCTCTCTCTCCGTCTCTCACACACACACACACACACACACACACCCTTCCACTAGTGAGCCATTTTTCCATTTGCACCTCTCCTCCTCCATTGTGCTTCACAAATCAGGCTGACAGACAACAGCACTTGCTCTCCTGCAGACCAGTCACTCAGCGAGCAGCACACAATCTCCCGCGCTCTCCGGGGAACAGCGCCATTATGCATAAACAAGATTGCTAATACCGAGTCCCTGCTCCTCTCCGTCTCCGACGCTGGAGGAGCAAACTTAATTTGTAACCTGTGTTTGAAGAAAAGGGGGATTTTAGAGCTTGGTGATTGGCCTAATCCTCTGCAAAACGAATGGCAGGGGGATTGTCTTCTCTTGCTGTTACACAGAGGTCTGAAGGATTGAGGAGCCACACGCACATACGAGGTTACGCAGCGTCTGTCTACTCCCAGTGGGCAGGGTGTCTCCTAGCACAGCTTATTTACCTGCCTTTTACTTCTACACACTTCTGCTACTGGACTACAAGAAACACCCACTCTATACGGATACTAAAAATAAATTACGGAAAATAAAAAATAAAAAATGAAAATGATCCAATATTACATATTTTTGAGTGGCAGAAGTATGTAGACCTTTAGATTTCTCTAAAGTAGTGGCCCAGATGCAGCAAACCAGGTCCATGATAGCATGATACTACCACCACCAGGTTTTCCTTTCGCACAAAATAAAGATTTTCATTTAATCCTAGAGGTTCGGATATTTTTGGCACTCACAAATATGTAATATTGGATAATTTTCCACATTAAATAAATAACCAAGCACAAGACATTGGACTCATTTGTTTAACTACATTCTCTTTATCTACTTTAAGGACTGATCATAAAAAAATTACACCCTTATAAGGACAATTAACTTGTGTAACCAAATTTTTAACCGTTTGGTGCATGCACACCGAAACTAACATAAACAGAACTGTTCTAAACATACACCAACCTATCTCAGTTGTACTTTGCTGGTGGTGTTTTTCCTCCATAGACAAATTCTTTTCAAAAATAGTTTGTTCCTTAGCTCTGAATTACTAGGTAAAGCATATATACATAACACTGATGTGTTATTTGCACAAATAACACAGGAACGAACTGCCATGCTGTTCCTAGTGCTGTTAGAGATCAGAAAACAATATCTGTTTTTTAATCACAGTTTTCATGCATCTTGGCATCCTGTTCTCCTCCACCAGTCTTACACACTGCTTTTGGATAACTGTATGCTGCTTTACTCCTGGTGCAGAAATTCAAGCAGTTCAGTTTGGTGGTTTGATGGTTTGTGATCATCCATCTTCCTCTTGATTATATTCCAGAGGTTTTCCATTTGGTAAAATCAAAGAAACTCATCATTTTTAAGTTTTAGCTGACTGCAAAACAAGCATGTAAACTCTAGAATGACTTTTTAGTGAACTCCAGTCGATATCACGATTATTAAAATGATTCTTAAAATGAAGCATTGTTCATATATTGTACGATAAGTCAATAATGTAATTATCATGACAGGCCTAACTCTGGGTGTTTCACTGAAGTGAGTGTTATTTACGGAGGGCAGAGACAAAAACAATCGAACAAAAAGTGAGTAAGAGGATGCAGAGCATCTAGACGATGAGCAGTAATGAACTGGGCTGGAAGTTGGGAATTAATTGAACTGTATGAGTTGTGCTTGAGCAGAGAAGGTTGTAATTAAGCTTCAGAGGGCTGGGACATGTTTTTATAATGACTGCCACAGCAGTGCCTTCACACAGCCCCGGGGGACGGAAGAGAGAGAGGGAGAAGATGGAAGAAAGAAGAAGAAGAAGAGAGGATGAAGAAGAGGGAGGCAGAGCGAAAGAGCACAAGTGGAGCTTTTAGCAGACCTGGAGCATTCGCAGACGACATCCCCGGAGAGCAGACATACACTCAGAGAGAGACAGACACAGACTCTCAAAACTCAATTTTACTAGAACTGATTAAATTCTGCATTATTCATGGTGTTTGGCTCGGGTTGTGTAGAGTTTACTTCGATCCGATGCACCAAGTGAACAAAAATAATAATCAAAACTTCAAATATAATGCATTTACCCATACCACTAATAACACAGTGCTTTACTGCTTTAACACCTGTTGTGCCAATGGAACGTACAGTTAACTCACTATACTACTTATACCACAAAAAAAAAAACATACTCTAAAAGCGCTTTTATGAGCGGAGCATGGATATAAAAACTTCAGGCATCTTAAAACTTTGTGTTACTCTGTAGGTAGAAGTATAGATACTTCTAAAGGGTTTAATAAAATACTTCTGTAGAAGTTGTATCAACAAGTATCAACTCAAGCTTTTTACTCTTTAAGTAAAAGTGTTTTAAAAAGTACTGCTTTCAAAACTACTTAAAGTATAAAAGTAAAAGTAATATAAGGAGAAAAAGTATAAAGACATGAAGTATAAAAGCTTAGGCCACGCCCCCAGCCCCCCCTCCCCAAAACACATTTTTCTAAAAGCCATAATGACTATAATGTTCAAATATTGTTGTTAATAATGTTAATGTTGATAAATTTAGGATGACTTCCTGTTTCATGAATATGTAAACACAGCTCTGTAAGATTTAAGAGTTTAGAATATTTTCAATATTTGGTGGAATAACCCTGGTTGGTTTTTAATCACAGTTTTTTTCATGCATCTTGGCATCATGTTCTCCTCCACCAGTCTGCTTTTGGATAACTTTATGCTTTGGTTTGATGGCTTGTGATCGTCCGTCTTCCTCTTGATTATATTCCAGAGGTTTTCAATTTGCAAAAATCAAATAAACTCATCATTTTTAAGTTGTCTCTTGGTCTTTTTTTCCAGATCTAGAGCTGTATATATTAAAGAAGCTATATTTCTCCAGTAAAGTATAGAAGATAACCAACGTTTCTACTTAAGTTTGTACTTCATTACTCAACATCTCTGGATATGTGTTACTGAGGCCTTTTGAGCGAGCAACTCAAGAGGCCATCAACTGACCTCAACTCTTTAGAGAGCAGCAGCCACTGCAAACATAATTAAAATGGACAGAGAGGCATTTCTCCATCGGTCTGAATTCATATTTTCATATTTCTAATCTGTAACTTCAGAAACCCTTGAATGGCTCTTACGCCAGCGCAACGAAAACAATGACTTTCAGCTCTTTCCCTCGGTCCGTTTCTGGGCTTATTTCGCCTTTTTAAATGATTCCATGCCTTCAATCTTCTCTCGCCCATTCACCTCTCAGACTGAGGCCCAACACTCACCATTGTGACAGGTTAAATGAAACAGGGAAATCTCATCACCTCTTTAATGCTGCAAGGCACTCAACCATCCAAATATTTTTCTCCCCTTTTCACTTCTGAAGCGCCTGAGGGAGAATAAAAAGAGAGCGAGGACTATTCGAAGCCCATTTGCTTTCTTATCTAATGTTAATCGGCACATTTGGCTTGCTCCGTTTGGGTGTCCCGGGTCGGTTGTGATTGGCACCCTCTATCAAACGTAATCGAAATCCGTTTCCGCCGTCGCGAAAAAAAGGACAGGCCAAAATATTCATTTGCTACACTTTATCTGTCACTCAAAATATGAAAATCAAATCTGCCAGGAGCCCGTCTTTAAAGAAAATACGAGAAATGAAGTGAATCATCCTGTAGGAGAGCACTGTAAACCTGTTCCACAAGTTTTTGAGGCTTAAAAAAAAAAAAGGTCCTTATTTACTGAGAAGCACCTGTCTGTCTTTTACACCTCTATCTCTCTCCCTTCCCTCTCTCTATCTCTCTCTCTCTCTCTCTCTCTCAACACATCTCTCTATCTTTCTCTTTCTCTCTCTCTCTCTCTCCATCATTTTGCACAGTCTATGTCTCTGAGGAATTGGGTGTGGAAGGGAAAAAACACCACACACACCACTGTCAAACACTGCTGATTGAAACTGCAAGGTCATTCTGACGAGAGAGAGAGAGAGAGAGAGAGAGAGAGAGAGAGAGAGAGAGAGAGAGAGAGAGAGAGAAAGAGAAAGAGAGAAAAGAGAAAGAGAGAAAGGGAAAAAGAAACAGAGAAAATAAAGAAAGAAGAGAGAGAGGGAGAAAATAGAGAAAAGATAGATAGATAGATAGATAGATAGATAGATAGATAGATAGATAGATAGATAGATAGAACAAAAGAAGGAGAGAGAGAAGAGAGAGAGAGAGAGAGAGAGAAATGACAGTGAAAAAAGAGAGAGAAAAGAGGGACAGGGAGAAAGAGGGGAGAAAGAGAAAAGATAAAAAGAAAGGGAAGAAATGAGAGAGAAGAAAATGAGAGAGAGAATGAGAAAGACAGAGAGTGAGAACAAATAAAGAAAATAAAGAAAAAGAGAGAAAAAGGAAAGACAAAATAAGAAAGGGAGAGAAAAGAGACAGAGACAAAAGACAGAGAGAGAGAGAGAGAAACTGAGAAAAGAGAGATTGAGCGAGAGAGAAAAAAATAGAGAGAAAAGTTATAGAGAGAGAGAGGAGATTGTGAGAGAGAAAAGAGATAGGTAGAAGTAGAAAAGAAAGAGAGAGAACCAATAGAGAGAGAAAATGAGAAATGAGAGGGAATAAGAGAGAAAGGAGACATAGAAAAAGGAAATTAGACATTGGGACAAAGAGAAGACAGATAGAGAGAGTGAAAAGATGCAGAGAAAGAAAAAAGAAAGTGTGAAAGAGAGAAAAGTGAAGATGAAAAGAGACAGAGAGACAGAGAGAAAAGAGAGAGAGGAAGAACAGCATCGCAGAGAGACAAAATCAAACCAGAACCTTTACACTAAATGACAACATGACCTCTCTTTACCCCTTTTACTCCTCCTCCCATCCCTCCATCCCTCCTCACGCTGACTCACCTTGTAACTCTCCACTCTTGCTGTAGAGTTCTCTCCTCTGCTCTCGCAGGTAGGCGCTCATGCTAATAGCGTGGGACGAAGATTCAAACCTGTAAAAAAAGAGAAGAATCACACTGAGCACCTGGTCTGGAAGTGAGGTGTGTTCAGGTAAATTTCTGGCGTATTGTTATCTAGGCAAAGAAAACAATAGGTGCTCCACTGACTGATTAGAACCCTGACAACAGTCAACAGTCAGCGTTTAGAAGAATAAAAACTAATACAAAATACAATACAACAGCATACAAAATAAAATAACACAAATAACATGTTAACATAACATAAGTTCACATTCGAGCACCCTTATAGCGTTTGCTCCACTGAGAAGCACAGAAGCACTGTGCCATTAAAATAGCAATCCGCCAAAAGTCAGAGAGCATCTGGCTCTTAAAGGGAATGACAAGTGACACACTGATTGGTTTATTCACGGTACGTTCAAAAAACACACCCATAATTAATTAAGAGAATTAGTACATGCTTTTTGTGTGTGTTTTTGGCCGTGCAAGGTGTACTTTTCCTGTGGTTACGATAGCAAAGACATACTGACACTAGTATTTTTACAGAATTTTACCATTCTGTAAGAATAAAGTGTACTAACTTAATGTCTTTTGCTCTGAAGGGTTAATGTTTAAGTTAAATGCATGTTCTCCGCACATATAACACACACCTGCTGCTTAACCGCAGTCTGAAATAATGATTTTTTTCAAGTTTGCATCCATATTACATCCATAGCAGAAACAGGCTTATTGTGAGACGGCAATTCCGCAAAGTGTACCCGAGTTATTTCTTGTGACATTCATTTCTGCTTCAGGAGACATTGGATTGGTTTCTAAATTTCATTTGGTTCCCATCCAAATAAATCTATTTCCACTTACATTTAATCCAAATTCCTTTACAGCTGTCTCCAGCCTCTCAACATTAAAGCATGGCATTACACTCTCTTACCCACGTCTGAGATCCCGGCGTCAGCGCTGTAATCAGCCAGCCGTGCAACATGCAGCACTTTTACATACATAAACTCACACTCACAACACTACATTTAGTGTTAGTTTTTGTATTGCAAATATATATATATTTTGTTGCTGAAATTTAACATGATTTGTGCTCAGCAAATAATTGTATTAAACAAATAAATAACTTACTGGTTAAACTGAAATAAAGAGCTCATACATTAAATATACATAGCTCTGGAAAAAAGAGACCAGCATAAAGTTATCCAAAAGCAGTGTGTAAGACTGGTGGAGGAGAACATGATGCCAAGATGCATGAAATAAAAACTGTGATTAAAAACCACCAGGGTTATTATACCAAATATTGATTTCCGAACTATTAAAACTTTATGAATATGAACTTGTTTTCTTTGCATTATTTGAGGTCTGAAAGCTCTGCATCTTTTTTGTTATTTCAGCCAAAGAAAAATGAGTGAATTATCCTAATTGAACCTTTACCTGTTAGAGGTAAGGAGCACCATTGCACTAAATATTGATAGAATAATTAGTAATGGAGTTAGTAATGAGATATTCACACTGCTTGTTAGGATTTTTGTTGTTTCAAACATCTTTTGGATAATTTTGGTTCAGTAGATCCGGACCGAGATCAGCTCTTTTAGTCTGGTGCTTTTGTCCCCCTTTCACACCTGATACTTTGGTTCAGACCCAAAACTGAAAAATCCAAAAGTTTGGACTAAACAAGTAACACTTGCTTTATATGGACATAAACTATAGTGTGCTGATTGTATTGTAGCCTTTAGCTTGCTAACTAACAATCAAGTGGAGTTGTTCTTTCTGTATGAAACTTTTGAACGTGCAGAAATAAAACAGGTAAACACTAAAATGCTTACTTGAAAAGTGACTGTTTGGGTCGGACAGGTTTCTTCTTGGCGAAAAAAGCTCCAAAATCTCCTCCAGTGCTGACATAAGACAGCTGGGCTGACGGTTCGGAAGCACTGCGGGTGTTCTTCACATCCAGGTAGTCCATCAGCAACACCTGGTGGAAAAGAAGATCAGGCAGTTATGAATAACATGAACTGAACATGACGAGACAGTGGCTGCCTGTGGGCGGTCGCGAGCCAAGGTGGGCGGGGCCATGAATACTAATTCACGGGTTGATGTAGACACGGTGCTTTTCCTGATCGACTCGTTTTTCTGAATATTTTCTTTTACTAGTTATTGCAGACAATAGAGGTTGAGGAAGAGTTTTATCATGTGCAGCATCATCATATACAACTCAGAGAGACCTACCGTATTTCACAAAGAACAAGAAAAAGTGGATTTTGGATTTGATTTGAACAAAAAGTACAGAAACAGCTTGTTGAACACTAAAGTAACTGGCGATATCAGTCTGAATCTTCATCATCTGTTGAAGTGTGACGAGCCGATGATCTCTGGCCTTCTGCACTGAAACATGAACACTGATAGAGAACTGATAATTAGCTTAAATCTGACTGATGATCTCTGTGACCTGGATCAGTCCAACTGGACGAATACATCTCCCCAGCTGTCCCCGTCCCCTATCAGTCCAACTCCTCCAGCCCAAACTCCATTAACCTTAATTAAAACTGCAGACCCCAGTTCATAAATATCCCACTCAACTACAGCTACCACCATTAAAGTCCATTAAAAGGGACTTTCAACAGACGGAGGAAGGCAAGAAAAAAAAAAAGTTGAGCCTAACTTTTCAACAAATTGGCTCCCTAAATTTCTAAGTGCTCCATAATTCAGTGGGCCAGCGCATGTGGTCTATTTGCGACCTGGTGAGCGAAACAAGCCTAAGTGTTGGGAGAAGAACGGCGCGACAGATGGAAATACATCTGACTATTAATGGCGTAATTAAACCTGGAGATAAGGGGTCTCATCCACAGCCATCAACCATCCCTCGGCCCAGAGACAGCCCTATTTGGGCCGATCCGAATCCGCCAGTTACAGCGGTGTCAGTATATTAATTACTAATGACCATCTGATTCACTGACAGAGCGAGCTGTGAACACGGACCCACTGACTTAATTAAATGCCAGCAGTTTCCTGATGAAGGGGCTCCAGACGTCTTAAATTACATTAGCGGAGGAGGAGTGGATTTTGGAGGAAATTAACCATGTGGTGACCGAAGTGGAAAGACAGAAAAACAGGAGAAAATCTATTAATAAATAAAGACGACAACAACAACAGAGACAGAGAGAAACACAGAGAAAGAGAGAGAGAGAGAAGAAAGAATAAGACAAACATGGATTAATCACCAAAGCAAACTTGTGAAAAACTGTGAGAGACGAAGAGACAAAAATCAATGTGGTTATTTCTCTGAAAGAAATGGGAACTGTTTAAACACACAGACTAACAGAAAACAGGGAACACCTGCAGGCAAGTAACGAGGGGGCGGAGCTACAAATGAACACAGACAGGGGGGTACATGGAGGAAAACAAACACAAAAAAGCATATGAGGCACAGAGACAGAGAAAATGTATTAATAACTAAAGACGACAACAACAACAAAGACAGAGAGGGAATACACAGAAGGAGAGAAAAAAAAGAGAGAGAGAGAGAGAGAGAGAGAGAGAGAGAGATGCAGAAAGGAAGGACAAGGTAAGAAGAAGGACTAAGACAAACATATAAGATAAGATAAAAGTTTGTTTCCTTCTAAAATTATTGTAATTATTGCACAGCATGGTGGCTTCGGGCGTTTTCATACCTGTAGTTTGTTTCTCTGGTCCGAAACAGTTGATGAATTTGTTTATATGGAGCGTTTTGTCCCTATATTTGGTTTGGTTTCACACAGACATAAAAGTAAACGCACCAAAATGCGCGCCAATAAACCACGTGAGCAGGCTGTGTCCTCTGATTGGTCAGAGCCGTCTGGCGTGGGAGTAAATATTGTCGCCATCCAATGAAAAACACTTAGCTCCAAAACAGCAACTTTACAGGACATTGTCCAATACAGTCCTTCAGGAAGACCGTTGTTTCCGGTTGAGATTAGGCAGCGCGTGATTTGCTGCCGCTTCTCAACTATATGCGTGTGTGTGTGGATAAGTACAGGGTGTAAATAGGTTTTGAGAAAAGGCGATATATATCTATAACTTCATTTTGGTAAGTGAAGCCACTTTGCCAAAGCTAAAATGTAGCCGTTTAGCTGAGAGAAAATTGGTTTGGATGGACAGGAGCAACTCAAGACCCACCACGGTAAAGAACTGCCATGTAATGGATGCTGCTGGAACTTGCTTAAGCTTTTAAGTTTTCAAGTTTAACATTGCCACAGCCTGAGAGGATGTCGTCCAAAAAAAAAACGTTCTACTTCAAACTCAATTTAAGTTTGCAGTCAACCACATAGAGAAAGGAAAAAACTTTTGGAGGAAAGTGTTATATACAGTTTTACTGTCACATTGACCTGAGAGATATGTCTCTTTTAAAATGAGTGATGAGGGGAAAGAGCGCCATCTACACACCCAGAGAGAGCAAGGCCAATCGTTCTCTCTCAGGGCTCCGGCAGCTGAAGGCAAGCTGCATGACCCGGATTCGAACCAACAATCTCACGATCATAGTTGCAGCACTTTAGACAGCTGGACCACCCATTACCTATGAGGTATGTTTCTGTGAGTAAAACTGAAGCATTGAGCCGCAATAAAATTGTACTAGCTTTTAAGAATAGTTGTAGATGATACCAGCTCCAGTGGCTTTGGTTCACAAAGTGGATTAAACAATTAAAAACGACAAGAGGACCATCTTACTCTTACTCGAGTCTAACTCTTCAGCATAAAAGCTCAAGCTATCAGCTAGATTATTACAAGATTTAGATTGGATGCATCTTGGTTTTCTCAATTTATCTCAAGCTCATCAAAGTTTTTTTGGAATGGTCTTTTGCAAAGTCATGACCCCAATACTTTCAAAAAAATGTTAACTCAGCTTAAAAGGTGGTTCTGTGCCAGAGAATCAACACATTTAATTAAAATCTAACATTACTGCCAAGAAGAGTTGCCAAACTTTAAAATCTTTAAAAATCTGATTGCTACCGAAGGAGAATAGTCTAGGTGCAGCATGCTGAGAGACATTTCACCAAGTAATTATAGTCTAATCATAAATACATGTATGTTATGTGCAATTAATACTGCGTTTTATTTCAGAAAACCACCCTAATATGTGTCACTCAAATCGATTTTAAGTGTTTTTTTCTTTTACTGTTGATGATTATTATGGCTTACAGACAATGAAAACCCAGTGTCAAAAAACAGTGTCTCAGAAAATTTAAATATCATATATTTAAAAGACCAATTGGTACTTTTGGAGCAGTGTGGGCAGTGTGCCAAGTCCTGCTGGAAAATGAAGTCTGCATCTCCATAAAAGTTGTCAGCAGAGGGAAATAATGAATTAAATTCTATAAATTGTAACTGCAAACTGTATCAATACAATGTTGAATAATATTGAATGCATCTTTTTTCTGGTTGAAATGGTCAAGAACTGCTAGTTCTGGTTCACTGAAGAAAACCTTCACTAAGAGCACAAAAAGCTCTTTAAAACGACCAACTTTCAGGAAATCCCAGCACTTTCTACATGAATTCTTTAAGTCTATTTTAGATTGAGAATTTTAAAAACTAATCATTATTCCTGGTCACTTCCCAGAAAAGAGCAGCAGGTAGAGGAGACCAGGAGAGTCCAGAAGAAACAGCAAATTGTTTTTACACCAGATAAATAAACAGCTCAGTGGCTGTTTTGTTTGTTTTTGGACACTGTAAATCCATACATTGTTTGAACTCAATGATTTGAGTCTGTTTTACATAAAATTGGATATTTCTAAACTATACTCAACTATTTTGAGTTAGTTGAACTGAATTTGTGGCCACATATACTGTACTATTCAAACTGAGATCTTTGAGTTGAACCAACTTATAATAATAACTGAGTTTAGTCTGTTTTGCCATTAACAGCTTCTTTTCCATTGGCTTCTGTCACAATCTATTTGCATACTGGGGGCGTGTCCAACAGTTTCTGACTAACACTCACCATCAGTGTGTAGTGATTTCCCCTGGGCTACCTTACAAATAAATCAATTTCCCCTTTAGTTGTAATTAAAACTTGATGTTTTAATTTATGCTAACTCAGGTTTTCATTCCCCATTCCTCATTACTTAAAAAAAAAATGAGTAAACTGGAGTAAACTCAACTTATTCGGTCTTACAGTAGAACACAAATAAAAAAGTTACTCAACTTTCCCTTTATTTGTAATGTCTTGTAAAACTTGATGTTCTAAGTCATGCTAACTCAAGTTTTCATTACCCATTACTTAACTTTTTTAAGGCAACTGGATTGCTCTATTTTTTTTTTAAGTAAATTCAACTTATCCAGGCTTACAGTGTGATGTGTTATGAAGAATGAGCATGTGCATGATCGTGTGAGTGTTTGTGTGTTTGTGTCTTTGTGTGCATGCACCTGGTGATCAGTGCTCCTCACAATGTCTGTTCATCATTTAGCATTTAGCATTTGGAAGCTCCTAGCCGTTACAAACAAGTCACAAAGTTAAATCCAAAAACCAAACCATCACATCAAGGGCGTCTGCAGGTACGTACAGCCAGGCGTAGGTTAATCAAAGTACACGTTCAGAAGCTCCAGAGCCTTCTCTTCAAGTAGGCGTGCTTAACTTAATGAGTGCAGAAAAGCACCTCTCTTCCTGCCTATTAGCCAACAAATCAGGGTAATTAAAGAAGAGCAGCAGCAATGAAGGAGGTTCAGGTCGACACCTGCACTCTTAACGATGAGTGCTGACAGGGTGCATTAAGAAATTAAAGAAATAAACAACCCAGCATCTGATTTAAACACACAACACGCCCCTCACTTCTGTTAAGAGGAGCTCTATACTGGTTCTGGTTCTGGTGATCTATCACTTCTGTTTTGTCTTGATTATAGAAGGTGTATACTTGAGAAGTATCTGAATATTAAAACCAGGTGTTGCATCTTATTTCTTCAGGATCTAGATCAAGCATCTCCACCAAAACTTTAATGCATTTTCTTGTTTAAAAGAAAAAAAAGAAAAAAAAAAAACAATAATCTAGAACGTACAATCTATTCTAGTGGTGTTAATCGATTTAAAAAATGTAATCAGATTAATCACAACAATATTATGTGATTAACTGCAATTTATTGCACTTCTTTTTTTTCTTTATAAGACGCTATACGTTTTTATTTGCATATTTAAATTAATATAATTAATATAAATAAAATAAGAAATGTAAGAAATGTAAAATGCAATTATATTTATATTAGTAGTGGTTAAAATTCAAATACTATTATATATTTGTATGTTTGAGAGGAGATAAAGATGCATGACAAATTGAAGAGAGAAAACTTTAGTATAAAAGTATAAAGGAGTATTTTCACACCTTTAGTTGTAGTTTCTGTTTTCTATGGCCCGGATCTGTTGATGCGTTTGTTTATTTGGAGTATTTTCTCCATCTGTTTGGTTTGTTTTCACACAGGCAAAAAAAACACCTTAATGCACCAAAATGAGCTTCAATAAACCATGCAAGCAAATCGTCTCCTCTGATTGGTCAGAGCTGTCTGACACAAGAGCAAGAAAGTACATATATCGGGATTATTATGTGTTCCAGCACGTACAGCATATCTGTGCAGTGTGAAGCTGCTTTAACACAGAACGTTGTGATTTTAAACAGTGTTTTTTTTTTTTTTTTATGAGAAATGCAGCGCTGAAGTGAGCAGTGATTGCTGCACATACCAGGCGTGTAAACAGCATGGAGCAGCAGAGACAGCGTTTGTTCAAAGCAGTATATTATCTGGCTTATATATCAGATTAAACTGCTTCTTATCAGCAGTGGGGTTTAAAGTGGGGTTTAAATCGGGCTCGGGCTCATAAATCCAGTTTATGGGGCGGGTCAGGCTCAGGCAGAATGTGCACGGGCTGGAGCCGAGTCGGTTTAGATGTTTTTGAGCCTGATCTAAACTCTAAATGAAACATAAAGAGACTGATAAATTATTCAGAAATGTTTTACATGAAAAACCCAGTACGCCCCAGTGTACGCAACCAAATAGGGTCACTAAAGGGCAAATAATCCTAGAAGCTACAGAGCTACAGAGATCTTCATGATTAAGTAGCTGCTTAGATAAATAAACCATGAAACAAATCCAGCTACATCAGAGCACTGCCATCAGCCTTAAGAGCATAATACATTCCAGCCACACACACATAATACCAGAGATAATAAAAAAGGATGATTAATCATGTACTATCGATTACACAGCACTCCTCAACTTCCTGCTCTGGTGGAGTAATATGCAAATATGACACCTCAGGCAGGGTGCTAAAATGACACGTTGATTAAAATGTTAAAGCAACAACAAAGAAATGTGGGCCCGTCATCTTTAATTACAACCAATCATTGTCTTCTGGCTGCGTTCTGGCACTTCGCTTTGGCTTGTTGTCGCTTCACTGCCACTGGCAGGAAGGAGCGCTTGAATATTTAAACAGCCATGTTTGCTGCTCACTACGCTCGTGCACAGGGTCACTTTTCTCACGGTTACATCAGTATCCAGAGGACATTAGTTACAGCTCCAATCACAGGCTTCTTTTGAATGTAGATGAGAACAGAGTGAGAAATGAGGTTGAAAATTGTGAAATTGTTTCTCATGATGGATGGATGGATGGACGGACGGACGGACGGACGGATGGATCCTTAACAGGCCTTGACCCATATATAGGTGTAGGTGATACAAAACCCGATTTCTATGCAGTAAAATAGGTTACTATAGGTTATGTATAAAGGTTATTATACATTCTGAAAACGTTGAGGGTTTAGAGACCCTTCTACAGGACTTATTTCCACTGATTTCAGATCAGTATCAGAAAGCAACCCAAATTCTGCAGGTTTGAAAATAGACATAATAACTAGACAAGCATAACGAAACTAAAGGCTCGGAACACATAGAATGTTTATAAAAATACTGATTTTACAATGTTACAAAGTTCAGAAAAGCGTTAATTTTCAGAATTTTATTCATTTTATTTGGAAAATTGCATATTTATTTTTTTTTAAACGTTTCTATTACAATTGCAATTAAGATTTTCAATAATGTTTCTTACCAAACATAAAAATTTCTATATCATATTTAAATAGAAATCCTAAAGATATAGGCGTGTGATGTCAGGCAAAAACAGACGAAATTACTGGCCTGTTAAATAAGCCTTGTTTATACTGTTTATACTGAGTGCTGTGTTGAGTCAATGCACTGCTTATAACGTAGCCTGTGCGAGCGCCCTACGCAGCTGTGCACATTTATACTACTGTGTTTGTGTGGATTTGTGCTTCATTAGTCAACACCTCTGGGTTTTGACACAAAAGTATAAACAGTACTTTTAAGTAGTTGGAGCACCATACAAAAATGTAAGCTTTTATCAGAGTCTCAGGCTTTAATTAGCTTGTTGGGTCTAAGGCTTAATCACATTTATTAGATAGAATAGACCATGCAAATCTATAAACATTCAGATGCCTTAAATCTTTTAGAAACTATTAGCGCCCATGGACTCATCTAAGCAGCTCCTCTGTAGCTCTTTGAAAATTAACACAATTATACAAATGCCCCAAAAGCATATCAGGATATGTTCTGAGCCAAATTACTTAATAATTCATTGACTAGAATGAGTCTTTAAGTATGTATATTCTGTAACAATCAAAAGCCAGTGAAAATATATTTAAAATGGGAGCAATGTCCTCTGCTTACAGCAGCATACTAAATGAGCATGAGCTGCTGGAGTTATTTAATGCTCTTTCTGGGAAGTCCAGTTAAGAGGCCATTGCAACAGTCAATCCTGCTGGAGATAAAAGCATGAATGAGTTTCTTTAGGTCTTGTTGGGACATTAAGCCTTTGATTACATTAAGACTCTGGCTATGTTTTTAAGATGATAGAAAATGTGTTCTGGTGATTTCCACCAAGCTATTTATGAGTTTTCTTGCATGGACATTAGTCTCCAGAAGTCTGGAAGATATGGACTATTTTTAAGACATTCCCCTTGTTGCCAAACACAGCATTTTTGGTTTTGTTCCTTATTTATAATAATTGTGACTCATTCAATTATTTCATACAGCTCGATAACTAACACTAGCCACTTAGCATAGCAAGATAACACACAGTACGTCTGAGAACTTTATCTGAGGAGCTCCTGCTGCTGTTCCTTATCATATGATACAACAGCACACAGCCATCATTTCCTCAGAACAGAAAGGAATGGATTTTTTTAATTTTATTTTTTTACGCCAGACAGAGGGTAATAAATGTTAATGATTTAAGGTCCCCAACTGTTTCCTCCAGAGGCTCACAATTTTCACGATTAATTATATTTAAGTGTGACACGGTGATGCTTGTGAACACACTCTAGTTTTATTACTTATCACTGCTGTGGTTAATCTACATACTCTAATATACTTGTGTTACTGTTTATTTTATGTTATTATGTTTTAACCACAGAAATTATATAAAAATATATATACAAAGGTGGTTCTGGCAGGTTAGAACTGCGTGGGATTGCAGCTTTGCATCCATTCTGATATAATCTAATGGATCTCATTTTCTACATGTTTGGTAAAGACAATTACCTAAGGACACCTTAGGTAGTTATGCATAATGTGTTCTGTAATTTATATAATTAACAAGTCTACTCCCTCAGCTTTTGCAATATTTACAAGATTGAGAGCCACAGACAGGTACAGATTTGTCTTTCCTACTAAATAGATATAGATAGCATCTTCCAAGTCCACCAGCAGCCCATTCATTTGCTGCTGCCCATCGAAAAGGAAACTTCATCAGGGAACACAGTAAACACATCCCACTGCCACAGACTCCACAGACTCGCCGTTAGCCACTGGGAGGGTAGTGTTTAGCAGCTCTCATTAACAACAGGCCATTAGAATTCCAGTCAGCGTTATCCTGAATGGCCAGTACAGGCCAGGCCATTAGAGAGAGACACGCCACAACAGAATGCGTGATTACTGCCGTAATTAATGAACTTGGAGAGCTGCGCTTTTCAAAAACAACCAGCAAGCCTTCACACCATAGCCTGAGGAGCACGGGGCACGGAGCGCTCAGAGATGGAAAATTTACCCCACACCGCCGTAATCATTTAACTCTGTAGGGGGGCTCTCATGAGACTGGGAGCTCCACACGGGCTACAGCCATTTACAACACATCATTTAGAGTAAACTACAATAGCGTATTTAATTCTCACTTGTTCTGTTTATGCGCTCCAAAACAGAAGCACTTTGGTTTTCCACCCACAGGCCTTTGTCTGTTTTCAGAGAACTAGACAGCCCAACCCAGTCACTTCAAATCCTTCAATGCTAACTGCCATTATGATCGGGAGATCGCTGGTTCGAATCCCTGTTACAGTACGCAGCTCCTCCATCAGCTGCCGAAGCCCTGAGAAAGCACAACTGGTCTTGCTCTTTCTCTAGGTGGGTACAATAGATGGTGGCGCTCTTTCCCCTCATCACTCCTAGGGTGATGTGGATCAGCACAAGGCTGCATCTGTGAGCTGATGTATCAGAACCAAGTCTCTGCACTTTCCTCAGCAATGCTGCATCAGCAGCAGTTCAAAAAGAGGCGGAGTCTGACTTTACATTTGTCTGAAGAGGCGTGTGCTAGTCTTCATCTTTATTGTGTTGTGGGATATACAACTGAGTAGCAGCTGAATGGGTGGTACAATCGGCCTAGTTAAATTGGGGACAAAAAATGAAAGAAATTTGGAAATAAATATTAAAAAGAAGAGGCAAAGAGAGAAGACAAATGTATTAGGATTTTTTTTTCTCAGCTTAATCACTGCAGATCATCAAAACACTTGCCTTAAAGAGCCACTAAACCCTAAACCTTTTTTTTTCAATTCATAGATGAAATGTTTTGTGTAACATACCTCTTTTTTAAAATTTTAATAAACATTTCCTAACCTTTAAAAAACGCTATTATCGTTTGTGGTGAGATCGCTGGTTCAAATTCTAGTCATGCAGCTTGCCATCAGCTGTCGGAGCCCCGAGAGATCACAGTTGGTCTCTCTCTCTCTCTCTCTGGGTGGTTACAGTAGATGGTGGCGCTCTTTCCCCTCATCACACCTAGGGTGATGTGGATCAACACAAGGCTGCATCTGTGAGCTGATGTATCGGAACCGAGTCGCTGCGCTTTCCTCCGAGCGTTAGCGCTGCTGTGATGCCACTCGGTAATGATGTTTTAAGAGGCAAAGTCTGACTTCACATGTGTTGGAGGAGGCGTGTGCTAGTCTTCACTCTCCTGGTGTTGAGGCGTCACTAGTGATGGGGGATATACAGCTGAGCAGCAGCTGACTGGGTGGGACAATCGGCCAGATAAATTGGGAAGAAAAATGGGAAAATCTAGGAAAACTAGAAAAAACACTGCAAGGCAAAGAGGAAAGACAAAAGTATTGACTTTTCTCAAAGTTCTTTGACTATTTCTGGTCAATGACGGGATCTGAAGAGCTTAAATGTCAAAAATAAAGGGGAAAAAAAACTGTGTATTGTGAAAGGTTTGACCGGTGGTGTATATAATACCGCATTTGCATGTAAATATCCATTCTACTGCCTTTGACAAACATCTGTGCAAGAATGGGTGGATCTAAAGATCATATTAAACTCCGGTGTTGTTTTTAAATTGGCTCTCTAACAAGTCAGTTGGAAATTACTTTTAATTATTGGTATAGTTTTAGGAGTTTAGAAATCAATATTTGGTGTAATAACCCTGGTTTTTAATCACACTTTTCATGCATCTTGGCATCATGTTCCCCTCCTCCACCAGTCTTACACACTGCTTTTGGATAACTTTATGCTGCTTTACTCCAGGTGCAAAAAATCAGGCAGTTCAGTTTGGTGGTTTGATGGATGATCATCCATCTTCCTCTTGATTATATTCCAGAGGTTTTCAATTTGATAAAATCAATGAAACGGGATGTCATAAAATCTCATGTAGGTGTCCAAAATAGTTTTGTCCATATACCGTATGTATAGCAACATTAAAATAACACCTAAACCACATGAATCCTTTCAGTCACAGCTTTGGAAAGTTTCTCTACTCTGTGAAGCAGGAGAATGAAAGACCCACTGTCACATCAGAGTGGGTGACTCACGAAGCATCAGGCACTTAAGACGAAAAACTAATTGAACTGTGCTCAGAATGAATAGCCAATATGTCTCTTCCAACAGACCGCGGCCAAATCACAGTGCAGCAAGACGCCAGACTGAGTCAGAGTCCATTAATGAAAAATGAAGCACCAAGACCAGAGTTCAAAGGAACTCCAAAACAACCAGAGCGTTCATTTCTGTACATCAGGAAAAAAGCAGAAATATGTATATTTAACAGACAATTAAACAGAGGACTCAACAGTGTCTATTCCCTTTCTCTTTTCCAGTAAGAAACCTGCAGGGAGAATTATCCACACCTTTAAAAGTTTCATTGTTCTTATTATCCAAGCAATTTCTCACAATCCAAGTAAAAACATGTTTTACTGATGTTGAGGACTAATCTGAAAAGGTTTAACAGGTGGTGGGAACACCAGCACATTCTTTATTCTTCTTTTTTTGCCTTTTTTTTGCCTCGCAGTAATGGCTTCTTGATCATCTATGATGTTTAATTGTCTTCTCACAATGCAAAGATGGACAGAAACACCTGTAGGGCGTAATTAAAAGCAAGGGTAAAGCTCAAAGATGAAAGTAAGTGCAGGATCAGATAGACGTTTTAAGACTGTTTTAAGGGTCTACCAGGTCCTGCACAGTACTACTGTCTTTCAAAAGTCAGCACACATTCTCGGTGCCATTGTTTCAATAAGCTTCTGCAATGTCACAATATTTATTTATTTCAATCCAGTGTTGCTGGATTAATTTTTCACCAAGATCTTGCAGCAGCATTGATGATGGTAGAGTCTGACCAACCACTGCACAAAGCAGCTCTTCTCCATCCAGCACATCCCAAAGATTCTCAATGAGGTTAAGGTCTGGACTCTGTGGTGAACTCTCTCTCAATCCATGTGTGAATCTCATGCTCCCTGAACCTCCATGATCTCTTTCACAATTCCAGCATCATGAATCCTGGCATTGTCGTCTTGGAATATGGCCGTGTCATCAGGGAAGAAAAAATCCATTGATGGAATAACCTGGTCTATATTCAATATATTCAGGTAGTCAGCTGACCTCATTCTTTCAGCACATACTGTTGCTGAACCTAAACCTGCAGACCAACTGCAGCATCAACCAACCAACCCCACATCATTTACTTACTTAAATATCTGGATGACTGACCAGGTCTGGTGTCTTTAAATACACATCCTGTTTTTTGCCCTGTGGGTAGATATTTAGTTAGGCCACGAGAGTTGGACCACGAGAGTTGGGCATTGAGAGTTGGCCATTGAAAGTTGGGCATTGAGAGTTGGGCCACAATAATTGGACATCGAGAGTTGGACCACGAGAGTTGGGCCACAAGAGTTCGGCATTGAGAGTTGAGCCTCGAGAGTTGGCCCATGAGAGTTGACCCATGAGAGTTGGGCATTGAGAGTTGGCCATTGAGAGTTGGGCATTGAGAGTTGGCCATTGAGAGTTGGGCCACAATAATTGGGCATCGAGAGTTGGGCCACAAAATTAAGGCCATGAGAGTTGGGCCACAAAAGTTAGGCCACAAAAGTTGGGCCATGAAAGTTGGGTCACGACAGTTGGGTCACGACAGTTGGGTCACGACAGTTGGGTCACGACAGTTGGGGCCACGAAAGTTGGAAAATGAAAGTTGGTGCCTTTTTTGGCCAGGAAGTTCCCTTTCTGAAGAATCACTTGACATATTTGCAGAATATTTTTCAAAAATACTATTAAAAAAGGTGTTTGCATTCCTAGAGGCCTCAGGATCCATTGTATTGTCATTATTCGTATGACACAGCAGTGACTACTGGGTTCTGCCATTAACTTCAAACTGTCTATCACTGTCTTATTTTTAACTCAAAGCTCTAGAAAACTCATTACTCTGCCAGTTTGGCCCGGTCGGCTCTTGCCTCCCCCATTTTCCTTTTCTCCCCATCTCTGTCAAACCACTGCTCACTCGTGAGGCGTCCTCAGAAAGTCTGTTCAAAACTATTCCATCTCTTCGCATCTCTTACAGATCCACACTTCCACAGTTTCTGCCTATAAAAAGCAGAACTTTTTCAAAGCAAGACTAACAAGCCTGAGATAGCATTAACATCCAAAAACCCATGTTCTCCCGTCTCACAAACGACACAGGTCTTGGTTAAGAGAAAAGAATTGGCTCACAAAGCATCTCCAAAAAGGAAAGAGAATTGATCTCGCTTTTCTCTCGTCTGTCCGGCCAGAACTGTCATGTATCTTGTGCAGTTGAAAGGTCAGTGTTCTTCCTCCTACTCTCAGGAGGGGTAATGGGAGAAGACGGAAAAAACCTGAGCGAGGGCAGAACAAAAGGTTCAGATCACCAGGGCAGAAAGAGCGAGATAACAAGATTCTGTCCATGCTCCAGAAGAACAAGAGCTTAGCAACATCTGAGCATGTTCATAAAGACTATGGTTCATTGTATATGACTCATCACTGGACCGAGAAACTATGAGACACTTTTGTATTTAAAGTAGGGCTATCAACTTTAAAGCGTTAACGGACAGGACTGATTTGGAATCAATAATGTTTTGATAAGTTAATTACGCCACAAAATTTGACCCCAACTTCCACCATAATGTGCCCTGCCTCCGCCCAATGTGTAGATTTTTTTTTTATGGATTCGCTGGTGGTGAGAACGTGATCTGGTCTCGATTTGACCCAGCTATTAAATATACTGCTTTTTAATTGAGCTAAACTGCTAATAGGGCAAGTTTAATCTGACATACAGTATTAGCCAAATAATATACTGCTATGAACAAATGCTGTCTCTATTGCTCCATGCTGTTTACACACTGTATGCAGTATGTGCAGCGTTCACTGCTCGCATGGTTTATTGGTGCGTATTTTATTGCGTTAATCACATTAGGGCATGCAATTAACCTGGAAATGTTTTTAAAATCTATTTCAATACAAATTAATAATTTGACCCAGTCTGACCCCAGCGTTCACACATACTTTATTCTTTTCCACATGTTTATGGACTGTGGGAGGAAACCCTGAGGGAAAGAGTCCCTGAAGGAAACCCACACAGACACAGGGAGAACATTGGGACTTGAACCCAAGACCCGTTCTGGGAGGCAAAAGTGCTCAGTGCCAAACCACCGAGAAATACACATCAATTTCAAACACTGTCATGTTACAGTTAGCATTTTTGTTGGAATGGCAAATGCCTTCATCTTCTGTCCTCTAAATGACTCCAACAAACAGTAGGTTCATTACAGAATCCCCCTTTCCAAGGTGCTGCTACCTGTTCCCAGTTTTCCACTGACTGGAGATCAGCTGTATGCTTTCTCATGGGCTTGAACAAGATGAAGATACAACATTCTGCTGAACCAGAATCAGGAAGGTTGATGCAACCTAAGGCACTGTTTTTTTAGAAGCAGAAGATGAGCTTGATCACCAGGCGGAGTGTGTACTCGCCATGCTGTCTTTGTCACTCAGAGCCGAGGGAAGGAGGGAGGGCACGGACACGGGGATAAGACGAGAAGTCTTTCCAACGGAAACAATCGGAGGGGAAAATAATAACATGAATGACTGAATATAAAAAAGCTCATCTCCTATTATGAGGATTCTAATCAAGAGATTACATTATCTCTTATCACAGCGACGGGCGGGTGTGCGGCCCCCGGCGACGGCCTGGCTTATCCTGTGCACAGAACAGTGCTGAGCACTTAATGGGTTCCATTCCAGCAACGGAGAACACAGAAACATTCAGCAAAAGAACATACTCCTGTTGCCACTCCAACATGCCAATTACTAGTGCACTACCATAAAACATTAACATGTATCCCTGCATGTGAATGCTTTCTGTGTCTGCAAAATGACAGTGCCTTGGTTGGCTGTACTTGGTGATGAAAAGCAAAAAAAATTAAGAAAAGATATGTGATCTCCATTTGTTCTGTGTAACTGAGTAACTGACCATGTTTGGTCTTTTTAAATACACATCCTGTTTCTGCCCTGTGGGTAGTTAGTAAATTGGACCATGAGAGTTGGGCCACTGAAGAGTTGGGCCACTGGAGAGTTGGACCACTAGAGAGTTGGGCCACTAGAGAGTTGGGCCACTAGAGAGTTGGGCCACTAGAGAGTTGGGCCACTAGAGTTTGGCATTGAGAGAGTTAGGCATCGAGAGAGTTGGGCTACTAGAGTTATGCCACTAGAGTTGGGCATCGAGAGTTGGCCATCGAGAGTTGGGCATCGAGAGAGTTGGACCACTAGAGTTGGACCACTAGAGTTGGACCACTAGAGTTGGACCATTAGAGTTTGGCATTGAGAGAGTTAGGCATCAAGAGAGTTAAGCCACTAGAGTTGGGCATCGAGAGTTGGCCATCGAGAGATGGGCATCGAGAGAATTGAACCACTAGAGTTGGGCATTGAGAGTGAGGCATCGAGAGAGTTAGGCATCGAGAGAGTTTGGCATTTAGAGAGTTGGGCCACGAGAGAGTTGGACATCAAGAGATGGGCATCGAGAGAATTGGACGACTAGAGTTGGGCCACTAGAGTTGGACAACTAGAGAAAGTTGGGCATCGAGAGAGTTGGACCACTAGAGTTGGGCCACCTCCGATTATGAGGATTCTAATCAGGAGATTTCATTATCTCTCATCACAGCGACGAGCGGGTGTACGGCCCCCAGCGACGGCCTGGCTTATCCTGTGCACAGAACAGCGCAGAGGACTTAATGGGATCCATTTCAGCAACGGAGAACGCAGAAACATTCAGCAAAAGAACAAAAACTGAAAATATTCTCTGCTTTTCCTTCGCACTCCTGTTGCCACTCAGTCTACATCCCGGCCTCCGCCGTTTACCTTCGCATTCTCCAACTCCAAGCCTTTATCTTCTCCCGGCTCTGCCTGAATCATCCTCTATTCATCTGCCTTTCACACTAATCCTCTGTACCTACTTCAGACCGGGGTGTGCGTGTTTTCCCTCACTTCATATAAAACCTGCAAGTTTTACGCCATTTCACAGCACAATAGACGGCAAATGCACAAGATGAAAAGGCATTGGGAGGATGAGAATAGTGTTAAATTTTCATTCATCTCAAACATCTCTTCAGCAGTGTAGCATACCTGCAGCGGAGGAGTGCTTTATTATATTCATTATAGGCACGGGACCAATTTACCACACACCAGCACAAACCATCTAAACTATGAACAAAAAAAAAAGAAAAAATGAAAAGAAACGAAATATATAGTACGTTCAGAAATAGCTTTCAAAAGACATAAAAATAGACTGTATACTGTAGGCATCTGCCACTCACTGGCATCTCCCACTGGGGCTACAGGTGGCTGCAATATAATGATGTTTTACTGCCATCACTAACAGATTAACTGTACACTTGACTAAAAATATCATGTCTATGTTCAGGACTCATCAATGTTATATTACATAGATATCTGTGTATCAATTTAAGCTGCATTGAATGTTGAAGAATTTTATCCCAACCCTAGTCTCTTTGCATGTATGTACTATATGTACATGTGCATCTTAAAATAACCGAATATCATTCAATTAGCAGGGTAAGCACACAGTTTTGCACAAACTATTGCAATGCACACAACATTATGGGTGATATACCAGAGTTACCAAGACAGCTAGTCTTTGTGATGCATCAAGAGCCACGGTATCCAGGGTAATGTCAGCATACCACCAAGAAGGACCAACCACATCCAACAGGATTAACTGTGGACGCTGTAAGAGGAAGCTGTCTGAAAGGGATGTTCGGGTGCTAACCCGGATTGTATCCAAAAAACATAAAACCACGGCTGATCAAATCACGGCAGAATTCAATGTGCACCTCAACTCTCCTGTTTCCACCAGAACTGTCCGTCACCACAATCAATTATTGTGCTCTAAAACCAGGTGTTTCAGTTTCATTGTCCAACACCTGTATATATATTCTTAACCCATGTTTACTCCTTTTTAATTACTTATTTGTAAGTAAGATATTTTGTTTTTGTCTAATACTACCATGTTGAAGATTGTACTCTTATTTGATCTTACATTTTTTTATGTTTATTGTCTCAAGGCAAAACCATCCATACATGGGTTACATTTACTGTACTGATACTGTCCAGTTTCTGGTTATTATCTGGCCTTAAGGAGCTTTAAATGTACTCAAAATGCTAAAATTAGGAGTTCTTAATCTTTGGAGCAGTAGTTAACATTTTCAAAAGCGTCCAGAAGCACGTGGCCCGGCCTTGAGGCTCGTTGGATGTCTAAACTTGGTGCGAAATGACACTTTTTCGATACTCTGCAGTGTTGAAGCATTTTAGGAGGTACTGAGTGCCAAGCTTATATCTGGAGGCTATTGGCAGAGCTTTCTAACTCTCGTTTGCTCTCACTTTTGCACATTCTCTCTCTCTCTCTCGAGTGAAGAGAAAAGTACAAGGTCAGTGTGTGACTTCTCGCCTTTGCTGATGGAGTGATGACAAACCCATTTACTCATTCTCAGCCTGCACTGCCACTCTCTCCCCCTACCTTCATTTTGCTTCTACACTCGCTCTCTCTCTCTCTTTCTTTCTCTCTGTTTCAGTCACACAAACATTCTCTACTCCATCTGTCCCTCACTACCCCCTCTACTATACTATACAGCTATGGAAGATCATTAACTATTCAGAGAGCAGGTGAACTATAGAAACAATCAAGAGTGTGAAAAGGAAGGGAATGAAGGAATGAATCGTTCACAAAAGGAAAAATGTAAAGTATGAAGAGCAGCATGTTAAAGCATGCATTTTTTTAAAGCTTTCATGTATAGTGCTCCAGATTTCTATAGAATTCTGTTTCCAATTTTTCTAGTACTCATAGAAGATTGAAAACCTCTGGAATATAATCAAGAGGAAGCTGGATGATCACAAACCATTAAAACAAACTGAACTGCTTAATTTTTGCACCAGGAGTAAAGCAGCATAAAGTTATCCAAAAGCAGTGTGTAAGACTGGTGGAGGAGGAGAACATGATGCCAAGATGCATGAAAACTGACTGAGAAAATCCAGCAGAGATGTGCAAAACTGTCTAATCTAATCAAGAGGTGCTATTTTAAAGAATCTAAAATATTAGTCATATTCTGGTTTGTGTAATATATATTTTTTAACTAAATCATTTTGTTAATAATGGTTTTATTCATAGTTTGGATTACTTTGATATTAATCTACAATGCAAACATTTTTTAAAATGCGTTACAAAACAAATAAATTTAAGGTGTGTACTTACTAGTTTGACTGGTTGACTGGTACTATCTATTTGGGAATTTTATGCGGTATAAATGCTTTATGTGCTGACGTAACTTCCCAGAAGAGAAGAGAATTCTCAGAAGAGAATTGTTTGTCTGTATAAGATAAGATGTGCTTTTCTCAAATTTTAAGAGTGTCGTAAATTCTGTCTCTCTGGCTCCTCTGACGAGTCCATTATCTACAGAGCAGAGAACTCACTTTATTTTATTTTCTTTCCTCCAGAGCTTTTAGGAATGAGATTCAATTTGAGGACTTCCATTTATATAGTTTACAGCTTTCTGAGGAAATCTCACTCTGTAAGAGCTGAGAAGTGGCAGCGATGCTCTGCTCTCCTCCTCAGTTTAACATACAGTTGTGGTCAAAAGTTTACATACACTTGTAAAAAAACATAATGCTATGGCTGTCTTGAGTTTTCAATAAGTTCTACAACTCTTATTTTTCTGTGATAGAGTGATCGGAACACATACATGTTTGTCACAAAAAACAGTCATAAAATTTGGTTCTTTCATAAATTTATTATGGGTCTGCTGAAAATGTCACCAAATCTGCTGGGTCAAAAATATACATACAGCAACATTAGTATTTGGTTACATGTCCCTTGGCCATTTTCACGGCAACTAGGCGCTTTTGGTAGCCATCCACAAGCTCCTGGCAAGCTTCAGGTCGAATGTTTGACCACTCTTCTTGACAGAATTGGTGCAGTTCAGCTAAATGTGATGGTTTTCTTGCATGAACCCGTTTCTTTAGCACTGTCCACATGTTCTCAATGGGGTTTAAGTCAGGACTTTGGGAAGGCCATT
This sequence comes from Astyanax mexicanus, assembly GCF_023375975.1. NCBI lineage: Eukaryota > Metazoa > Chordata > Actinopteri > Characiformes > Acestrorhamphidae > Astyanax > Astyanax mexicanus. The sequence goes on from NC_064409.1 coordinate 3,843,159, forward strand.
CTAAAACCTTAATTCTAGCCTGGTTTAGCCATTCCTTTACCACTTTTGATGTGTGTTTTGGGTCATTGTCTTGTTGGAACACCCAACTGCGCCCAAGACCCAACCTTCGGGCTGATGGTTTTAAGTTTTCCTGCAGAATTTGGAGGTAATCCTCCTTCTTCATTATCCCATTTACTTTCTGCAAAGAACCAGTTCCACTGGCAGCAAAACATCCCCAGAGCATAATACTACCACCACCATGCTTGACAGTAGGCATGGTGTTCCTGGGATTAAAGGCCTCACCTTTTCTCCTCCAAACATATTGCTGGGTGTTGTGGCCAAACAGCTCAATTTTTGTTTTGTCTGACCAGAGAACTTTCCTCCAGAAGGTTTTATCTTTGTCCATGTGATCAGCAGCAAACTTCAGCCGAGTCTTAAGGTGCCTTTTCTGGAGCAAGGGCTTCTTTCTTGCACGGCAGCCTCTCAGTCCATGGCGATGTAAAACACGCTTGACTGTGGAGACTGACACCTGTGTTCCATCAGCTTCCAAATCCTTGCAGACCTGCTTCTTGGTGATTCTCGGTTGACTCTTGACCATCCTGACCAATCTCCTCTCGGCAGCATGTGATAGCTTGCGTTTTCTTCCTGATCGTGGCAGTGACACAACTGTTCCATGCACTTTATACTTGCGTATAATTGTCTGCACAGTTGCTCTTGGGAACTGTAGCTGCTTTGAAATGGCTCCAAGTGACTTCCCTGACTTGTTCAAGTCAATAATTCGCTTTTTCAGATCCACACTGAGTTCCTTTGACTTTCCCATTGTAGCTTTTGTAGCTGAGTCTAATCACTGGGTCAAATGAGCCCTATTTAAATGGGCTCATGAGAAGTCAACAGCTGTAGTCAATCAGAATCACTTACAAGAAGTGAAGAGGCCATGACATGAAGCTAATTTGATTGACACAACTCGCTACATCACCAAAATTGACAAATTTTGTTGCTGTATGTATATTTTTGACCCAGCAGATTTGGTGACATTTTCAGCAGACCCATAATAAATTTATGAAAGAACCAAATTTTATGACTGTTTTTTGTGACAAACATGTATGTGTTCCGATCACTCTATCACAGAAAAATAAGAGTTGTAGAACTTATTGAAAACTCAAGACAGCCATAACATTATGTTTTTTTACAAGTGTATGTAAACTTTTGACCACAACTGTATATATTTAACATATATATTTAACGTGTTTTTTCTGCATCCCAAGGCACACACCTCTACTCTTTACTTACTACATTAAAAACCCATTAACAGACATGTGTAGGTGATACTAAACCCTTTATCTCTGCAGTAAAATAGTATAAGTATTTATATTCTGAAACTTTCAGCTTTAAATTCTTAAAAAGTTTAGATCAGGAATCAACTCCAAAAATAGACATTAAAAACTAGATAATCGTTACAAAAAGAAAACCTTTGGAGGATATAAAATGATTTTAGGACAAATCATTTAGAAAAATATTGATTTTAAAATGTTAAAAGTTCAGAAAAGAGCCAATTTTATGATTCATAATGATTTCATTCATTATATTTTGATAGTTGCAGATGTACTTCAATATTTTACCAAATTGTCTATTACAATTACAGTAATGTTTCTTATCAAACATGAAACCTTTATATGTAGTGCTTAAAGCAAAATCCTCAAGATATATCTGTGTAATATCAGGTAGAAATTTGACCAAAATGCTGGCATGTTAAGGAGTTAAGGTTACTTTTAAAGTTACTTTTAATGGTGGTTTGGGGGTGCTTTAATTTTAGACATTTATTTCACATTTGTATATTATAAGATTCATATTCAACTACTGATGTGAAGCTAGGACTAGGAGGTAAATCAATTTTAAGCAACAAACTAGTTCATCCACATTCAAGATACATGAAGAACTTTAAAATCGGATTTCAGGTTTTTCAGGTTTAGGACCAGATAATCTCTTCACAAAATAAAAGGTAAAAATGCACCTATAAAGTCACTATTGGTGATAAATTGTGTCAGATTAATTATCTGAAGGCAAAGCAGTGGGTTTAGAAACAGGCTGATGAATATATGGACCACATGAATGAGGAGTGAACACGCTTGGAGGAGAGTGCTAATTGGCTGGCTAGTAATGGGAGAAGAGGGAGAGAGGGAGCATATCGTTGCTGTCCAATGAAAAGCACTTATCTCCAAAACAGCAACTTTACAGGAGAGGGAAAAAACCTTCTTCAATTTCAATGGAAGTCAATGTAAAAAAAGTTTATTTCAGGTCATTTTGAAGAATTTCTATTGGTCCGTTCATCAAGAAATTTCGGCACAGTGTAAGGGACAGTTTGTCTGTTCAAATTATGTAGTAAACTAAAAATCGATAAAAATGGAGATAAGTGTTTTTCATAGGACAGCGACGATATGTGAGGTCATTTATGCTCTGTGGTCTTTCTGGGTTTTTTTAGACCACAGATGGTTGTGGGATCACCATCACCAAACCAGTAACCTCCAGAAGATAAGGAGAAAAGCTTAGACAGCTTTTTTCACCCAGGAGCCCCACTCCATATTAAATTTACATTCAGATTTATAATACATTTGCATTCTGATTATGCAAATCAGAGGCTTTGTAAGCCATTTAGCTTTCAGCTTGCTTTAAAACTGACCAATCATCTTATTGTCCAAAGATCTGCTGCTGCTGGTCTGCAGGAAACTGCAGCAGACTGTTGCGGGATGCAGCAAAACCTGCCACACCGCAGCATGATGCTGTCTGGATGCCCGTTGCCATGGTTCCCCCGGCGTGCTCAGCCCACTCTCGCCTCTCCGGTCCTCCCGGCGTACGCCGGATACCTGTGGCCTTCAGGGCTGGAGGTGGGTGGGGTTGGGTTGTATTCAGTAGACCTGCACACCGAGCCCCACCTCTCTCCACCCCTCCTGCTACAATCACAGTCCGGCACCCAGCAGATCCTCCAGACAGGTTTCTAATGTAGCGTAGCTTCATTTACCTAAAGCATCTCTCTTACACCCTGTTTAATCCCTGCGCCGCTGACTGACTGCAGCTATAATTAATCTTGATAGTTGTCCAAGTGAATTTCATTCAAGTAGTCCCCGGCACTGGCCACGAGAGGAGGAGTAATCTCCCCTGATTTATCTATTATACCAAACACAGGAGGCATCCTATCAACTCCCACATCCCACTTTCATTCATCCAGCACTCCAATTTAAGAATTAGAACTATAGACGTTTTAATGTAGTAACAACTCAGAGGAACACAAGTTCACAAGTGTCGATTCCAAACCACTATGACTTTTATAAATTTGAAAGTGATAGTAAAAGAGTGATTTTTACTACTGAGTAGTATTAATAGTAGTAGTAGTAGTGGTACTATTCCGAGTAGTAGCTGTATTTTCAGTAGTAGTAGTATTAATAGTAGTAGTATCAGTAGTAGTAGTAGTAGTAGTAGTAGTATAAATAGGAGTACTACCAGCAGTAGTAGTATTAATAGTAGTAGTAGTAGTATTAATAGAAGTATTGTCAGTATTAACAGTAGTAGTAATAGTAGTAGTGGTAGTAGTATTAATAGTAGTAGTATCAGTAGTAGTAGTAGTAGTAGTAGTAGTAGTAGTATTAATAGTAGTAGTATCAGTAGTAGTAGTAGTAGTAGTAGTATTAATAGAAGTATTGTCAGTATTAACAGTAGTAGTAATAGTAGTAGTGGTAGTAGTATTAATAGTAGTAGTATCAGTAGTAGTAGTAGTAGTAGTAGTAGTATTAATAGGAGTACTACCAGCAGTAGTAGTATTAATAGTAGTAGTAGAATTAAAAGTAATAGTATCAGCAGTAGTAGTATTAATAGGAGTAGTGGTATCAGTAGTATTAATAGTAGAAGCATCAGTAGTAGTAGTAGTAGTATTAATAGGAGTACTACCAGCAGTAGTAGTATTAATAGTAATAGTATCAGTAGTAGTAGTATTAATAGGAGTAGTGGTATCAGTAGTATTAGTAGTAGAAGTATCAGTAGAAGTAGTAGTATGAAGAGTAGTAGTATTATTAAGAGTAGTAATGACAGCAGTAGCAGCAGTATAGGTAGTAGTAGTAGTAGTAGTATCGGTAGTAGTAGTATTAATAGTAGCAGTATCAGTAATATTAGTAGTAGTAATAGTAGTAGTATTATTTATAGTAGTAGTATGAGTAGTGAAAGTAGCAGTATTAGTAATAGTAGCAGTAGTAGTAGTAGTAGTAATAGTAGTGATAAGAGTAATAGCAGTAGTATAAATAGCAGTAGTAGTAGTAGTGATAGTGGTAGTAATAGTAATATGATCAGTAGTAATAATAATAATAGTAGTAGTAGTAGTAGTATCAGTAGTAGTAGTGGTATTAGTAGTAGTAGCATCAGTACGAGTATTATTAGTGGTAGTAGTAATAATAGTAGTGTTATTAGTAGTAGTAGTATCATTATTATTTTTGTTTTATTTTTGGGGCAGTGGTAGCTCCAGGTAGTGATCGTTTCAGGCTATTGATCACAGGGTGACAGAGTATGTTCTTATACATTTGCTCAATTACTATGTATTTAATAATACATATTTTGTATAGTGAACATATTAAAGCTGCTGAAATATATAAAGTTCAAAAGTTAAGTAAAAACATTATTAATAATTATTATTAAGAAGGTTATTATTAAAAGCTATGCATATAGAACAGCGAGTACTGATGTCTTAGTTTTTGCATTTGATCCAAACAATAGATTTATTAGATGCGTGCTTTGTAACAGTGTGTGTGTGTGTGTGTGTATAAATGTGTGTGTTTATGTAAATCAGATCAGTAAAGCTGACCTGCAGCACAGTCTGGATCTTGGCGGAGACGTCGGCCTGCTCGTACAGTTTGATGCCCTGCTGCGCTCCGTTGGGAGACACCACAATCTGCTGCAGGTGGTTGAGGACGATGCTGTGAGCCGTCGCCACAGCATTGAACTTGTCAAACAGCAGCTCCAGAAGTTCCAGCAGCAGCCTGAGGATGGCAGCAGAGAGAGAGAAAGATGGAGAGAGAGATGGAGAGAAAATATATGATTAAGAGAACAAGTCAAACAGCACAATGACCTCCCTCCCATGATCGCTCGTCTTTATCAGCAGGATTCTGCTTCAGCTACACCGCTGCCCATCGTCTGCTGAAATAAAGCTTTAGAGACCCCTAAACTTCACCGAAAGACCCCCACAACTTGTTTTATAATAAACACAGAAACAGTAGGGTGCTGACAGCCTCTCCCTGCTGAGATACGGCAGCTGTTCGCAAACAACAATTAGCAGCATCTGTCAAACTCTCACGGTCCACTAGGAGGACTAACATCTGTCTGAGGTTTTTGTTCGCTGGGATGCTGGGACACTTCTGGACTTCTCCTATTCCAGAAAGCTGCCTCTGCTGGATAAGGAGGCAGAGAAAAGCCTTGGCTGAGGTAGAGCCCGGCTGGAGCCAGCCATGGCTGCCTTACACCAGCATGATGTCAACGAACCCCAGAGATGGAACGAGATGAAAATGGAACATCAGCATGATTGATACGGTTTAGTGATTAGTTTGGCACTAGAGAGATAAAACGGATTAGATTGTGTTTATTCTGCACATCCTGAGTGTTTTCAGAAGATATGCTGGTACTGGTGCTGATCTTGCAGACAAATAGTGATGAGTTTCTTTGATTTTACCAAATTGAAAACCTCTGGAATATAATCAAGAGGAAGATGGATGATCACAAGCCATCAAACCACCAAACTGAACTGCGTTGCTGATTTTGTATTATTTTTTTGCACCAGGAGTAAAGCAGCATAAAGTTATCCAAAAGCAATGTGTAAGACTGGTGGAGGAGAAGAACATGATACCAAGATGCATGAAAAAAACTGTGATTATTGATTTCTAAACTCTTAACACTTTTTAAATATAAACTTGTTTTCTTTGCATTATTTGAGATCTGAAAGCTCTGCATCTTTTCCCCATTTTCTGTAAATAAATGCTCTAAATGGCAACATTTTTATTTGGAATAAGGAAGAAATGTCTGTAGTTTATAGAATAAAACAACATTGTTCATTTTCCTCAAACATAAACCTATAAATAGCAAAATCAGAGAAACTGATTCAGAAACTGAAGTGATCTCTTATTTTTTTTCCAGAGCTGACATATATATTTTGCAAAAATCAGTAAATGTAAAACCATCTGATACAAGACATTAAACATGACTTCTTTATCACATATCACAATTTTGCACTTTGCTATGCAGCAAAGGGTCAAAAGTATTCCTATTCATATTCATTACTCTGTAGGTAGTAGTATAGATACTAGGGTTTCATAAAATACTTCTGTAGAAGTTGAAGTATCAACTCAAGCTTTTTACTCTTTAGGTAAAAGTGTTAAAGTAATGGTTTAAAAAAAATCTACTTAAAAGTATAATGTGTGTACCTTAACCTTAAGTTTTAAATAACAACTAAATAAAATAAAACATACATAAAAGGCAATATTTTTCAGAGTATGAAAAAAAGCAGCATTTTTTCTATATAAGACTATAAGGCACACTTAAAATCCAGCACTAAGGCTGGGTGCAGCAGCATTAGCATTAGCTGCTAACCGCACCGGTGCACCTTAACTGGGCAAACACGCAGACTACAGTCAGATATACTCGCCTCTGAACAGCGAAAGAGCTAGTGCTGTGGTTAGCGGCTAATGCTAATGCTAATGCTGCTGCACCCAGCCTTAGTGCTGGAGAAACTTCACTGAAAACTCACTCTAATAACTCTGTTCTTCTGCTCCTTAATACCTGACTGGTAGAATTCAAAATACATAAGGTACACTTTCCACTAACAAACTCGCGAATGTCTAATCCAACGTTTAAACCACTGCAACACTCTGCAGTCCTGCAAAACTACTTTTAAAAACTATTACAGTAAGCAGGACTGTAATTCTGGTAATTTCCTGTCAGTTGTTTCTGGCATATATCTGCGACACACTCCTTCTTGAGCAGCACACAAGGATGCCTTCTCATCCATGTTGAGGTTTCCATAGCAACAGTCCCCTACCTTAACTGCTGTAAAGCTGCCAGAGACACACAGAACTACACACAGGAATGACTCTCATTTTTCCAAAGGAGAGCTTATTACTCCCTTACAGCCACACTCCCTCCACTTCCTCACACAAGACCGATTAACAGCATTAAACATAAAAAAAAAAACACAGATATACACTATCGGTCAAAAGTTTAAGAACACCGCAATATTGTATATTAGTACAATAGTGTATTTGTGCTGTATGGCCCAATGTTAATCTGAGCTAAAAGCTAAAGCTGCTGTTTCCATGTGGGTCAGCCAGACGTGACTCTTCCTCTAGCAGTGTCTCTACAAATTCTTAGAGTCTTTTTAAGGTGTAAAAAAACAGTAATTACCGCTCTCTGGCTTCATCTGTTATTTCTCTTAAGAAAAGAACTTCTACTTTTAATAGTTACAGAGTTCTCTTTGTGTTTTATCTGTGTCTTTTTCTACTTATTATGATGATGAAAGTGCAGACAAAGAAGGCTTTAGAAATTATTATTTTTTTTTAATACATAAGAAAAAATGTCCAAAGCTCAGTTTATTTTCTTTTAACAATCCTAAAACTACTTTAAGTTTTTAATTCTTCTGTTTTCCATAAAGGCACAACATTTTGTACACTGGATTTTGTACCATTTTCCGTTATTGACTTGAACTGAAGGTCTAAAATGGCAAAAAATAATAATAATGGGAAAAAAGGGGGTGCTCTAAAACTTCTGACCATTAGTGTATTTTATATAATTAAAATATTTAATGTGCTTACTTAGGGGCACCATGGACTGTTTTAAAAGTAATGTTTATAGTATTTAAATCCTTTAAAATGCTCTATAATTTGTTTTCAGTAATTTTTTATTAGATATTTTATTGATCCTGCCTACAAATTAGCTTCAGCTCTGTTATGTTGGTGGGTTTCCTCTCATTAACAGTATTTCTATTGAATTATGGGACTTATCTGCAGCCTAATCCACATTCTCTTGAGTTTCAGAAAGTTTGTGATGGTAAAATTAATTCTTCTTTGAATGATGGAAAGCCAGCCTGCCCCAGATGCAGCAAAACAGGCCCAAACCATAATACTACCACCACCATGTTTCACAGATGGGATAAGCTTTTTATGCAGAACTGTATTATTTTCAATTCTATGAACATAACACATTTATTTTTACATTAAAACTCTCCATCTGAAGTCTTCAGAAACCTCATTAGTTCAATCCATGATCCACTTCCACAAACATGTGTTGTGAGATTTAATATCATCCTGTTACCTAAAAAAAACAACTGACTCTTAATGTCAAGTCTAATAAGATTCACATACTTCTTACATTTGCATATATATCTACCGTATTTTTCGGACTATATGGTACACCATATTATAATGTGCAGTATGCAACACTAGTAAGGAACAGGGGTGTTGCCATGTGCTTCTGTTTACTTACAGTAAGCTTAGATTTCCAGATTTCCACTAAGGCTGGGTGCAGCAGCATTAGCATTAGCATTAGCAGCCAACCACTAGCCTCGGTTAGAGCTAGTAAATGCCGAGCAACAGCACTACACTGAGAAACCCTGAGTGTTCCGGTAAGCCAGGGCGATACCAGACTACGGTCCGATATACCTACCTTTGAACGGCAGAAAGAGCTAGCGCCTAGCGTGGTTAGCGGCTAATGCTAATGCTGCTGCACCCAGCCTTAGTGCTGGAGAAACTTCACTGAAAACTCACCATTATAACTCTGTACTTCAGTGGAATGACTTTACTGCTCCTTAATCTTAACCTGACTGGTAAAATTCATACATAAGAAGCACCGGATTATAAGGTGCACTGATGGTTTTTGGGAAATTTTAATGATTTAAGTGTGCATTATAGTGTGAAAAATATAACATAAGTCTTATATGTTTGTGTTAATTGTTTGATTTGGTTCTCTGTTTATAGACATATAATAAAAGCTAAAGGGTTCATACACATCCAAGCACCAACATCTTCTGTAATTTAATTTCTTCTCTGATGAAAACTGATGATACTCTGTCTAATATAATAAATAATACTGGTGCACCATTGTAAAATGTTTTTAATTTGTCCAAATTCTCATGGTCATCTGTAAGCCATGCATACAGTGCATTATTGGCCCTTGAACATGACTTGACTCTTTAATTTAATGCTCAATTACTTAAATAATTTGAGTTTCTGATAGACAAAATGAAGGTGACCATTTCATCTCAGGAATTTATTAAATTAGCCTTGCAGAACGATCTCCCTGGCTCTCTCGGAGACCATCTGAATACAAATATTATTAATCAAATCTGGAAAATTGAAAACAAACCAGAAAACAAATCTAACCTTTAATGCCTCGACGGGCTAAAATGCCAGGCTGTGGTGTTAAACCTTGAGAAAACAAATGCGAATATCCCGTATTTCCTTTCTTAGAATAAAAAGAGATTTTGATTTTAGCACAGAAATGATGGGCCAATTTCTCCAAAGATCTCCAATTTCTTCAAAACCTCTGACACAGTAATGACTGATCATTTAAAGTGACAAGCATAAGCACCCTTATCTTTACACAGACAGCCAGAAGGAATTCATCAGAGCGCCAGTTAAAGCTGTCTCCCACAGATACAGGATGATCTTTGGGATAATCTCTGGGACACTGACAGCACACATGCTCTCACACATTGTACGCTATACATACACTGCTGTTCAGGTTCAGGAATCACTTGTTGTCTTATTAAAACTGTGTTGTTCCAGTATGAATTATAATTGTATACTGTTAATTACTTACAATTTTACTTATATAGCGCCTTTCGGCCACTCAAGTACGCTTAGAATTACATTCTATACGCACTTAACACAGAGCAGGGAGAAGCGGCAGCCAATCACACATGGTGTACTCTCAACCGGAAACACCCGTCCACCTGAAGGACTGCATCCAGCACTGAGAAGGTAATTTAAAGTATTCAATTGACCTAATATCCATGTTTTTGGACTGTAGGGGAAAACCAGGGTTCTTAAAACTTTTAAAAAGCAATTCCAAAATCCTAAGTGGCTAATAGTGTTGTATTCCTCAAGACTGGTCTCACCATAAACTATAAAAAAAGAAACCATAAACCATTGCCATTTAGCATCACATAGCATAACAGCAGATATTCAAGAACGCATGCTGGAACTAACAGATTTTAGAGTTCATTATGATCGAAAGGAAAAAGATCCCTGTTTAGAGAGCTGTGTGCATAAATCTAAAGCCACAGTTAATCTACTACAGCTTTCTTTGGTCTCATATTACTTTAATTTACCATAGCAAATGAAGTAGAATGTTGACCGGCCAGCTGATCTAAGTGTTCCTCTCCAGCAGTGTGTAGGTTTTAGTTCACTGCTCATAAACACCCAACCCTAATCCAGCAAGTGAGTAGTATTCCTGATGATTTAACAGGATAGTTTTGAATTTAGAGCAAATTATAGGCAATATTTTGCTTTCATCTATTACTTACGAATATACTGTCTATAAAAGAATAAAAACAAAAAAATGACCATTTAAAAAATATTCTTTTAATTTTTATGATGTAAAAATTCCAATCCAAGCTTTTCAATTTGGTAAAATCAAAGAAACTCATCGTTTGTATTATATATACAGTGCCCCTCAAATATATTGGAACAGCTGTAGACTATAAATATTTGGGTTTGACATAAAAAAAGATCTATATTTTGATATTTCTTTCCAGGTATCTACATTTAGATCTGATATACATTTTAAAGTATATAACCTTTTATCTGAACCCACCCAAAGTATTGGAACATTTTGTTTTGTTGCCCAGGTGTGTCCTGATACATTGATTATTCAAAGTATAAATAAATAGTGCTAAATGTCTGAACAATTGTGTTTCAGATTTGGGTTTTATCTGGGCCTAGACTCAGACTCGGCTCTAGCGGACTTGACTACAGCACTGTCGCTTTACTGGCTAGCCTTCTTTGGACCATATAGGACTCTTACACCATCTTTTCTACTTCCAAATGCATCAACTTTAAGAACTGATTGTTTGCAGTCACACTCAGCTTGTATCATGTTCGACACTAAAACTCTCCAAATTCTAAAAAAAATAAAAATAAACTACATAAAATATGCACTGCTGTACACCTGAAGACCATGAGAACCATTAAAACCAATGAAAATGGCTTTATATATGTGTTTTTGGACTTTTTTGAGGAATTATCTGGTATCTCTCTGGACATTCGTTCCTACATATTGAGAAATACGGCAATACAATAAACGTGTTTAGATGATGTGGTGTTCACCCGAAATAATTCAAATCACTGCCAAAACAATGAAATAAACAAATAGATAAACAACCCAACTATATAACTATAAAATATCCCAAACGACTTTGCAGATATTCCATTTGGAGTAATGATACTCATCACACGAGCCGAGCGAGAGTATCATAATCCAGAGAAAGGCGAGAGAAGAACAGCGATTGGACAGAGTTGAGTTCATTTCACCCTGGGTAAGTGCTCTCTTAAGTGTCATCATTATCTCCCTTTTTCTCCCACTGCTTTTGTTTTTCCTCTCCAACTCTTAGACGCTTAAGAAAATGCAGGCTGGGGTAGTTTTATGGATTATATATTTCTCTAAATGAGGGAATTACAAATAAGATATGATAACAGCAAGCATTGATCCCACGAGGCTTAACGGGAAAACAAGAGTAAAAGGGGAAAAAAAAACACAAACATGCCCTGAAACAGGTTTTATACAGTAGACATGGCAGGTAATCACACGCTTGAAGGAGGAGGAGAAGATCGAGAGAGTCATCAATACTCATTTCAGATGCTTAAAACGGCTGTAGGATAATGATCGCATGTTTGATGTACGATTTAAATTACAAGTCTAAGTGCACTTTCAGGGGAAAGGAAACAGATGAACGTGTCTGTTTCTCAGTGCACAGCCAGGCTGTACGAATAGCTGAGAATTTAGATGAATTATTTCAATATCTCAGCTAGCATCTCGACTCAGATAATAATACTATAAGATATAACTGAGCCAAAGGCTTTCTGGCTCTGGATCTTGAACAAGGTTTATTTAACAGAAAACTCAAATACAAAAACAGACCACAGATAAGGATCGGCATGCTGTTTCTCTGGTTTTGCTATTTATAGGTTTATATTTGAGTAAAAAGAACATTGCTGTTTTATTCTATAAACTACAGTCAGCATTTCTACCAAATTCCAAATAAAAATATTGCAATTTAGAGCATTTATTTACAGAAAATGAGAAATGACTGAAATAATAAATAAAAAACACGCAGAGCTTTCAGACCTCAAATAATGCAAAAAAAAAAAAAAAAAAATTCATATTCATATTCAGTTTTAAGAGTTCAGAAATCAATATTTGGAGGAATAACCCTGGTTGGCTTTTAATTACAGTTTTCATGCATCTTGGCATCATGTTCTCCTCCACCAGTCTTACACACTGCTTTTGGATAACTTTATGCTGCTTTACTCCTGGAGCAAAAATTCAAGCAGTTCAGTTTGGTGGTTTGATGGCTTGTGATCATCCAGCTTCCTCTTGATTATATTGCATAGTTACAGTATATATATATAGTATATAGTATATATATAGTTACAGTAGTAACCAATAACATGAAAACCAGAGAACTAAGAGTCTATGGGTGAAAAACTAGCAATTGCTGTAGTCAGCACAACTGTTTGTAATGTCCTGAAAAGGAAAGTCATCACTGGTGTATTAAGTCCTGTGTATCAGATGCAGACGGAAGTAAAAGCTGAATTTTTTTTTTTTTTTGTCTCATATTTATTTTTTATTGTCAAAACCAAATGGTTTCAGTCTAGGTATGAATATCCTTACCATAGGAATCTATTCAAAAGTTTCAACTGCCTAGCAACCAATACCCTAACAACCACCTGGAATACCACAGCAACTGCCGAGCAACACCCTAGCAACCACCAAGGATATTATAGTAACTGCTAAGCCACCACTTAGCAACACCTAAACAACCACATCAGATATGTTAACCTGGGATATCATGGAAACTGCCTAGCAAAACCTTGGCAACTACCTCAGAAATGATAGCAACTGTCTAACAACCCAAGCTGACATTTTTCAAACAATAAATGAATAGTGCTGAATGTCTGAACGATTGTGTTTCAGATTTGGGTTTTATCTGTGCAAAATGAGCATTTATAGTTATAGTAGTAACCAGTAACATGACAACCAGAAAGTCATCACTGGTGTATTAAGTACTGTGTATCAGATGCAGATGGAAGAAAAAGCTAAAGAATGTTGAGTTCTTTTAATGTCAAACCCAAATGGTTTCAGTCTAGAGTATAAATAAAGTGAGTAAGCCTCACTGATCCAATACTTTTGTTTTTACAATAGCTCAACAGCCAAGCTCTTCCTTACCTCGGCTGATTGTCCTGGGCCAGGTTTTCTCCTCTCTGGTAAGCATGATCTGCGATCTGGGTGGTGGATCTCTTCAGGATTTGTTTGAGTTCTGGCTCCAGGCGCTCCATGATGGCATTGATGGTCTCGGGTATCTTCTTGAGTTTGGCCAAAGCCTTAATGAGTATTCCCATAAACCCAGCACTGTTCTCTTCTGGGTCCACGTCCAAATCCTCCTTCACCTCTGGAAGATCTCGAACTACAGACAAACAGACAAACACACATATACTATAGTGAGAAATCTGGAACAGTTTACAGTGTGTCAGCATGTCTTACAGCCATAATCCATTACATACAGTTCCAGACAGGGGTATAATTTTCAATATTTACAAAAAAAAAAAAAAAAGTCTAAATATGTTCGAAAGAATTCAATATATATATATACCCATTTTAGAGTGTTAGGGTACAGGCTATAAAAACTATTTTAAACTAAGATTTTTTACTTATTATTATTATTTAAGTTGCCTAGCAACCCAAGCCGACATTTTTCGGCTCGGATTCTTCCCATACGAATCCATTTAAAAATAGCAACTGCCTAGCAACCACTTAATAACACCTTAACAACCACCTGGAATACCACAGTAACTGCAGAGCAACACTTTAGTAACCACCAAGGATATAACAACTGCTAAGCCACCACTTAGCAACACCTTATCAATCACCTCAGATATGTTAGCAACCAATTAGCTTCTACTTAACGCCACTTCAGAAACCACCTGGGATATCATAGAAACTACCTAGCAAAACCTCAACAACCACATCAGAAATGATAGCAACTGCCTAACAACCCAAGCTGACATTTTTCGACTCTATAGGAATCCATTTAAAAGTAGCAACTGCCAAGCAACCACTTAACAACCACCTGGAATACCACAGCAAGTGCCCTGCAACACCTTAGCAACCACCTAGGATATGATAGCAAGTGCATTCAGAGGTGAGTATATATCAGACTGTGATCTGCGTGTTTGCCACTTTTAAAACAAGCTACGTGGGACGAACAGCTAGCTAATATCGCCCTGGCTTACTGGAACACTCACGGTTTCTCAGTGTAGCCCTGTTGGATGGCATTAGCTAATGCTAATGCTAATGCTAATGCTAATATTCCAGCCTTATTGCTTAAAAAATCGGTAATCTAAGCTGAAGGAGAAGCTGAAGAGGAAAGTCATCACTGGTGTATTAAGTACTGTGCATCAGATCCAGATGGAAGTAAAAGCTGAAAATGTAGATTTTTTTTTTTGTCTCATATTTATTTTTTAATGTCAAACCCAAATGGTTTCAGTCTAGAGCAGGAATAAAGGGATTGACCTCACTGTTCCAATACTTTTGTTTTTACAATAGATTAGCTATTAGCTATGGGCACTTTACTCACCCAAATAAACAGTTTTCAGCAGAGAAATCTGTGTACATTAAGATCCAGCGCTTGTTTTTCCTTTTTTTCCTTTTTATACAGTTTTGTTTACTTAGCTTAGCTTTAATTAGCTTAGTTAGCAACCCTCATCACCACCCAGAAGCGAGACCTGCTGAATTAGAAGTTCCTTATAGTGTCTCTTAAGATATATATGAAAACAGACGTTAATTTATAGTGCGCCTTATAGTATACACATACTTCATTAAGCGAAAAGAGCGATGCATGTAGTTAAATCACATAAACTCTAACTACATAAAAACCACCGGTGCCTCAAAATGACTGCAGCTAAATGCACAAGTTAGAAACTTAGAAACGATTCATAATCTTTTCTCTCTCTTTCTCTCGATTCCTGTAACTCCACAGCACACAGCGAACTCCAGAGCTGCACCTCGTTTCCCTGGTCGCATTCAGAGTGACAGTAGAGTGTTGTTCTAATTTTTATCCCATGTCTCTGTTAATTCCACTCAATCCAATGAATGTTTATGGCAAGTTAATGGACTTTGCACTGTACTTCGCACAATAATTACTACAATTATCACCAACAAATGAGGTGCACTGAGGCCATTAAACAAAATAGTGGGTGACAAAAGGAAGAGTCCTCTGCGCCAGAGAGAAAACACTTTTGGTGGCACCATCCTATTACACTTGAAGTACCGCCAACAGCCGTAATTGCACGCTTTTCATGTAACGTGGGGAAATGTGCAGTTAGCACAAGAATTACTTTTGCCCTGGGTGCGAATCAGAGGCGTTTCTACCTGCTTTAGCAAATCCCCCTTTACAAAGAGACAATTAAAGGAGAAGTAATCAGCTAAAGTGCAATCGCTGATGGATGGACATGGAGAGAGGGAAAGAGAGAGAGAAAGAGAAAGAAAAAGAAAAAGAGAGAGAGAGGAAATAATTTGGATGATCCCCAACTGTTGTTTTTTAGGTTTTTAATGCTGAGCACCAGCTGTTCCTTACAGATTAAAAGTTATTCGAAAGTTGTTCAAAAGTTATACTCTGTGCGCCGAGTGCTCCAGCGGTCTAAAGCACTTCCACTATGATTGGGAGATGCTGGTTCGAATTCCAGTCATGCAGCTTGCGGTCATCAGCTGCCGGAGCCCTGAGAGAGCACAATTGGCCTTTCTCTCTCTCTCTCTCACTCTCTCACTCTCTCACTCTCTCACTCTCTCACTCTCTCATTCTCTCACTCTCTCACTCTCTCACTCACTCACTCACTCACTCACTCACTCACTCACTCTGGGTGGGTAGATGTGAGTAGATGCCGCTCTTTTCCCTCATCACTCCAAAGGGTGATGTGGATCAGCTTGAGGCTGCATCTGTGAGCTGGTGTATCAGAACCGGGTCGCTGCGCTTTCCTCCGAGCCTGCTGCCTACTCTAATGCAAACTGTGTCTAATGTAATGTGTTTTTCTTCATAAGTTATAAGATTTCAGTATTACTCTACAATGCAAAACCTTTTAAAATAATAATAATAAAAACTCTATATTTAAATAAAACTCTATATTTAAGGTGTCCAAACTGTACATATGTTTTTTTATCACGACATTTTCAGCTTTCAATAACTGGTTCCAAGATCAAAGCTTAGGACATGTGGAAAACTATCTCAGGAATCTACTAATGAAGCTGTTAGAGAGAAGACCAACAGTGTATAAAGCTGCACCAAGGCACAGCAGGATACTTTGAAGAAAAGAAAAAAAAATCTAAAGATTGTTTGTTTTGGTTGCTGCATCAACTCACATGCTTTCAATTCCTAGTTTGATGTCTTTCCCACATCTCTAATTGTGGAAAAGAAAAGAAGTGGAAAAGAAGGCAAAACTATCCAAATACGAGACCAATTCTGACTTTAAATGCACTAAATTACTGTATTTTTGGACTATAAATCACATTTAAAATCCTTTAATTTTCCCAAAAAGCAATAGTGAACATTATCATCTGATGCACCTTATGTTTGAATTCTAGCTATCAGGTATTAAGGAGCAGTAAAGCCAATCCACTGAAGTACAGAGTTATAAGGGTGAGTTTTTTGTAAAATTTCTCCAGCACTAAGGCTGGAGCAGTGTTAGCATTAGCAGCTAACCTCAGCGCTAGCTCTTTCGTCATTCAGAGGAGAATATGTTAAACTGTAGTCTGCATGTTTGCCATGTTAAAACAAGCTATGTGGGACAAACCACTAGCTGATAGCTTCCTGGCTAACCGGAACACTCAGGGTTTCTTAGTGTAGCGCTATCAGGTGGCATTTTCTAGCGCTAAGCGCTGCTGCTAACAGTAATGTTGAAAATATTGGAATTCTAATCTTACTATGAGTAAACAGAAGCGCTGTACTCACCGAAGTAAAACATTTTTAGGAGAGAAATCTGTGTAGATTAACATCCAGCACTCGTTTGACTTTAAAATAAATAGTTTTTTTAAGAATTACAGTTTTGAGACCTGCTGAATTTAAAAGGGAAACATGGAGACACCCCTGTCCCTTACTATTGTCGCTAAAAATGCGCCTTACAATTTTGTGCATCTTATGTATTAAACAATAGACCAGAAACAGTTGTTAATTAATAGTAGGTGCCATATCATCCACCCCTAATTATCACATCAGGGTACAACATTTTTTTTTTTTTTTTTTTTTTTTTTTACTGTTTTTAGCAAAAGAAAAATGTACACTATTCTCATTTCTCATTATATATCTACTAGAGACAGATTATATCTGCCCAGTATCATTTATTTTACTTTAATCCTGGATATATGGAGAGATTTAATCTGATATATAATCATATATAATGATACAATTCTTGTAGTTAGTGGGCGTGCCATATCATATTGTATGCAATAATAACATTTAATTTTCATTTTGTTAGAGTGGTGTATTCTTGAAAATAAAATATAAATATATAAAAATATAAAAAAAAAAAATTCAGTATTTTGTCATATCACTTAGAGTATTATTATCGCATAAATACCATGAAATATATTGTGATATTATTTTAGGGCCATATCGCCCACCTCTAATTGACAGTGAGCCTTATAATCCTGTGCTCCTTATAGCCCGTAAAATATGGTATGTAAATTCTGGCCTTTCTGCTTTAAATAAAACAATTAAAGCCAGAATTACTGCAGGTCCTGCCGCAACTCTACACAAAATAAATGAATTAAAAGTAACCACAACAACAAAAAAAAAAACAGAAAGAAGACTCTGTGAGCTGCAGTTGGCAAAAGTTCAGGGTCAAAGCGGCGGCTTGAGCTGCACTGAATAATGGAAGCAAAGATAATTGTTTAATAACTCGGCAGAGAATGTGCATTTTAATAATTGTGTGTGTAATTGAGCTGGTGTTTGAGCTGAGAGCCGTGGGACAGCAGATGTAGGGGAAGCGGACGTCAGTGGGTGGGATGGAGGAGCCGATAACACCAGCAGGGTTCCCCAGAGGAGCCGAACCCACACTGGAGTGCAGGGCTAACGAGGCCTTCGCCCCCACTGCGCTGACAGCTCGCCGTGATTAATAATGGAAGAGCGGAGCTGCTCGACAGTCGTTATCTCTCTTATTGGAACATGATATGACGGTATCATGATTATAGATGTGGAGGAATAAAGGAGGAGGGGGTTTGAGCATGCATGCATGCATATGGAAGTATGTTAAGTGTGCAAATGTGTTTGGACAAATGGAAAACGCTTTCAGTGATACATACAGGCGTGCATAAAAGCGTGCATTTTAGTAGCGTGTGCTCTAAAACTTCTAATGGCATGTTAATGGACATAATAACTCTGGCACAAGCTGTGCTAATGTTTTCATTAGCACTGGATTAAACCGCCTAAATAGTGGAGCACCCCTTTTTCTAGTGTTACATCAGACATTTGGGGCTAGCCTGGGTGGGAACACTAGATGGCGCTCTTTACCCTCATCACTCCAAAGGGTGATGTGGATCAGCACAAGGCTGCGTCTGTGAGCTGTTGTATCGGAACCGAGTAGCTGCGCTTTCCTCCGAGCGTTAGCGCTGTGATGCTCTAATCCTAGTTTATATGACTTCAGTATTAACCTACAATGCAGAACCTTTTAAAATAATGAACAAACACTGGTATTTCTCTTTTTGGGCGGGTACAGTAGATGGTGCTCTTTCCCCTCATCACTCCAAAGGGTGATGTGGATCAGCACAAGGCTGCATCTGTGAGCTGATGTCTCAGAACCGAGTCGCTGTGCTTTCCTCCGAGCGTTAGCGCTGTGATGCTCTAATCCTAGTTTATATGACTTCAGTATTAACCTACAATGCAGAACCTTTCAAAATAACGAAAAAACACTGAATTTAAGGTGTCCAAACTGTACATAAGTTTTTTAACAAGACATTTTCAGCTTTCAACAAGTGGTTTTAGTAGCGTATGCTCTAAAACTTCTAATGGCATGTTAATGGACATAATAACCACAGCACAAGCTGCACTAATGTTTTCATTAGCACTAAATTAAACCGCCTAAACAGTGGAGCACCCCTTTTTCTAGTGTTACATCAGACATTTGGGGCTAGTCTGTTTAATTGGTCTTGCTCTCTTTCTGGGTGGGTACAGTAGATGGCGCTCTTTCCCTTCATCACGCCTAGGGTGATGTGGATCAGCACAAGGCTGCGTCTGTGAGCTGTTGTATCAGAACCGAGTCGCTGCGCTTTCCTCCGAGCGTTAGCGCTGTGATGCTACTCGGAAATGCTACAGCATCAGCAGCAGTTCGAAAAGAGGAGGAGTCTAACTTCACAATTGTTGGAGGAGGCGTGTGCTAGTCTTCACCCTCCTGGTGTTGGGTCCTAATGAGTGGTTTGGGTAATTCGCCTTGTAAATTGGGGAGAAAATGAAGAAAACTAAAAAAAGAACCCGATACAGATGATATATAGTATTATAGCAGTGGAGTGCTAAAGCTCAGCAACCTAACTGCTGCTGGTTAACTAGTTTTATGTATGTCTACGTAAAGGAAGAAAGTGGTGCAGCAATCAATTATTAATGTACATTTCATAATTCCTCTGTAATTGGGAGCTGAAATTAGCTTTTATTAACTTCTTATAACATTTTCTTTTATTTTTTTGTTACACCTTTAATGCCGCAGCCTCTGTAGTCTGTTGCATCATTTAAGGTGGAATGGGAGAGTTAGCCAGCTAGCAAACTATCTACTAAAAACTACTAGCAATTTTAAGCATTTTATATTAGTTATGATGTTAATTTGTTTTGTGCCATATTAGCAACATATTGGCTATTTTATGGCATCGACAATGTTCATGACTTGAGCCTCACAGACTTAAATCAGTTTCTTCATCTTTTTAAACAGTTTAAAATTTATTTCTGGTGGTTAAAAGTGCAGGGCAATGCTTGTTATGAAGAAAACGGCCATCAAACATTGAAACTACACATTAAATAAACTATAGTAATATAGCTAGTAGTTTTGTAGTGATTCTCAAAGTCCTTCGTTTGGAGTATTTCTCTGTTTAAAGGGTCATGCAGCCCCAACACTTCTTCTAACCTACCCCCTCCAGCCTAACAAAAATCAGGAATTTCTAGGGCTAAGGGTATGACCAAGGGTTAAAATAGGATTTGGCTTTAAATTTCTAAACCCCCCTTCGTCAAGGTGTCCCCTCTTTAGTCTTAGAAATGAACTAAAAGTCTAATTTTATTCCTTGTGAAGCTCTAGGATCGTTAACACTGCTAAAAAACCCTATTATTTCCCAATAAAAAACAGCAAAGAACCTGTTACTTGTTAGAAAAGGCCAGAAAAACAGAGGCTCGCCGCTGCACAAGGCACCGGGAGAAAATCATTATTGGAGGCAGCGAATGGAAGCAAGCTAAAGTGGTGCTAAAGCAGTGCAATTTCACACTTCTGCTGTGAAATGGGCTTTCGTCTTTCTGTTCATTTGTCAGACTCTCTGCGACTTCTCTGTTGTTCTTTGTTTCCTTACTGCTTGATGTTCCTGGAGTGCTGAACTGAGAGGGCTCGGTAAGTTTACGCGGAGTGGACAGGCTGCTGACGTCCAAAATGGAGGCGTCCTTTGACCTGGAGAAAAGGAAAGATAAACAGAGGTAACAACTTTAAAACACTGTTTTAAAAGCAGTAAAAGTCTGCAGTGTTATTTTCTTCACAGGAAATGACACAATGGAAGGAAATAATACAGTAGTTTATGTTTCCTCTCAAGCCAATACTTTTAAAAAAGCTGAAAATCTGAGGTCTCTGAGGGCGAAAATACCGAAATTTAGTTTGTCCAAGATCTCTAGAGAAAATGCAATACAATCTGAGCAATACAATACAAGTAGAAGGTGTTACACACAATGGTCAATGATCAGCAATGCCATAGAACTGGAGTTTCACCACCTTTTGCCAACTGCAAAATTATATATTTTTTTAATATTTCAATTTTATACAGCTCTGTAAAAATTCTTGTTTTACCAAATTGAAAACCTCTGGAATATAATCAAGAGGAAGATGGATGATCACAAACCATCAAACCACCAAACTGAACTGCCTGAATTTTTGCACCAGGAGTAAAGCAGCATAAAGTTATCCAAAAGCAGTGTGTAAGACTGGTGGAGGAGAACATGATGCCAAGATGCATGAAAAAACTGTGATTAAAAACCATTCTTAAAACTTTATGAATATAAACTTTTTTTTTTCATTTTCTTTTCATTATTTAAGGTCTGAAAGCTCTGCATCTTGTTTTTGTTATTTCAGAATCAGAAGAATAAGCATGCACATATGGGGTTATGTTGTGAAACCTACTATACCACTTTAAAATAAGACTACCTTTATAAAGGGGTTATGAATGGTTTATGTAGGAGACTATGAATGGTTATTAATTAGGCTGCACGTACTTTAAAACTCATTAATAAGCAGTTAATAAATAAATAACAACATACATAGAAATGACAACACTTCTTACCTTGTGTTTTCCATCAATCAGCATTAAATCTTTGATATTAATACATTTGTAAGTATGTTTAACTCTTTACTAAATGACCCAGCAAACAATGGATCACTGTTGCCTTTTCAATGAATGTGTTGTAATTGCTTATCAATGGTTTTAAAGCATTTACAACCTTTATAAACAGCATTTATAAACCCTTTATAAGGCTAGTCTTAAAGATAAACAGAGGTAACAACTTTAAAACACTGTTTTAAAAGCCGTAAAAGTCTGCAGTGTTATTTTCTTCACAGTAAATGACACAATGGAAGGACAGAATACAGTAGTTTACGTTTCTTCTCAAGTCAACACTTTTCAAAAAGCTGGAAATCAGAGGTCTCTGAGGGCAAAAATACAGAAATTTAGTCTGTCCAAGATCTCTAGATAATCTCTAAACAAAACTTAATAATCTAATTTACAAACCATTAATAAACCATTTATAAGGTTAGTCTTATTTTAAAGTGATTCCAACATGTGCATTACCAATATGTTGCCTCCGCATTAAAATCTTAAAAAATTAAAAACGGTGATGTGGATCAGCACAAGGCTGCATCTGTGAGCTGCTGTATCAGAACCAAATCGCTGAGCTTTCCTCCGAGTGTTAGCGCTGTGATGCTACTTGGCAATTTCTCAGCAGTTTAAAAAGAGGCTGTATCAAAGGGGACGTGTGCTAGTCTTTACCCTTTTTGTGTCTTGTAGCATCATTAGTGATGGGGGATATACAGCTGAGTAGCTGCTAAATGTGTAGGAAAATCATCCTACCCAAATTGGGAGGAAAAAAATGGGAGAATTCCAATGAGAATTGGAAATAAATCTTTAGAAATAAAAAAAAGACCACAGTGTTTCTTGCAGAGGAAACAAGCTAACACAGTGTTGCTTTCATATCCGCTTAGAAAGACCAGTACGCACACAAAAAAAAAAAAATCTGCAGTCGCTTTATCACCCTGACTAATAAATCACTTTGCCTCATGAAAGCTGTGAGCTGTAATTGCGGGCCAGTAAACACAGCAGTCGCAGAATAAAAACACACCGCCGCAGTCCCGAGATCAAAAACAACAGCACAACAACACACTTTAGCGCGGCAGGGTCGCCGACCTGCATTAGCCTAATGTGCTACACTGTGGCGTCTTAGCTAATACCAAAGAATTAGCATTGCGGCGGCGGCGGCGACACTGGCCCATACCGCTCGCACTCGCACAGGGAGTCTGTAATCCCCTGGTGACCGCTGCGTGGCTGCTGGAAAACAAAAATCTGCCCATTATTATTCCTCTCAGACTCATCCGCACGCCTCTGAATGAGTTATCTGTGTTTGCGGTAAATGGTGTAGCGGAGACCCATCAGACTGGCCCTATGTATAGAAGGAGGCAGTGAGCAACAGCATCTCATTACACTGCGGTATTAGAGAGGGGAAAGTGCAGACAGCCTGATCCTGATCACAGTCACAGCCAATGATAAGCACTTGTGAATCTCGCAGTACGAGCCGAGTGTTAATAAAATATATAGAGTGGGCTGAATGTTAAAACTCCAGCGCAGATGTGGTGAAAACGCCACAGGCTTTCAGGAGGCGTTTTAGTGGTTTAAAGGCATTAAGCATGTTAATATGCATAATGCATAGGCTTATGTTGCAGGATCGCCCAGAACAACCAGTCAGTTTAATTAATTCCTGATTGGGGCCGAAGTTGAGTTAATACATAAACGAGCATAAGCATTAAAGCCTTAATGAACTTAGCATCTCCTCTGAGCTTATGGAAGAAGAAGAAATAGCATTCTGTCCTGAACTGGAGGTGTCTGCTTTAGGACAGTTGTTTTAGATGCACAATATGCATGTGCAAAATAAATTAATTAATTAATAAAATAGATTTTCACTTAGATAAGGCTCACATTTACTCCCAAAATGGTATTCCTCTTCTTCCTTCTTCTGACACATGCTATAGGCATGCTATATGGTCATACAGCAGGTAAATGTGGCCCAAATCTGATGTGTTACAGGTGTGTCATCTGTGTGATTTGGGTCACTTTAATATGTGGTTGAATTCAAATCCGATTCACATATCCGATTCGAGGCATGGATATATTTTTTTTTACGTCAAATAGAAGGTAAAAAAAGACAATGGCAAGAATAGAAAGCGACTGTGAGAAGACGTGAAAATGGACAACAGCAATGAGTAAAGGATTCAGTGGTGGAAAAAAAGAGACAACAGACCTAAATACCATAAATATTTGGACTTAGTTTGGGTTAGTTTCTTCCAATAATATTAAGAAGGCTTGTGTTTAGGGCTGGGTATTGTAGGGATGTAGGAAATATCTCCATAAATGGAGCATTAAAGTAAAATAAATGATACTGAACAGATATAATCTTGTCTCTAGTAGATATATAATGGGAAATGAGAACAGTGTAAATGTTTCCTTTGCTAAAAACAGTATTAAAAAAAAAAAAAGTAGTACCCTGATGTGATAATTATGGGTGGGGTACTACGACATGATTTTTTAAAATGTTGGCGATATTATTGTGTACGATACGATATGGTACGGTATCTTGAATTTGACACCAATACTCAAACAATACTTTTTTTTAATACCTTTTTCCAAATTGCAACCAAAAAATACAAAAAGCGATAATTAATCTCACACAACATATTTATTTAATCTAACACAACGCATTTGTTTCGGCACGCTCTCCTGTTCTGTATGCACCAGGGTGCCGTTGCGATTGTTTTCACCCCTAATTTCGATACCCAGCCCCAATTTATCGTGTCGCAGTGTTCCTAATAAACTGGCAAAACACAGATACAGATCTCAGCTGCAGAATTAAAGGAAAATAAATAATTACACCCTGAACATGTCTGAATAACGTGTCCTTTTCTGTGAGGTTGGAGCCTGGACTCTTTGGAGTCTTTTATAGCTCTTGAGATTCCAACAAGAATTAAAGTGAAACTTAACATGAAGCATTGCTCTGTCGTGCATACATGCATGCCACTTACTAAGTACAAACCATTCAGACAGATGTCAGATATGGGTCGCATTAAGAGACGGATTGTCTGAACAGCCTAAACTAAATATCGGATTTGATCAGAATATCTGATTTGGGCTGCTTTTACCTGCAGTGTTAACATAGCCATAGTATTAGAAGTGGTGGACTAATATTAAAGCTATTTGTTTTATTATTTTTCACAGTTTTTCTCCGAACTTTTCTTACTGCCACGTCCCACCTAGTGGAAAAATGGCCCGGAACTTCACAGAAGAGTGAAGACTAGCAGGGGCTTCCTCTGAAACCGGCCAACTGCATCTTTTTAACTGCTTCTATTGCAACACCATTGGGCAGCTAAAAGTGTGTGATGTACAAATGAGCAGAAGCTCAAGACTTCTTGAAAATGGAAATACGTCAAAACAGCAGTTACTTTACTTTTCACAGTATCTAGAATGAAAGTTACACTGTTATATAACATATATAGCATTCAGCCATAACATTAATATTCATTTCTTGTTTCTAAATTCACTGTCTGATTTTTCAGCTCCAACGCATCTGTTTATCTACATACTGTACTTTTCGCACTATAAGACGGCAGTAAATTTCACCAGTCAGGTATTAAGGAGCATTAAATCACCCTGCTGAAGCAAAGCGTTATACAGAAGTTTCAGCTCGATTCTCCAGCAGTATTAGCATTAGCCGCTAACCGCACTAGCTCTTTGGCCGTCTAGAGGTGAGTATTATCGGCCTGTAACCTGCTGTTAACCCCAGCTAGCACTGCTGGAGCAGCATTAGCATTAACCGCTAGCGGTTAGCCGATAATACTAATGCTAACGCTCTAGTTTCTGTGGAATCTGGAGATTTAAGCTTAGTGTAAATGAATTGAAGTGCTTTAAACAGTTTTCAAGAGAGGAATATGTGTAGATTTAGCATTCAGCACTCCTTTAAATTGTCTGACTCGTCTGATTTTATTTATTTTTTTACAGTTTGGTTTACTTAACTTTATAGCCCCAGCGGTGAGACCTGCTGAATTAGAAGGTAAACATGACAACACCCCTGTGCTTTACTTGTGTTGCATAAAATGCGCCTTATAATCTAATGTGCCTTATGTATTAAAATAGACAAGAAAATAGACATTTATTGAAAGTAGGTGTGGATGATATGGCCCTAAACTAATTATTAACAATATAACAATATTTCATGGTATTTTTTCGCGATAATGATACTCTTGGCGATATGACAAAACACTAAATAAAAAAAAGAAATATTTCAAGAACACACTACTGCTGTTTTTTGCTAAAAACAGTAATAAAGTAGTACCCTGATGTGATAATTAGGGGTGGGTGATATGACACGATATTTCAGGGTATAATATCGTTCACAATATTAAAAAACTTTGGCGATATTATTGTGTACGATATGATATAACACATCTCTAATTGAAAGTGCTCCTTATAATCCAGTGCACCTTTTATTATTATTTTTTGTTATTTTTGGAGGCTTAATAATCCCCTTGGCGTCAGTAAATGCCTACATTTGCCTTATTTCAAGCGCTTTTCTACATTGCTACAAACGTTCAGCAGTTTATGTCACATTTCCCCATATGCTGCCCTGTGCCCCATAATTGGTCTAATCAGTTACTCTGTCTGACGTGCTGCACACCCTTTTAATGATAAATCCAGTCCGAGGCACTGAATGTTTGTAGGAGCTGAGAGAGCATATGCTAATGAGCGATACAACATCCCCAGTAAAAGCATAAGTAAATTAATCAAAGGCTGACAAATGCCTCAGTTGCTCTGAAGCTTTTCATGCCAATTATTTAACAGTTAAAATGACAGTATCCTCGATCATGGACTTGGGACACGTTTCCAAATGAGCCAAAACGTTTTGACCAGCTGTCTTATATGCTGCCATTTCTCTGAGTACCTTTAAAACAGCTAAATGCACAAGACCTTAGAAAGCATGCATTTTTAGATCAGAAAACATACTTCCATTTTATTTTATTGTTCATCATGATTATGACTTACAGCCAATGAAAACCCATAAATCAGTGTCTCAGAAAATTAGGATATTATACAATTGGACCAACTGGTACTTTTGGAGCAGTGGGCAGTGTGCCAAGTCCTGCTGGAAAATGAAATCCTGAAACCCACATCTCCATAAAAGTTGTCAGTAGCAGAGGGAAGCTGTAAGATATGAAGTGCTGTAAGATTTTGTGGGAAAACAAAACTGCACTGACTTTAGACTTGATAATAAAACACAGTGGATCAACACCAGCAGATGACAGACATGACTCTCCAAACCATCACTGATCATCAGTAAATTTTACATTTCATTTAAAGGAAATCAAGGGAGCAAAGTCACAATCAGGGATGGTTTGGGGATAGTTTGGTTTGGGATTTTTTATTAGCTGTACGCCATAATCATCAACAATAAAATAAATAAATACTTAAAATAGATCACTCAGTGTTTAATACATCTATATAATATTTGAGTTTCACATTTTGGACTGAATTACTGAAATAAAGTAACTTTTCAATGATATTCATTGCACCTGTATCACAACATATGGTGTATCAAAACCACCCTCTATTTTTTAACCCCTTAAAATGTAGATGTAGGTGATACAAAACCATTTTTTCTGCAGTAAAATAACTTATTTGAGGGCTTTGAAATCTCCTACAGGACACTAGATCAGCAACAGGAATCAACCCAAATTCTGCAGGTTTGAAAATAGATGTAAAAACTAAAGAAACATGACAAAACTAAAGGTTTGAAGGACATGTTTGATTTGTATTCAGGAAAATATTGATTTTTGACTTTTTTAAATATATTTTCTATTCCAATTACAATTATGCTTCTCATTAATGTTTCTTAACAAACTTAACAAAGCTTTATATGAAATCCTCAAGATTTTGTGGTTTCATTTCAGGCAGACAATTGAAAAAAATCCTGGCCTGAAAATATAGATAATATAGATAATATAGATGTTGTACCATTTCCATTTATTGACTGGACCTGGAGAGCTTAAATGTTAAAAATAAACTTGAAAAAATGGACATGTTCTAAAACTTTTGAGCAGTAGTGTACATACTATATAAAGTCCTGAAATTATATAAGCATAGACCTGATTAATTTGTCAGAATGATGACTAAATTGCTTTTCAAAATGACGTTTTTTAATCACACAATCACAATAATGTTTCCCGACAAGCTAGTCTAATAAAAGCTTTGGCCGCAAGTGATATCCTGAACATCTATCTATTCTGCTGAAGACATGTCTCTCCACCAACATCTGCACAGAAATATTTCTGTAATAACTTGTAATATCTCTGTGGCGCGCCCACACAGATAACTGTGTAAATTAAGGCTGCCAGTTAGTTACTGTTAATTACACACAGCATTTTTCATACAGTGAAGCCAGAAACTTATTGAAGAGTCTGAAGCTACAAATAAAACTCTCAAAAAGAGGCGGAGTCTGACTTTACATGTATTGGAAGAGGCATACGGGTTCTTGCACCTTTTTTAATTAAAATAATTAAATGATTTTTATGACCTTTTTAAGACCTAAATAAATATAATAAATAAAATAATGTCAGCTAGCTCTACGCTAACCTTATCTCTCTCACCGATAATGATAGCTAGCTCTCTGCTAATGTTAGCTAGCTCTTCGCTAACCTTAGTTCTCTTCTTGGTATTATTAGCTAACTCGCCGCTAAAGTTAGAATGTTAGCTAGCTCTCTGCTAATGTTAGCTAGCTCTCCGCTAATCTTTGTTCTCTTCCCTGTATTATTAGCTAACTCACAGCTAAAGGTAGTATTTTGGCTAGCTCTTCACTAATGTTAGCTAGCCCTCCGCTAACCTTATCTCTCTCCCCGATACTGATAACTCACTCTCTGCTAATGTTAGCTAGCTCTTTGCTAACCTTAGTTCTCTTCCCGGTATTATTAGCTAACTCACTGCTAAAGTTAGTATGTTGGCGAGCTCTTCACTAATGTTAGCTAGCTCTCCACTAACCTTATCTCTCTTCCCGATAATGATAGCAAGCTCTCTGCTAATGTTAGCTAGTTCTCCGCTAACCTTATTTCTCTCCCTGATAATGATAGCTAGCTCGCTGCTAATGTTAGCTAGCTCTTCGCTAACCTTAGATCTCTTCCCGGTATTATTAGCTAACTCGCCCCTATAGTTAGTATGTTGACTAGCTCTTTACTAATGATAGCTAGCTCTCTGCTAACCTTAGTTCTCTTCCTGGTATTATTAGCTAACTCGCCGCTATAGTTAGTATGTTGACTAGCTCTTTACTAATGATAGCTAGCTCTCTGCTAATGTTAGCTAGCTCTCTGCTAACCTTAGGCCTCTTCCCGGTATTATTAGCTAACTCGCCGCTATAGTTAGTATGTTGACTAGCTCTTTACTAATGATAGCTAGCTCTCTGCTAACCTTAGTTCTCTTCCCGGTATTATTAGCTAATTCGCTGCTAACGTTAGTATGTTGGCTAGCTCTTCACTAATGTTAGCTAGCTCTCCGCTAACCTTAGTTCTCTCCCCGGATTACATATTTTCCCACCGGCATTAAATGCACTGAAAATCTGAAAATGTCATACCTACAGCAAATTTAAGACAATTTGAGACCTTAATTATCCGGATTTTAATTTAAGACATTTTAAGACTTTTTAAGGACCCCTGGCAACCCTGGGCATATGCTAGTCTTCATTCTCCTGGTGTTGTGGCATCATTAGCAGACTAGCAGCTGAATGGGCAGGGCATTTGGCCTAGCTAAATTAACAGGAGAAAAGAAATAAACAGGAGAAAAGAAGTATATTAAACTCTCACACACTCACCCTCCGAGCCGGCCTTTGTCCTTGTCCTTGTCCTTGCCCCGGTGGCCCACTCGGCTGGTGGACTTGATGTAGAGGTGGCGGTGCAGCTCATCAATCAGCACCAGATGAATGTTCAGCTTCTTGCTGTGCAGCTCCAGACGCAAGTCACTCAGACCTTCCACTTGCAACAGAGGACCCTCCAGAGACTCCACTGCAGACACCTGCACACAACAACACGGCACAGCTAAGCACAGAGACCACGGCTTTCAGAAAGCAATGATGTATAAGTAACTAGAATATAACATTCCGTAGTCAATTTTATTCATGTAGTTTATATAGATACAGGTAGACCCATGCATCTCACCATGTTTTTCAATATTGAGTAATCTAACTCATTTCTAGTTCCAATTCAGTAATCAGATTTAAGTTACTTATCCAAAAAACTGTGCATTACTATTGTGTCATTTTCCAAAACAAAAAGATATTGTAGCATCTGGCTGGAATCATTAAAAAATAATGCATTCTGGGAATTGCAGTGTGGGTGTGAAGTCGCCTAGGTGCTGCAGCTGTTGAAAGTAACCAATTAAGTAACTTGAATATATTTTAGTTACTTTTTTAAATCAAGTAATCCATAAAGTAACTTAGTATATTTTTAAAAGAGTAATCAGATTACTTACAGATTATCAAAGCCATCACTAGTTAGGCCCAAAAATATTATCTTCATAATTGGTTCTCTGCATTTCACCACACTGGATTTGAAATGAAACAAGTGAGATCCAGCTGAAATGTTTAGATTTATGGCGTTAAGCTAATGCTAGTGCGCTGGGCAGAGGTGGCTACGCTGTGCTGTGTAGAACAGCACCACCAAAGAGGCACACTGGCAGCACAGCTCACTAGCTAGTGCTAGCTAGTTAGCCTAACAAACACACTCATCTCACTCTGACCTGCCTGGAGAAACATGAGAACCAGCACTTTATCGGAGGAGCTCCTGCTGCTGTTTCTTTAACGCTTGAATCCTTGAATTAGTGTTTTGATTAGAGAAAAAAAGAACAGAAAAACAACAGAAAACAGCAATTATTTACTCAGAAAGAGATGAATAGAATTGCACAATCGATCCACAGCTCGGAAAAAAGTTCTTCTCGTCCCCCCAGACGAGCCCAGAATACGGGTCACGGGTGCAGAATTATTTATTCAGCTTGAAGAATAATATTTATGCACTCTGAATTTGTTAACTAGGGAAAGAAGGTTATTGTGGCTGATTTTAATACAGCAATGCCTTTAATGGCTTCAATAATAACATGATGTAACTTGATTAATTGATTAAACTTGTGCCTTACTGCAATAGAGCTTCTCTGTTGTTAACCCATCAGAGAAGTTTATCTGGCAGAAAGTGGAAATGATAGGAGTGGTTAAATCAACATTTTGGTACATTCTGAAAAAAAAGAAATAAGGGACAACAGTGAAGGATCACAGAATAGACAGAATCTCTACTCTACTGGAAGGAGGTGTATAAATATCCAAATCTAATATAAAGAGTGTTCACCACAAGCTGCAGATCATTTCCAATGTAAATTTTATTGGACAGCGACGATATACACCTACACTGTAGTTTCAGGCTAAAAAAAACACAATAAGGGGCTGAGGAAAGCCCTAATGGATTTGAATGAATCTGAAACATGAAGCCTTTATTTTACCTATAAAATAAACTGTGGAGAAACCGTTAGTACACACACACAAACAGCAGCCTGAAAGAGAGCAGCAGCGATCGAATACAGCATGGTAAACAAGGCACCTTCCCTTAGGCTTGACTTTGCTACTGCTGCTCTCAGAGCCATTAGGTCAGTACAGTACAGCAAACTGCATCTAAATCAGGTTACTGCAGCTACAGAACCGTACAGAACCGTACAGAACCCACCGGTTCAGCTGCCTCAGCCTCCACTCACCTCATCTGAACCACAGATCAGCATCTTCACACCTCCCTACAACATTTTACTCTCTCTCTCCATCTCTTTCTCTCTCTCTTCCTCTCTTTCTCTCTTCCTATCTCTCTCTCTATATATACCCCTTTCTAAACCCTCTCCCTACCTCTCTCTACCTCTCTCTATACCCTTTCTAAACCCTCTCTCTCTACCTCTCTCTCTACCTCTCTCTCTCACTCTCTCTCTATACCCTTTCTAAACCCTCTCTCTCTCTACCTCTCTCTCTCTCTCACTCTCTCTCTCTCTATACCCTTTCTAAACCCTCTCTCTACCTCTCTCTATACCCTTTCTAAACCATCTCTCTCTCTACCTCTCTCTCTCGCTCTCACTCTCTCTCTACCTCTCTCTGTACCCCTTTCTTAACGCTCTCTCTACCTCTCTCTATACCCCTTTCTTAACGCTCTCTCTACCTCTCTCTACCTCTACCTCTCTCTCTACCTCTCTACCTCTCCATCTCTTTCTCTCTCTTTTCCTGTCTCTCTCTTTTCCTGTCTCTCTCTCTTCCTCTCTTCCTGTCTCTCTCTCTCTCTCTCTCTCTATGCCCCTTTCTAAACCCTCTACCTCTCGCTACCTCTCTCTACCTCTCTCTATACCCCTTTCTTAACGCTCTCTCTGCCTCTCTCTAACAATTCAATTCAATTCAATATAGCTTTATTAGCATGACTGTGAATTACAGTGTTGCCAAAGCATTATAACAATTAACAACAATGGTATATGAACATACATAACAGACATAATAACATTTATAACAGAAAGTAATTATGATTATTATAATAATTATATCATTTATCAATAATTATAATTATATAATAATAATCATTTTCTCTGGGATGGGGTCCCCAGGATTTTAGAGGTCATTTTGAGGTGTTACCCACTGTCTCTCAGGCTGTGACACGCACTAATGTATTTGGCAGCGAGGGGGGCGGTGTGCCCCTCCCCCTCCCCTCTGCCTCTCTCTAACTCTCTCTACCTCTCTCTATACCCCTTTCTTAACGTGCTCTCTACATCTCTCTACCTCTCTCTATCTCTCTCTACCTCTCTCTATCTCTCTCTACTTCTCTCTATATCCCTTTCTTAATGCTCTCTCTACCTCTCTCTCTACCTCTCTCTCTACCTCTCTCTCTACCTCTCTCTCTCTACCTCTCTCTCTACCTCTCTCTCTACATCTCTATCTCTTTAGACTTCAGTCAGTCTCTCCTGAATTAAAGTAAAGCAATATGGGAAAACTCTACCGTCTTTAACCTTTTCAGAGCAAAATTATCTCCAAGCATGGAAAAAGAATGTTTTTTTTTTGTCTGTAATACACAGAAAATATACACAAAAAAAGACTAATAGTCTACTTTAAATCTATGTAGCAAATAAATATGTTTTTTTATTGCATTGGAAGCCTGTGTGCAATATGTCATATTTAATGAACCATCCCTAAATAATACAAAAAAACATGATTTAAAAGTGTTAAAAGTGTTCTAAATCACATGAAATTATTACAAATGAGCTGAATTAAAACAATTCTGTAAAGAAGAGTGGAACAAAATTCCTACACAGAAATTTGAAAGACTCTTGATTTCTTTTCTTTTTTTACCGACAATGATGGAACAACCAAGTTATTAGGTTTAGGGGAACAAACGTTATAATTTAAATTAAATATAAATTAAATTAATAAATGGCTATTTATATATACTCAGTTTTTAACCAAAATCAACTCAGTTTCACTAATTCACCAGTAACAGGGTCCATTCTATGAGATGAGATTAACACTGCCAGGTCCCACACTGTGAAAGCGATTAACAGAAGACTTACTGTGATCCTTCCTTTCTTCTGTTCACTTTCCTTTCTCCTCTACTCTTTATCAGCCCTGTATCTTTTATATCTTTCCATCTCTCTCTCCCGCTGCCCCCCAGCCTCTCTTTTCATTTCCCCGTAGCGGTTATTGCATGTTTGCATTTAATAAATCTTTATGGCAGTAAATGAAGGGGATTTTTTTATTAGGGGAGCTAATGGTGGAATGATAGCGCTCTGGAGGGCCATGGCTGGATATCTGCACATCGCCCCTGACGCCCGGGCGGGAGGCATTACACAGGTCAAGTGCGTGCATGCATGCATGCAAACGAGAAATACATTAGCTGCGAGCTACGCCGATTCACCGATAGATCATTCGCTTCAAACTAATAGAATAACTCAGAATCTCTCTCTCTCTGTTTTACTGCCGGTGGGATTTCATGATGGGAGACAGGCCAGTTAATGCAGGGCATAGCGTTAGTAAATTCACTCCGGAGGCACAGCTGAGGCACTTCAGCCGGCTGTAAATTCAGAGCACTGTCCGGAAACTCGGAGCGATCCGGACCCTCCAGCTGAAGATTCGAATTAGCCGGCGCATTCAAAAGCTATTAGCCAGCAGCCGACGGGACCACACAGCAAATCTAATAGCACTCTGAAAAAAAACGTTTATTATTCACTTGGCAGAACTGACTGTACCATATTCAACAAGCTTAAAGCAGCAAAATGTAAGAATTCTTTCTTTTAAATTGAAGCAGTAGAGTTCCTGAGTTAGGAGAGGACAAAATATAATAGTTAACTGCAGAGGTGGAAAAAGTACTGAAAAATTGTAATTAAGTAAAAGTACTTTTACTTTGCTATAATTCTACTCAAGTAAAAGTTAAAGTACTCATCTAAAAAATCTACTCGAGTAAAAGTAAAAAAGTACTCAATTTAAAAACATACTTTGAGTAAAAGTTACATAGTTACTTTTATTTATTTGACGTAAAAAAGTACAACAAATCATGAATTAAATAATTATTAAATTAAATAATTTGGACCTTTCAGGCAGTATTTGTTCAGACCACCACATAAAACATTTTCAAGAAGTGGCACAGGTTTCTATGATCCATTTTTTTCTTTACTGTTAAAAAGTTAAAAAGTTATGGTCATATAGGTGACTATAAACCGTATTTTTATAGTTTTACTGTTCATTATTAATTTTAACTAGCCATTGCTATGCTTTAACTGCTTTATGTACATGTTTTTTTTTAACATCCAAGCAGATGTCTTAATAAAAACTTAGAATGAAAACATAGAAAAAAAATGTTGGTTGGTGCATGTGCAGTGCCGTAAAGAAGCACATATTGATGGGAAAACTCAATTTGTTTTTAATGTAAACAATTTGGTTTTTTTCCCCCAGTATTTCATTTTTTACTCAGTAATCAGGAGTTTTCCAATGTAGCAAAGTAAATTACTTGTGTCAAAATGTACTTGAGTAAAAGTAAAATTACCTATTACCTCTGGTTAACTGCATTAATGTTCTTCTGTTCACATTCATTCTAAAATCAGGGCGGTCTAAAGCGCTGCCACTATGATTGGGAGATAGCTAGTTCGAATCCCGGTCATGCAGCTTGCCATCACCTGCCGGAACCCAGCGAACCTTGCTGTCTCTGGGTGGGTAGATGGCGCTCTTTCCCCTCATCACTCCTAGGGTGATGTGGATCAGCACAAGGCTGCGTCTGTGAGCTGATGTATCAGAAAACCGTGTCGCTGCGCTTTCCTCCAAATGCACTGGCTACTCATCAATGCTACATTCTACCTTGTCCACATGATCTTTACAAAACTGCGGACGAGCAGCAATGTTCTTCTTGGACAGCAAAAATGTGAGACTTTTCATCTAATGTGAGAGGCCTTCAGTTGCTTAGAAGTTACTCTGGGTCCTTTGTGACCTTGCCATCTATTACACCTCTATTACACCTTGCTTTAAATAAAACAGGCACCACCCACATAAACCTGATTGAAAACCCCTGACTAAATGACTAAGAATAATATTTTAGTCGCCTTTGTAAAACTGGGTTCTCTTTATCTACTTTTTTCTTTCAGTTCTTTTATTTGATTTTAGTGATAATCTGATGGTGTTTTAGGTTATATATATTTTTTTAAAGAAATATAGAAAATTCTGAAGGCTTTACAAACTTTCAAGCACCACTGTATGTCCATAGATCATTACTGCAAAATGATCAGGAATTGAGCAGGTGCTTTTCACACTGATTTCTCTTTTCAAAAGTCTGATTTTCTGCAATATTGCTCTTCTATAAATGCTATCTTTGCCCAGTTCTGACTTCACAATCTTGACCTCAGCTGAGGATAGAGAGACCTGTGGTTCTTTTATGTTCTCCTGGAGCTTTTGGAAACTTCCTGGATGATTTGCTGCTAAACCCTTGGGGACATTTCGGCAGGCCAGCCACTCCTGGCAAGATTCATTAATGTTCCTAGGGTTTTCAATTTGTAGATACCTGCTCGCTGTGCTTCAGTGATGCCCTAAAAGCTTAGAAATGTTTTGTATGCCTTTCCAGGCTGGTATATTTCAACAGATTTATTTCTCAGCTCTTCTGGATGGTTTAGTGTGCTTGTGAACACTTCATAGCAAGTACATCAAACTTTAAACCAAGGATGGCTAGACTGAACAACACAGTTGAATTTCTTCATCAATTAAATACAGCTAATTTGTTGCTTGAGTAACTAAGGGAGCGATTATGAGTGATAAATTCATGAGTACAGAGCATGTTGGATAGCTTTGCTCCTTAAATAAATTAAATTATGTTTAAAATGTGTTCTGTTCTTGTCTAATATTACATTTTAGCTCAGTGTCTTCAAAGCAGCTGCTGTGACTGTTCATGACGAGGATCCCTGGCCCCTATTTAATTTTATTAATTTATTTATTACTATTTATTTACTTTTTATTCTAATGTTATTACATTTTTATTGATTCCTATTTTCTTAGTTCATTATTATTATTATTTATTTTATCATTTCTAATCATCATTATCATTTTACTGTACTTTTACTTTTATTATCTTTTTATTATTTTTATTTTCTTTTTTAAATATGATAAAATCTTTACTTTTTACGTGATTTGATTATGATTAATCTATATTAAATGTTCATTTAAAATTAGTATTTATTATTATTCTCTTTTTTTTTACTATTTTGTTCCTTATTATTTCAAATTTCAATCCCCTTTATACTGTAAATGCTCTGCAATATTGTAAATGTATTCCAGAGTAAAAATAAAGGTTAATTGATTGATTAATAATACCTGACTGGTATAAGGTGCACTGGATTATACAGGGTTCTTGCAACATTTTAAAAGTCAAATTTAATGCTTTTTAAGACCTTTTTAAAACCTAAGTCATATTTTTTTTCATAGTAAATATATCATTTTCCCTTCAGTTATCTTTTTTCGTTTTGTTATTTTGTTCCATTGTGATAGAGAACAAAGCCAACATAACATATGTAAGTTGTATTACGTTAAACAACACACTGAGATGTATGTAGGAACCAAAACGAATAATGAAAGAACACCTAAATACTGAAATATCTTCCCTATAAATAATTATCAGAGACTTATTTTGACCTTCCAGTTCGCTAGCTCACTGCTAAAATTAGTACGTTAGCATGTTAGGTAGCTCGTCGCTAACCTCAGTTCTTTGCCTGGTAACGTAGCTACCTAATCGCTAAGGTTAGTTAACTTTCAGTCTATACCTACAGCAAATTAACAGTAAATTTAAGAGAATTTAAGACTTTTTATGGACCCTTTTTAAACCCTTTTTTATTTTTAAGAAAATAAAGGATTTTAATTGTGTCTTATAGTGTGAAAGATATGGTAAAAGCATTTACTTTGACAACAATTGGAAAAATAATCATCATATTAGTCAATTACTAAAATCGTCGTTATCATCAAAATCCGTTTTTATAGAAGTTCATGATCCATCATGATGAAATGAGAGAGGTAATGAGTGACAACCTGTCTGGAAGACTCACATCAGGGACTCTGAATGGAGTGACAGATGCTGGATGGTGTTACAGATGTGGGCGGGTGTACCGTGTTTCACCAGCCTGACTGAGACAAC
Source organism: Astyanax mexicanus (assembly GCF_023375975.1). Classification (NCBI taxonomy): domain Eukaryota; kingdom Metazoa; phylum Chordata; class Actinopteri; order Characiformes; family Acestrorhamphidae; genus Astyanax; species Astyanax mexicanus. The sequence continues at coordinate 3,880,619 of NC_064409.1, forward strand.
ACTGTTTCTATGACAGAACTGCAAATTGAAACACCTTGTTCGCTGTAATCGACACTGGCAGTCCCAGCGCACCCTGCCTGATTCTGCCCTGTCACACATGCACACAGGGAGGAGGATCCACCCAGAGGACAAGAAAACAGGAGATACCGAGAGACAGAGAGAGAGAAAGACCCAATCCTGCTTCTCTTTCGTATATTGTATTGTATATTGTATATTCGTATATTAATCTTTGCAAATGAAATTATCTCATTTTAAGGCAATAAATGTCATTTTTTTGGACCTCTGATAAGAATTGTTGTCTTACTCTCTCTCTCTGTCTTTCTCACATGTGCTGAGATGCCTGGCCGGCCGGTCTTCCTGGATGTGTCCGTCCGTTCCAGCTTTCAGGAATCAGCCCTGTCCTTCTACTCATCAGAATTATTTCACAACCCTTCTAACTTCTGCTTTTTTTTTCTCTTTCTTTCCTTTCTGTTTTCTCTATCTATCTCTTTTACATGTATGGAGATGCCCTGTTCCTGATGTTCCCAGCCTGACTCTCCACTGCCCGCTGTGTTGTTCTCCGGCTCTGCAACCCTGCACTGATTACCATTAACACACTCAGTATCTGTTTCTGTATTAGCCATAGCTCTATAGTTTGTGCCCATCACATTCTTATATTCATAAATTAGTACCTGTTAAATTAGCCATAGTTCACATTAATTCTCTGTACTGTTTTTGTTCTGTTATTTGTTTGTTGTTTGTTTGTACTGAGCGGGTCAACCCGAGTAGGATGGGTTCCTCTGACTGAGTCTTGGTTCCTTCCAAGGTTTCTTCCTCTTAAAGGGAGTTTTTCCTTGCCACTGTGTCACCATAAAATTGGCATCTCTGTGGTGCTGCTCATAAGAGGCGTGGACCTGTTTTTTCCTGTAAAGCGGCTTTGTGACAACCTTTGTTGTAAAAAGCGCTATATAAATAAAATGGAAAAATAAAATGGAATTACTAAGCATAATCATATGTATTTTAGGAATATGATCTTATTTAGACTCACTTAAAATGTTCACCTTATTTCAAGTAATTTGAATTTACTTGAAGTTACTAGTCAAGTTATACTGCTTCTAGTGTACAAATTTAAGGCACAAAATAAGGCTGTTTTGCTTGATTTAAGTTTATTTCACTCATTTTGAAAGTTTGTAGTTGCTTATTTAAAAAAAAAAAATCTTACTAAGAAAAAATTTCTCACCTCATTGGCAGATTTATTTGATTAATTTAAGCATTTACATCTCAGTTCACGTATATTTTGTTTAGTTTTTGCCAATGGATTTTTTGCAGAAACAGAGGGGTACACTGCAAAAAAATAATCTTAGCCAGGGAAATTTCCTAAATTTAAGGCAATAAAACTTATTTTCTTCTCTGATTAGACTTTTGTCTCACTAAGCATTGTGTAAGTGTTAGATTATTTTGCTTATTTTAGGGATAATTGTCTTAATCATTATTACTTAGAATTTGTACCTCATTTTAAGTAATTTGAACTCAAAATAAGCACAATCAAGCAGCAATCAAGTTATTCTGATTCTTGTGTCCAAAAACTGTGTTACTTCACTCATTTTGAGACTTTGCCATTGCTTTTTTTAAGAAATCTTACTAAGAAAATTTTGCTTTCCCCATTGGCATATTTTTTTTGCTTAATATATACATATATTTGTCCTAATTTGCATATTTTTGTCAAGTTTTTGCCAATGGATTTTTTGCAGTGTAGGGCTAAGTGGTAATAGGGCCCACAGCTGAAATGGGATTGAGCTTGAGTCAGACTTAGGAAAGAAAGATCTGGAATGAGGAGACTGATGCTAGATGAATTTGCAACTTTCCTGCTCTTTACCCAGGTAGTTGTTAATTGCCCGTGTCTGCAGGTAGGAGTGGGTGTGTGAAATGATGGTAGAAACTGTACTAAATCACAGCACGCCACGGCCTTCTTTTGGTGCTGATGTAACGCCCACTGAGGGACCGCTGGAAAAACACACATCAAACGCCGGCACCTCTGAAAAATACCTGCCGTTCAACTTCTTCCTCTTTGATGAAGCTGAGATGTCTGAGAGCAGGGAGACGCAGGGGCAGCGTAGGCAGTCTCGGCAGTCTCTGACTCTAAAGCTCGTAATACATTAGCTGTTTCTGAACGCGGCTCTGCAGGTCACTCGGGACTCATTCCTTATGTAAATGGTGTAAATCAGCGCTAAGACAGAATACAGCACAGCCAACATCCATCTGAACACTCCCCCTCTCCCTCTCCCTGACACTTAATCGAGTTAAAGAGAGTTTAACACCACAGCGGATCTGGGACTCTGAGACCGTATTTACTCAGATGTAGAAATATTAAGAAATGTACCAACATTATTTATCTTTATATCTCTTTATATCTTTATATCTTTATATCCCTACAAACAAATTTAGTTCAATTTATTGATTCATTTAACCACACTCTACACAAGTTCCAAGCACCAGGAGGGGCATAAAGTTATCCAAAAGCAGTGTGTAAGACTGGTGGAGGAGAACATGATGCCAAGATGCATGAAAAAAACTGTGATTAAAAACCATCAGGGTTATTCCACCAAATATTGATTTCTGAACTCTTAAAACTTTATGTATGTGAAATTGTTTTTGAGGTCTGAAAGCTCTGGATCTTTTTTTTTTGTTGTTATTTCAGCCATTTCTCATTTTCTGTAAATAAATGCTCTAAATGAGAATATTTTTATTTGGAATTTGGGAGAAATGTTGTCTGTAGTTTATAGAATAAAACAACAATGTTCATTTTACTCATATTCATACATAAACATAAAGAAACATGTATATGCAAAGCGATGTGTTCATACAGTTCCACACAGACTTACCAGCATGTCGGTGGCATGAAGGTAGTGTTTTCTGGCCATGCACGTCTCCAGTCTCTGAGGAACCTGCTTAATGTTCTCAATCTCATCCAGCAGGTTGAGGACGTGCTTGTGTTCGACTCCTTCAATCCACAGCTTCCTCAGCTCGTCCCGCTTACAGTGGAGCAGCATCTTACACGAGAGCAGGTTCTCCTTCACCTAGAGAGAAGAGTTCATACCAATCATTCATAAATAACACACCCGGAAATGAGGACTAGTCAATATGATTTTGCTAGCATAATTCTAACAGGATCCATATTATGAACATGACTTTCAAATATTAGTTGATCTGGATTAACAGTGTCAAAGCCAACAATGCCAAATGGCACTAAAATAAATGTCAGGCCAAAATAGTCTCTCTCTACCAACTTAACTGACCGATTATCAATTTAGTTTTTGGGTCCAATGATTTATTGAAGTCCATATCTCCGGTGTTTTAGGTCATTGTCCTGTTGCATCACCCAACTTCTACAGTTTATAAGCTAAAACACAGACACTCTGACATTATCCTACAGAATTATTTCATAGACTTGGAAATTTAGCTTTGGTTTAGTTCAATCTTAGGGTCATCTGCACACAAATCATTTTGCCAATACTTTAAGGTTTCAACAGTTTCTGATCATAGATCCTCTAAAAAGTGCTTTTTGGTGTGGCATATCCTTCTTGTGCAGAGTTAACTCCAAAAGTCTGAGTATTTATCAGTCAAATTAACTTTAGTCCATACCTCCAAAGTAGCAAGACTCTAATAGCTCTTTTGAAGTCATTACACATTATTTTTTGAGGGTTCACATATATTTTCCACCCACTAGCACTCTAAGGTTTTTATGGTTGCTCTCAATAAAGACATAAATGTATTATTATATACATTTATTTCAATTTTTTTATCCCATTTTCTTCCTAATTTACAAGGCCAATTACCCAACCAAATCATTAGGAATCCCCCAATCACTAGTAGTGATGCCCCAACACCAGGAGGGTGAAGACTAGCACACGCCTCCTCCGATACATGTAAAGTCAGACTCCGCCTCTTTTAGAACTAATGCACTAACTAACTCAGCATTAGCTCAGAGGAAAGCACAGCGACTCGCTTCTCATACATCAGCTCACAGATGCAGCCTTGTGCTGATCCACATCACCCTTTGGAGTGATGAGGGGAAAGAGCGTCATCTACTGCACCCACCTAGAGAGAGAGCAAGGCCAATTGTGCTCTCTAAGGGCTCTGGCAGCTGATGAACGCAAGCTACATAAACGGGATTCGAACCAGCGACCATCTCCCGATCAATATTTGAAGAAAACAATTAAATTTTAAAAGATATTCACATACTTTTCCTGCCACTTTAAGCATGGTACCTGTAGCACAAATCAAAGTAAGCTAAAAAAAATCCTCCACTCAAGCAAGCGTTTCAGTCACTAGTGTCTTTTAAAACTGATCTGTGTACGAGAAAAAGAAGTGATCGCTGGTCCCTCGGCATCTCATCAAGAACATTAGCTGTAAACAGACTGAGCTGGCTGCTGTACCCTAATTTCTCCAGAGAGGGTGCGAGGAAAGAGTGTGGGGGTGTGTGTGTGTGAGTGGGGATGCCTTCAGTGATGAGAAGACACATTTGACACCCCAAAAACTGCCAAGAGCTTCAGGGACGAACCATCAGGCCGTCACTATTAGCAGCAGTGCTACGGCATAGCTCCTGGTGACTGGGACTCGTTTAAAAAGTTTATTTTACAGAAGCAGACAGGGGGCTTTTTATTCTATTTACTCTACTGTGCATCATCTGTCTAATCCATTAGGAGACAAAATAAGAAAATTAATGTACCATATTTTTTGCACTATAAAACCTTTAATTTTCCCAAAAATCGTCAGTGCGCCTTATAATCTGGTTCTCCTTATGTATGAATTCTACCAGTCAGGTATTAAGGAGCAGTAAAGCCACTCAATTGAAGCAAAGAGTTATACAGGACTTTCAGTCAAATTCTCCAGCAGTATTAGCATAAGCCGCTAACCATGCTAAGCATTAGCTCTTTTGCCGTTCAAAGGCGAATAATATCGGACAGTACCCTGCTGCTAGCCCTGGCTAGCACTGCTGAAGCAGCATTAGCATTAGCCACTTACCGCGCTAAGTGCTAGCTCAAGATATACTCAGAAGTGAGTATTATTGGACTATAGCGAGCTGCTAAGCCCTGCTAGCACTGCTGAAACATTAGCATTAGCCGCAAACTGCGCTAAGTGCTAGCTATTTTGTTGTTCTGAGGTTAGTATTATCAAACTGTAGCCTGCTGCCAACCATGGCTAGAACTGCTGGAGCAGCATTAGCATTAGCCACTAACTGTGCTAAGTGCTAGCTCTTTCACTGTTCAGAGGCGAGTATTATCAGCCTGTATCCTGTGTGTTTATCGAATTAAAACAAGCTGCATGGAATAAACCGCTAGCTATTATAGCCCTAATATTGCCCACAGAAATCTAAGCTTACTGTAAATAAACAGAAGCTTTTTACTCAGCCAAATAAACGTTTTTTTAGGAGAGAAATCTGTTACTATTACAGTTTTGTTTACTTAGCTTAGCTTAGCTTTACCGGCATAGCCACCCAGCTGTGAGATCTACTGAATTAGCGGGGAAACATGGCGACACCCCTGTTCCTTACTAGTGTCGCATAACACGCCTTCTAATCCGGTGTGAGTTATTGTGCAAACAAATACGGTCTGATACAGAGTGTGTGAGTGTGTCTCACCTGTTTGATCTTGTTGCGAGAGTTGGTGATCCTCTCGGTGATGCTCTGGTACGTGCGAATGGCGGTGGTGAGCTCAGTGTAGTGCTGAACAATGAGTTCATCCAGATCGCGGTCACATTTCTCATAGGCGTCCTCCAATCGGCTCTTCTCCGTCTCCCGGTCCTGCACATCATCACTGCTTGACAGCGTCCTGTAGCAAAGAAAAACACATTTATATATTTAAAAATTAGAATCGAAGTACAAAAACTGCATTCTAAAGAGCATTTGTCGTTTTTTCTTTATTTAAAAATGTTCTGCACTGTAGATTAATACTAAAGTCATACAAACTATGAAAAAATAACATGCCTTTGTGTTGTGTATTTAGGATTTTCTGCAAGGTACGCACTGAATATGGACACTTCCTCCTGATTATCTTTATCTGCGAAGATGATTGTGCCCACAGAATTTTGTGATTCTTTTTGTTTTTTTGCATTCATTCAACTTTGTGCAAAAAATTAAAATAATATTAATCACAAAAAAAAGAAAAATATATGGAATTTTTAGTAAGAAGCTTATTAAAAACCATTAAAAATACTATAGCGCTAGATTCAGCTCTGAGCACCGCAATCACTGAACTGAAAATAACATACATATACACATAGGCTTCACATACCCTGCCTCCTGGCGACAGCTGCTATGCTATGCAGAGTCTATGTTTATATATATATATATATATATATATATACGTATATATATATATATATATATATATATATATATATATATATATATATACGTATATATATATATATATATATATATATATATATATATATATATATATATATATACGTATATATATATATATATATATGTCTGTGTCATTATCAGTACAGTGATGGCGGCGCTCGGAGCTGATGCTAGTAGCGCTATAGGATGTAAACGGTGTTTTTTAATAAGCTTCTTGTGCACTTTTTAAATTATTAATGCCTCGTTTTAAATGTCAGAGCTCTCCGTCAGGATTCTAGTAAGGAGGTGTGGAACTACTTTGCGCTGGATAACGGTGTAAAAAGTGATTTATCAGGGTAAATTATGCCCCGTATCCCCCAGTCTGAAGGGTTTTTGGACAAACTGTTAAAATTTCTGGATCTCTGAACACTGTGGGAGAACGGAGGTGTGCTATTCATCAAAGATAAGAATTTCTATCATGTTTTACCACAAGAAAAGTTCTCCTAGAGACCTCTCTTATGAGAAAGTGGAAGATTAAAAAAAATCCTACTAGATAAGCAGAGGCATTTCAGCAGTAATTAAAAGTTACAAATTACAAATAATCTGAATTTTATAGAAACTTTTAACTATGCAGAGAGATTCTGCTTCATATACTGCAAATTAGGTTATCTGTTCCATTTAAAGCCAGCTCTCCCTCTATTTCAGGTGCTGACTGGGGACAATGGACAGCCAGCAAGAATCCCAGATGGCTGACAGCCAGAGACAACACCACCACAGCTCAAAGAAACTGTCATGATTAATCTCCACTGCAGTGCGACTTGTGGTTACAAAGCAAAGGCAAGCAGAGCGGACTCTCCCCACAGAGCTCATTACAGCCACAGCGCACTCTCAACGCCCAACACAGACACAGAGAGAGAAGGAGAGGAACGCTGGACTCAAACACAGACCACCTTCCTTCTGCTGGACAAGAGGAAAATACACTGTAACTTACGCACCCAACGACCTCAACAACCTTAACCTGAAAACTCAGCACTGTGGTGCCCAACATACGGGTGCACCTCAAACAATTATATTTGAATAAATCATTGAAAAGTTACTTTATTTCAGTAATTCAGTCCAAAATGTGAAACTCATATTATATAGATGTTTATTTCTTTTATTGTTAATTATTATGGTTTACAGCCAATGAAAACCCAAAAATCAGTGTCTCAGAAAATTAGAATATTATATAAGACCAATTGGTACTTTTTTTGGCAATGTGCCAAGTCCTGCTGGAAAATGAAATGAGATGAAATCCACATCCATAAAAGTTGTCAGTAGCAGAGGGAAGCTGTAAGATATGAAGTGCTGTAAGATTTTGTGGGAAAACAAATCTGCACTGACTTTAGACTTGATAATAAAACACAGTGGACCAACACCAGCAGATGGCATGTCTCTACAAACCATCTCTGATTGTGGAAATTTCACAAACTTCTGGTCCCTTGATTTCCAAATGAAATGCAAAATCTACTGATGGTCAATAATGAAGATGCGGATTTCATTTTCCAGCAGGACTTGGCACACTGCCCACACTGCTAAAAGTATCAATTGGTCTTATATAATAATTAAATGTTCTTATTAGAATATTATTATTATTATTTTTATTAATTTGGGGTTTTCATTGGGTGTAAGCCAAAAAAAATGCTTAAAATAGAATGAACTCACCCTACAGGATGTTGAAATTGAATCTGAATTGGAATTACAATAATTAAAATAGAATTTAGGCCTGTCATGATAATTACATTATTTTACAGTCTTATCGTACCATAAATGGACACAACCTCAATAATATTTGATAATGTGATATGGACTATTTATTATGTTATATCTGTTATATTATAGGGTTTGTTCGCATATATAGCAACAAACAGTATTTTAGCCAGTCATCCAATAATGACCAATCAGTGCTTTAATAACTGACTCCATACACACAGTGTTGACAGACTGCGGTAGGTGAAGAAAAAAGTATATATTTCTATGATAAATTTAAATTGTGTTGTCTTTAAAAGGGTATATTTGATTTGGCATTTAAATGGTCTTAAAATGACAATAATATTGTTTATCGTAATAATCTAATCGTAAAAATTCTAATTGGGACAGACTGAGTTTTGTTTGTTTTTTTGGGTGAATAATATTAAAAATAATACATGTTGGATGAGCCCTACGTGTACCATTAGTTGTTAGGCAGAGGATTTGGCACAATGTCACAAGTCACAATTCCCCACAAAAAGAGCCATCATGATCAGAGGTAATGATTTACAGACCACTGAAAGCCAGAGGTGTGAAGTAATAAAGTACAAATACTCTGTTTCCTTACTGAAGTAGAAATGTTGGTTATCTATACTTTACTGGAGTAATTACTTAACATTTTCACACAATTATTAGAACTTTATAAGTTCTCATTACTCCTATTTAATTTCAGTTGGTTTTCATTCCCGCTTCTCATCGTTCAATAAAACCCCTATCCAGATAAATCTAAAAGAGTGAGTTTATCACAGACGTATGTAGTCTAGTATGAAGATGATTTGTGCAGAGACTCAAGAGAATTCCAGACAAACTCCAGCCCAACTAAGCTTTAAATTTAATATATTTACATTGTTCTGTATTTAAAATACATTCATTTCCAATCAGCTTATATGCAGCTGAAACAAGGAACAGCCTAGTGCATCTCAAATTATATTATCAACATCAACATTTTAATAACACATTATAGTCATTATGACTTTTAGAAAAATGTGCTTTGGGGAAAGGGGGGGGGGTAGTCCACTATATGTCTAATGGTATTTTTTTTTTTATCTAACATTACTTTTACTTTTGTACTTTAAGTAGTTTTGAGACCATCACTTTTATTAGCAGGGCAACAGAATGTGGCAGGATAACAGAATAGCAGGGTAACAGAATAGCAGGATAACAGGATAGCAGGGTAACAGGACAGCAGGAAAACATGATAACATGAAACAGGTCAGCAGAGTAACAGGATAGCGGGATAACAGAATATCAGAGTAACAGAATAGCAGAGTAACAGGACAGCAAGGTAACAGAATAGCAGGTTAACAGAATAGCAGGATAACAGGACAGCAGGGTAACAGGATAGTATAATAGCAGGGTAAAGGAATATCAGGGTAACAGAATAGCAGGGTAACAGAATAGCATGAAACAGGACAGCAGGGTAACAGAATAGCAGGGTAACAGAATAGCAGAGTAACAATAGCAAGGTAACAGGAGAGCAGAGTAACAGGATAGAAGGAAAACAAGATAGCAGGGTAACAGAATAACAGGGTAAAAGAATATCAGGATAACAGAACAGCAGGGTAACAGAATAGCAGGGTAAAAGAATATCAGGATAACAGAACAGCAGGGTAACAGAATAGCAGGATAACATGAAACAGGACAGCAGGGTAACAGCATAGCAAGGTAACAGGAGAGCAGAGTAACAGGATAGAAGGAGAACAAGATAGCAGGATAGCAGAAAAGCAGGATAAAAAGAAGATAACAGGATAATATAATACCAGGATAACAGAATAGCAGCGCAGCATAAAACAGGATAACAGAATAGCAGGATGAAAAGCAAGAGTAACAGGATGTTGGCTAGCCGGATTAGCTCGTATGCTAATGTTATGGTTTTTGTTTTGGGATTGAAGCCGCTGGAAACAGCGGTTGTATAAAACACCCCGCTAATAAAAGCACAGCGGATGAACGCAGACAGGCAGAGGAATCAGAACCGGCAGGTCTTACCGAATAACGGAGATTAATAAACCCGAGGGGTCCTTGCTTTTAGACACTGCGCTCCGGTATCGCCCTGTATCTGCTGCCATCTTTACACTGCTACACCCCAACACACCACTTCCGGAACTACAGCGGAGACAGCCAATCAGGAGAGGGCAGTTACTGAACTGTCAGGTGACACCACCAAGGCTTCGTGGGAAATGTAGTTTTTATTGTTTTCTCGCTGAGTTTTCAGTATATAATGATGTAAATACTGTTTTGAATATATAGAGAACCAGTCAAACGTTTGGACACACCTTCTATAATCCAGAATATTTTTTTATTATTTTTTAAGAAAACTGGGCTCTCTTCATTTTGTGATAGTAAGTAATTATTTTAAAAGAAAAAAACGTTTTTTTCCCCAAAAAAAACAAAATAATAACTTAGTATCTCAAAATAATGACATGCTATCTTAAAATAGTGACAAATAAACATTACAAACAAATAAATATTACATACTATATCATGATAATATGATACTAAATCTCGATTGAGCTGGTGGGACGGCTCAAAGTGGGCGGCGGAAAATTTCCCAAATTTTTAAATCCTAAACTTAACAGGTATGCTCTAAAAGTCTAAAAAGAAAAAAAAATGAATCCAATTAACTAAAATATGTAATTGCTTTTGTAATGTCCATAGCTTTGGATGGTGTTTAATATTTTTATTATAGATTTGATATTGACCCTTTTACTTCACAAATCATCCATAAACAGTAACATTAACATGCTAAAAGTGTTGTAAATCACATAAAACTAGTAAAAACAAGCTCTTATTTGGTTTATTTGCAGACATACCAAGCTGCAAAAATGTACTTCGGTGTACCCCGGACCTGGACCTTGATGTGGAAACTCTTGCTCTTCCTTTCCTATGGCGATCCTGATGAGAGCCAGTTTCATCATAACGTTGACATTAGGATACTTTAAAAAATCTTTTTTTGTTGTTGTTTTTCTTTACTTAGTTGAGTAGTTCTTGCTTCTCATAATCTGGATTAAAACATCACTCAAATATTCACTATTCACTGTATACCTGGAACTCTACCTCTTCACTACTTTACTTTAACTGATGCTCTCAAACACTTTATTAAGAGACAAGAAATTCAAGTAATTAACTCTTGAGTAGTTCAGCACAGCTGTTAACTGAAAACCTGAATTCCAGGTGACTCTACCTCATAAAACTGACCAAGAATATCCAGCAATAAAAAGCAAGAGTAGCTACTTTGAATAATGTAAAATATAAAACATATTCTGTTTTGTTTTATATACTTTTTTGTATCCTAAATAATTCCATATGCTCTTTTCTTCATAATTCGGATGACTTTAGTATTAATCTACAATTGAGATTTTTTTTTAAATAATGAAAAACACTGAAATTATGGTATGTCCAAATGAATGGTACTGTATAATATGTCTAAATCATATTCAGCTATAAAATACATTTCTTTTTTTTTTCTCAAGTAAAACTTTCCTAGCTAACAGGCTGTAATTTAAGATGATACTGAAATGTGTATAGTGTTAATGTAATTTAGACAAACACATTTATATTGTTGCTGACCAATAAAAAGCATGCGCAGTATACAAGTGAATTATCCTAATTGAAACACTACCTGTTATAGGTGAGAAACACCATTATAGCACTAAATATTGATACAATAATTAGTATTAGTATCAAATTAACCCTGGAAAACCATTGCTGTTCCTGACAAATGAACATAATAGGAGGGTTAAATTGGAGTAAATGTAAAATAGAAGTTTATTCCAAGTAAATATAGATCATTTATATTTGTCCATTCATCCAAAATAGAAAATAACATAACATACACAAATGAAATATATTCATATATATATATATATATATATATATATATATATATATATACACATTTTTCTTAATACTGCTGTTACTATAACTACACAAAACATTTAACCCTTGTGTGGTGTTCGGGTCTGTGGGACCCGTTTTCATGTTTCATCAAATGATACTAAAAAAATATTTTTTCTAACTCAAACTCATTGGCATTGGCTCATTTTTTGTGAAAAACATATATCAAAACACATTTTCGATAAACACACACTGTACACCCCCCCCCCCCCCCCTACCCTGTATTTATATTACATACAGCATGTTTGGCCAAGGGCTAATAAACATTGCTTCATTTGTAAATTTGAAACTAAACAAATTTTCTACTCATATCTTGAGTTTAATTCATTTTCTTTTACATTTTATTAAAAAACTAATAAAAAAAAGAGTAGCACTTTTTAAAAGAAATGTAACATAAGAAAGGTAAAGGGCAAATATTAACCATGTAAGCTGTTTATATTGCTTGTAATTTAGGTGAAGCGAGCATGTGTAAAGCATTTTAATGTAGAATTGCTTAATTTTGCTGAATTAAATACAAGTAACAAAGTAAACGAGTAACAAAAATATGAACACCACACAAGGGTTAATAACATGTATACATCATAATAATTTGTATATACAATCAATTCTGGACTTGACCAGGACCGGCAGCCTTTCTCTCAGTATCTCTTGACAATCTGGGCAGCTTAAAACCCAGGAGGAAAGGGCATTGATCCCGGTGAAGAGGGGTTGATAAGGCCGGCTCTGCTTTGATTGATATATCAGTGGACAGTAGAGATAACAAAGTGGGTAATCTTTGTGTTTTCTAAAAAGAGAAACAATCACCTAGACTCTCAGCTCAGTTTTTTTTTTTTCTGTAACAGTGTGAGCTTCCCTGAGCCAACTTTAATTCCAGAGGTCTTATCAGCCTTTCTTTTTCAGCCAACATCCCATCACCCTGCCTAATCCACTGTCCTTTACTGATGACAAGCACTGAGGTGACTATCTCCCATCACTTCCCATAGTCCTGTAGATCCTTCTAAACAGGGGTTCAAAGAATTCAATGTACTCACGTCACTCAGGGCCAACACTGTCCGTCGGGTTTACTTTTTACTGCACCAGATCAGCAGAGATCTGCAGTGTGTGGGAACCCAGAACTCGGTAACACTTTACTTGGATGGTCCATTTGATGGCCTCTTTGATGCTCAACTGACATTCAACTGACATTCAACTAACATTCAACTACATGTCTATTAAATGCAAATGAACTAAAAGGTGAAAGTAAATGATTCTCTATTGACTAAAACCCTACATTCAACTCTAATCCAAACACTTATCTTAATAATTTTAGGATTGGGTTTAGGGTTAGATTTGAAGCTTAGGGTAAGGGTTAGGTGTAGGGTTCGATTTTAGGGTTGATTAATGGTTAAGGTTAGGGTTAAGTGTAGGGTTAGATTTTAGGGTTGATTAAGGGTTAAGGTTAAGGTTAGGGTAAGGGTTAGGTGTAGGGTTGATTAAGGGTTAAGGTTAGGGTTAGGTGTAGGGTTTGATTTTAGGGTTGATTAATGGTTAAGGTTAGGGTTAGGTGTAGGGTTTGATTTTAGGGTTGATTAATGGTTAAGGTTAGGGTTAGGTATACGGTTAGGTTTTAGGGTTGATTAATGGTAAAGGTTAGGGTTAGGTGTATGGTTAGATTTTAGGGTTGATTAAGGGTTAAGGTTAGGGTTAGCTGTAGGGTTCGATTTTAGGGTTGATTAATGGTTAAGGTTAGGGTTAGGTTTAGGGTTAGATTTTAGGGTTGATTAATGGTTAAGGTTAGGGTTAGGTATACGGTTAGGTTTTAGGGTTGATTAATGGTTAAGGTTAGGGTTAGGTATACGGTTAGGTTTTAGGGTTGATTAATGGTTAAGGTTAGGGTTAGGTGTATGGTTCGATTTTAGGGTTGATTAATGGTTAAGGTTAGGGTTAGGTTTAGGGTTAGATTTTAGGGTTGATTAATGGTTAAGGTTAGGGTTAGCTGTAGGGTTCGATTTTAGGGTTGATTAATGGTTAAGGTTAGGGTTAGGTGTAGGGTTTGATTTTAGGGTTGATTAATGGTTAAGGTTAGGGTTAGGTATACGGTTAGGTTTTAGGGTTGATTAATGGTTAAGGTTAGGGTTAGGTGTAGAGTTAGATTTTATGGTTGATTAAGGGTTAAGGTTAGGGTTAGGTGTAGGGTTAGATTTTAGGGTTGATTAAGGGTTAAGGTTAGGGTTAGCTGTAGGGTTCGATTTTAGGGTTGATTAATGGTTAAGGTTAGGGTTAGGTTTAGGGTTAGATTTTAGGGTTGATTAATGGTTAAGGTTAGGGTTAGCTGTAGGGTTCGATTTTAGGGTTGATTAATGGTTAAGGTTAGGGTTAGGTATACGGTTAGGTTTTAGGGTTGATTAATGGTTAAGGTTAGGGTTAGGTGTATGGTTAGATTTTAGGGTTGATTAAGGGTTAAGGTTAGGGTTAGCTGTAGGGTTCGATTTTAGGGTTGATTAATGGTTAAGGTTAGGGTTAGGTTTAGGGTTAGATTTTAGGGTTGATTAATGGTTAAGGTTAGGGTTAGCTGTAGGGTTCGATTTTAGGGTTGATTAATGGTTAAGGTTAGGGTTAGGTGTAGGGTTTGATTTTAGGGTTGATTAATGGTTAAGGTTACGGTTAGGTATACGGTTAGGTTTTAGGGTTGATTAATGGTTAAGGTTAGGGTTAGGTGTAGAGTTAGATTTTATGGTTGATTAAGGGTTAAGGTTAGGGTTAGGTGTAGGGTTAGATTTTAGGGTTGATTAAGGGTTAAGGTTAGGGTTAGGTTTAGGGTTTGATTTTAGGGTTGATTAATGGTTAAGGTTAGGGTTAGGTATACGGTTAGGTTTTAGGGTTGATTAATGGTTAAGGTTAGGGTTAGCTGTAGGGTTAGATTTTAGGGTTGATTAAGGGTTAAGGTAAAGGTCAGGTGTAGTTTTAAAAACATTTTCAGGCTGTTTTAATAAGCGAAGTCTGTTCAGAATGATGTTAATAAAGCTATAATATACAAGATGTTATGCTATAACATGTAATTGGCCTTAGATTAGCGCAGCAGTGTCAAAATTACAGGTTATTGCACGAACCTGTATTATTGCTATTGATTGCGATACCACAGTTTTTATCTCTGTTTATTGAAAGATTTTGAGTTAAAGAGGAGGAGAAAATAGGATCTGTTTGGTTATAAAAACTCCACCAGTTAAAATAGTTCCATTGCTGCTCTGTTTGTAGCTGCGCTGTTTGGCTTGTAAGCGCTGCATCGTTGCTATGTTATCTGTATGCTCAAAGTAATACATGGAGCGCTTCGGTTACAGTGTATTATCGGCTGATAACAGCACTCAGAGAACGCCTCTCAGCCAATCACATTGCAGGGTTGAAAGTAACTGTGGTATAATTAACATTGCAACACTGAAGAAGCGTAGACCTATTATCTAAGAATAATGCTTATTAAGAACAGATAGATCTCTGAAAGACTAAAACAAAAACAAAGTGAATACTCATCCACAGGCCTAAACATCGGTAAATTAGGCTACAAGATTGATGTCGGAATGACTTTCTTGTATAATTAACAATGTTTAAGAATATAAAACACTTTCTGAACAAACAAACATTTTAAAGTACCAGTTTAAAATAAGACTCCCTTTATAAATAAATTATAAATGGTTTACAGTTAGTTTATTAATGGTTACAAATGAGGTTGCCTTAAAAATCATTAATAATCAGTTATAACACATTATTAGAAAGGGCAACAATATATATGGCTGTGAGTTCATTATTTGGCAAACAACAGTTGATTGTTGCCCTTTCTATGTATGTGTTATAACCGATTATTAATGATTTTTAAAGCATTTACAACCTAATAAGTAACTATTAATAAACTAATTGTAAACCATTTATAAACCCTTTATAAAGGTAGTCTTATTTTAAAGTGGTACCCATTTCAATATTTAGCATATTGCTGTCCTTCTGTCCTTTATTGATCATTTTAAACATGATTAATGTCCAGTAATATTTCTTTGTAGAGTAGAGACCTCAGCCCGCTTCTAAAACACCTTCTGATTTTTAACTACATCCTAATTCATCAGCTTGACACGGCAACAGAAAATTACCCAATAATATCATATTTCATCCCCCACTTCTCAACCTCATCTGTCATCGACTGAAAACACAAAATTTATGTTTTGCTTTGATATCTTTATTAGTCAGAAAAAATAACACATTCTTTAAAAATTATGATGAAAGGCACATATTGTAGATTTTTAGAAGTCTCAGCTTGTGGGTTCTCTCTGTTTGCTCTCACCTCCTAAACATGCATGATAGGTGGATAGTCTTAATAGGTGTGTCTGTACTTCATTACCTTACTAAGTAGAAATGTTGGTTATCTATTCTTTACTGAAGTAATTATTTTTACATTTTCACACAATTATCTGAACTTTCTACTCCTTACATTTTATTAAAATTAGCCTTGTTACTCCTATTTCATTTCAGCTCGTTTTTATTCCGGCTTCTCATCCTTCAATAAAACCCCTATCCAGATAAATCTCTCCATCCAGATAGAGTGAATCTGATTGTGATTGGATGTAGAGACGTATAAACATATACCATTCTGACTCCTATTGGTTTATAGTGTGAGCCATTACACCTGCACACCTCCTCCCATTTGGCTTCTGAGGTGGTTGGGAAGCTTGTAGGCCTTTTTTTCTAGGGCCTTACATTTACAATGTGTATGTTAATACTGATAATTGGTTGGTGTGGTGAAGTGGATAACCCCACCGCCTGCCAGTGAGCTACCATGTAAGAGACTGGGGTTCAATTCCAGGTCTGGATGACTGAATGCAGTGCTACACCAATAAGAGTTATTGGGCAAGACTCCTAACTGTCACGCAGGAAGGAGGAGAGGATGGACGTAAATGCAGCTTATGACTTTGATTATACAAATAATCAAAACTAAGAAAACAGTAATACTAGAATCAAAAACAAACCTGACACATACACAGCAAAGTAGCACACAAAAGACTCCACACTGAACACTAAAACAGAAGGGCTTAAATACACAAGGAGGGTGAGGAACACCTGGACCAGGAAACAAGGGGGCGGGGTTACAAATAAGACACAAGGTGACAACACTAATGGCTAGGGCAGGGCTAGAGCAGAGACAGAGGAATAACAGAACAAGGCCATGTGCTTAAAAAAAGACAAGACAGGAAAACAGAGGGCATAAACACATGGAACCAAATAATGAAAAAAACACAAACACAGACACAGGCTAAGGTGTGACACCAACATTGCATTAGCCCTTCCTCTGCTGATCCTCACAGCAAAATGCTATATGTCTTTGAGAAGGAAGAAGTGCCGGATGAGCAGATGGATATATAACAGACTGGGAGAAAAAGCATTATACTGAAAACTTTATTGCTCCTGAGTTGATTATTAAGATTGATTACGATGTTAAATAAATTAAAGATGGACGTTTATTTCCAACCCAAATTAGTCACCAGCCCACCCAGACAACCTCACACAACCCAGAATGGTCATTGTGAACATGAGGAAATAGTTCCTGGCAGTATAAAAGCAGTGAGCTGATTGGAGGAGCCAAATCGTGTTTTGTCTTGCGACCGCCACTTCTCACAATCTCCTGTTATTCTGTCTGACTGACGCCAGAACAGATTCTCTGCAGCTCTGATCCCAGCAGAAACACACCGGGCCAGAGAGACCAGTGCCCAGGAGCTTCTGACTGCCAACAGCCTCGGGTGGCCACCAAACACAAGCCTGAGATGCCTCTGAACTTGGGGACAGTCCACTGCACAACAAGCAGGGCGGCGTGTACCAGTTTTAGGGGATTTATTCCCCTCTAAATGTGCATCGATTAAAATAAAATTAAAAATATGATTATATATATATATATTCTTATTACTCAGCACTGCTGTGCAGTGAAATATACAGTACCGTGCAAAGATTTTAGACAAGAAAACAAATTACACTAATCCATTTATCTCAGCTACATGAGTGTTTTTACCTGAAAAAAGCATCACATATGATTTGAACAGACGCAAATAAACATAAATACAGTAAAACATAACAAGGAATTCTCATGTTTAACTAATTATATTTTATCCTGTGATCCAAGCTGAAGAACTCCAATATGTCTGTTGTCATTTAAACCCTGTATCTGTTCTAAACCTATAGAAATTCTTAATTATTGTGAGAATTTCTCTTTTTTAAGTTAACTTACATTCGATCACAGTCACCTGAGTATTGATTTCACCTGTTCACAATATATATACACCCCTGCACTATTAGATTTGGTTCTGTATATACAACTACAATTTTACCTTACCCTATTTACTGCCTTACCTTGTTATCAACCTGGACTCTCTCACCAGTCTTTATATGTTTTTTGACCTTGTCTGTTTTTTAACTATGATTTTTGATTACCCTTATTTAATATGTTTATTTATTTTATCATCGCTTGTCTCATCCCTGCCTAGCTCTCACACTTTATTTGGTGTGTGTTTGATGGAACATTTCATTCTTGTCTGACTAATATTAACTATTGAAGGACAGATCTACTCAAATTTACATTTCAATAAATAACCATCCTTTTTTTTTACCAATTATACATCTGTTGCAATTTTTAATAATCCTAAACAGATATTTTGGTGGTGTTTTATTTATTTATGTTTTTTTTTTTGTGTGTGTGAAATATGCTCCAAATCTCCAAAGTAAAGGTTTAGACTGGAGCTGATGAAAATTTTTAGTTGTAGACGTCCCAAAATGGTAAGATAACAGGACCATTTAGAGCTATAAAAATGCAATCTGTTTTTTTTTTATATCAAACCGTGCAAACACTATAAAATGATTATCCCGTTTTGAACAGTAATTTGATTCATAGAATTGAGCTGATTAACCTCCCATTGCTTGATTAAGCCACCATAGAAATCTCTAGTGATACCCCTTACAATACAGTTATTAATGTGTGCTCATTTCATTTTCCTTTTTTTATTTGGTCTTTTCTGATATCTGTATTTCTTGGTATTTAATAAATGGGGCAGAGCCTTAGTCAGGTACCAAGGTGGCCTAACTGCATGATAATGGTTGCAGGACTGAAGGAGTGTAAATGCATGAATAACGTTTAATCTATTTCAGTGGAATATGCTGTAGGCTTGATACAGGATTTGACCAAATGCCTGGGCAGCTCTGCTGCGGCTCAGCCAACAAAACCCTGGGCTGGATTTTTACTTTCTGGACCTGAACTACCCACCTCTGTGTGTAAGTAACTATAGGTTTAAATAGGATCTCCGGTGGATTCTGCATTTTACGGAGACTCTAAGACTTGGTCAGTGGCTAAACTGCACTTAGCAGGGCATTATTACACATGTTGAAAAAGTAACATATGACAAAGCAAAGACTGTTATTGGTGTAAAAATGTCTTTATTGCAAAACGTTTCTAAATGTTGTCCGTCTCTCGCTGCATTGCAGTGCTGTTAGCCAATCAGAGACTATACTGTATGTTTGCATGTATGAATATTCATGAGCAAGAGCCGAAATCCTATCGTTTCTCCCTGCCCACTCCTCCACAGGACTAAAACAGTGTTATAATGGATCACCAGCTCTAAAACTCAAAGGACAAAATGTTTTCAGAGATTCAGCCTTAGTTATAAAGATATAGCACTGAGTGCTGGGTAAAGTTAATTCTTAAACTTAATACTGACGCTTAACGTCTTTCAACTAAACTGATGCTACTAAACTCTTCCTCAGACTTGGTGATTCGGTGCTTGGTCAGTTTCACCACTTTATATCATAAAATCGGACGTGAACCGCGCCCACTTTGACCGGTGTTCTGTAGAGCTGAGCTGCCTTTTAAACCGTGCTTCCCTAGTGTTTATTTAAGGTCTCAGTAAAACACAGAATCAACCGGAGATCCGATTTAAACCTTTAGTTACTTACACAAGATAGCTAATGCTAACTAGCTCTGTAAACAGAGCTGTAAGCTCCACCTCAGATCAGGACCGCCTGTGAGTCAAGGTGGGCGAGGCCATAAACTCACTGGCTGACGTCGACACCTTACATCTCTCTGATCAACTCGTATTTCTGAGGATCTTTTTTAATAGCTACTGCGGACAAGGGAAGCTGAGAAACAATTTCATGTGCAGCATCCATATATATTTAGAGAGTCCTCAGAGAGACCTGTAGTATAGTAGTCAGTTTTGCCAGTTTGACACCAGAAGCTACAAAATAAAAGTGAAACAGAGGTCCTACATTTCCAGTAGTTTCCAGCAATGAGATCATATCACATAATAGTGACTTCCTTCTGGCCATTCCATTTCCAATATGACGATTGGTTCTAGATATGAGAAGTAGTATATTGCAGTTATTAGTTATATAGTAATTTTGTGACAGTGCATTACTCGCCATGTAAAAAAGTGTCCTAGACAATCGCAGTGATCCGTCTTAGTAAGACGTCTGCGCAGACTCAAAAATGACATTACGCAGACGAGTAATGTCTGCTTAACAAGCTAATGGCCCGCAGCCGTCTGGTAACGAGGAAGGCGACATGCAAACATGCGAGAAAAAGCTGCTTTTAGAAATCAGATGAGCTCGAATTAGAGCTCTCAGACTGGTGCTAGAAAATCAAATCGGCCATGGAACACTCCACAGCTACATTAGCTGAGAGCATGTCTCTGCTTCCCAGCTGCACTGCCAAGCTCCACCAGCATCCTTCATCTGCTCAGACACACTCTGACGGCTGCAGAGATACAGGCTGTTCGGTTCCTGCTCAAGAGCCTCCCAGCTGGCTGATCAAAAGTTACAGAGGGGACGGCAGCAGATCTCGCACGGTTCCCCGGATCTAAACGAGCCTTCTCCCTGACAGACGTGTTGTAATTGTACAGCATCTTGAAGTACTTTTTTTTATCTTTGCAAATACATGAAGTTCTCTCACTTCTAGCTGCAAAGCGTACTGCATTGGAGCACCAGTCAAAAGTAAAAGACTCGCCTACTGACAGAGTTTTCTCAATTTTACACCATTTCACACTGTTTACTACAATAGTGAAGACATCAAAATCATGCAAAACTTTCTTTTTCAGTGTTTCTACACAAACAGCTGGGTCTCCTGGGTGTCTATCAAACCATAAACTGTGAAACGATGCAAATGCTTTGAGTTTTTACGTTTTTTTTGTTGTTGTTTGCTTTTTTGCCACCCCCACCCTACTCTTCTAGTGTCTGTGGCCATTTTACATAAAATATAGAGATTATAATATAAGCAAAAAAGTGGAGAAAGTGGTAAAACAAGACAAAACAGAGCAAAAAAGAGACAAATTGTCATGTCCTTGCCCTGTTTCTATGTTTCCCGTCTGTGCTCATGTTTGTTTACCTGTTCCCTGTGCCTGTGTTCCTCCCATGTCCCCGCCTCTATGTGTGCGCTCCTCTGTGTTATTACCTTCACCTGTGTTTCATTTGTAGCTCCGCCCTCTAGCCCCAGGTGTTTCCAGTTCCCGTGTGTCCGTGTATTTCCAGTTCCTTGTACATCCCTATGCCTGTCAGCGCGCCTTGTTTCCTTTGTTCTCCTCAGTCCTGGTTTTGTTTGTTTCGTTTCTATGTTTTTTTGTGTTTATTTTGTTTAATATTAATTTAATTTTCTCGTTGCTTGCAATTTGTGTCCCCCTCCTCGACGTTCCTGCACCCTCGCTGACACAAATATTAAAGAATAACACTCAACACTGAATACAAATACAAGCAGCATTTTTTTTAGATAGTAATCTTTGTCACAGAATTGTCTCTTAATAAAAATTCAGGCACAGAATTTAAAGAAAATACCTGTACTGTGTAGTCAGTGTCATATATAATGCAATAATACAAGAAGGTTTATATTATAGATTTTTCTATAACACATTGAAAAAGGTTGCCACCAAAAAAAAGGGCACAAGATGTATTTCAATCCAGTGTTGCTGGATTCATTTTTCATCAATATCTTGCAGCAGCATTGATGATGGTAGAGTCTGACTGTCACGTCTTGGCCTCGTCTCGTGTCTCTGTGTGTCTTCCCCACGTGACCTGTGCTCCCCTGTGTCTCCCGTCTCAGTACTTTTCCACCTGTGTCTCATTTGTAGCTCCGCCCCTTCCCCAGGTGTTTCTAATTATACACAGGAAATTTGGCAGTGTTAAATCAACACTGTTAGTGTTAAATCAACACTTATTAGTGTTAAACTTTACACTCTCAGTGTTAATTTAACACTAACAGTGTTGATTTAACACTGCCAAATTTCCTGTGTAGTGTGTTTCCTGTTTCTTTAAATAGCCCTCCTCTGCCACTTTGTCTCCGTCGGTCTTTGCACCTTCCACTGTTGTCTGTCTCTCCGCGTTTCTGTGTTGCTATAGCCCTAGTTCAGTGTTTATTCATAGTTTGTTTCCCTGGCTCCTTATTCTGTGTTTTTCTG
This sequence comes from Astyanax mexicanus, assembly GCF_023375975.1. Classification (NCBI taxonomy): domain Eukaryota; kingdom Metazoa; phylum Chordata; class Actinopteri; order Characiformes; family Acestrorhamphidae; genus Astyanax; species Astyanax mexicanus. Next base: position 3,903,068 of record NC_064409.1, read on the forward strand.
TTTATTTCTAGTTTCCTATTTTTATCCATTGTTTCATTCGTCGCTCCCTAGTTCCCTGCTTAGTCTTTTGCTTCTTGTTGTTTTTGCTGTGTAAATATATTCCCTGTATATATCCCTGCCTTATTTAGTTTAGTACTTATTCTGTTCCTCGTTAATTTTCTTGTATATGTATTCCTTGTTTATTTTTGTTATTATTATTATCTCTTGTTGGCTTAGTTTATGTTCTCTAGTTTCACTGGTTTGTTTTGTTTTTTTGGTTATTTGTTTATCTTTGTTAAGTGTTTACTTGTTTCTTGTTTCATTGTTTATTTGTTATTTATTTAATAAATTATTTATATCGCTCTTACCTGCACTTGTGTCCGCCTCCCCGTCTCCCTGCCTGGGTATCCGTGACACTGACCACTGCACAAAGCAGCTCTTCTCCATCCAGCACATCCCAAAGATTCTCAATGAGGTTAAGGTCTGGATTCCGTGGTGAACTCTCTCTCAATCCATGTGTGAAAATGATAAATGATGATCTCATGCTCCCTGAACCTCCATGCTCTCTTTCACAATTCCAGACCCATGAATCCTGGCATTGTTATCTTGGAATATGGCCGTGTTCATCAGGAAAGAAAAAATGGACCCATTGATGGAATAACCTGGTCTATAATATTCAGTATATTCAGGTAGTCAGCTGACCTCATTCTTTCAGCACATACTGTTGCTGAACCTAAACCTGCAGACCAACTGCAGCATCAACCAACCAACCCCACATCATTTACTTACTTAAATCCAGGTAAAGACATATTTTTTTGGCCAGGCAGTGTAATATATTATATATTACTAATAAATTATAGAGTTTTCTTGTAGGTCACTTTCTCCACATCAAATAGCTTAAGAAAGTAAGAAATCTTTATGTATGATACAGCCTGGTGTCTGGTGTTCTGTGTTTGATGGGTCACTGTTAAGCTGAATTTCACGTCCATGATAAGAAATGTGGGAAGTACATATCACAACATGACTTAATGCATCTGATCTCCAGTAGTTCTACTTCATGTGTGCAAACATGGCACTTCTACCAGACTGGCCAGATGACTCATCTGACTGGATGACTCCAACCATTTAGACAGTTCTCAGCAGGGGCATGATGTTCTCAGCATTCTCATCTCACACAGAGTTTCAGCTACACAGATTTAAAGCAGCATAGGTTCCCCCTACAGTCAGAAGTGTTATTTGCTCTTTGATCCATCACTATAAGAGACATGCGCATGTGTAAATGAATATCTGTAAAAGCAGTATAGAGGTACAGAGCTGTCATTGATTTATTGATTATTTAAAAGCTGCCATTGATTATTAAATTAATCAAATGCAGTTTCCTGCATTCTGCTGTATTGTAACAGGTTGTTTTAACACCTAATTTCACCTACAAATGTGACTTAATTTCATGACAATTTTAGAGTCAGACACAGCTCCCTTGTCAGCAGCTCTAGCTCTGTGCAGCTTACTGGGCCCTTCAGAAACACTGTTAAACTGTTAACCCTTTAATGTTTCACACAGGTGGTTTAACTGTCTGTTAGCCATATTTTTTTACATGGTTTGAGCACAAATCCAGCAGCTGCTGTGCCGCATGGTTCAATTTGCTTCTGACAAATTAAATTGCAAAGACTGTTATTAGCATAAAAATGTCTTTATTTGTGCCGCAGTGCTATTAGCCAATCAGAGGCGATTATGTTTGCCTGTATGAATATTAATGAGCAAGGACATTATACAGAATCCCTGGATCACTTTTTTCATACTAGACACCACAACTTAGACATTTTAAAATTAATGGAAAAAACCACAGAATGAGACCTTTAAACCATTGGCTGATGCACAAACTGACAGACAGGTAGTTCACACTTTTGATTGGCCAATGCATGAAATGATTGACAGTAGATCGCTGTTGTTTCAATGGCTGATGCACGAAATTATTGACAGTATCCCCGCCCATCTACCACGCCCATTGGTTCTCCCGGCTGTAGTTACACACACTCAGAGTTGCCAGGTTTGCGATTTTCCCGCCAAATTGGGCTTGTTTGAAAATCCAGTCAAGGGTGAAAATTCAGGAGTGGAGGGGTGCAAGAGAGAAAGAGAGAGAAAGAGAGAGAGAGAGGCGATGAAACAATATGATGTAATGATGTAACTATTAAATGTTTTTGACTGGAATTAAAAACTGTTATAAAATAACAAATAAAACACTAATGTTACAATATTATGTATGATTTTTGACTTAACCCTCTTTTTATGTTCCGGTCAATTTGACCCGTTTCAAACTTTGAAGATCTCTGAAAAATAGTTACAATTATTTTTTTTCAGTATGAAACTTCTTCTGCTTGCCTTAATTATATATAAAGACCGGACCTGAACCCAATCCAGTGCTTAAACACCTCTGGGAACTCCTTCCTTCAGGACTGTTGGAAAACCATCTTGAATTTCAGGTGACCACCTCTTGAAGCTCATTGAGAGAATGATGCCAAGAGTGTGCAAAGCAGTAATCAGAGCAAATTTTGAAGAAACTAGAATATAAAACATGTTTTAAGTTATTTCATTTTTTTGTTAAGTAAATAAAACTCAACATGTGTTCATTCATAGTTTTGATGCCTTCAGTAAGAATCTACAATGTAAATAGTCATAAATGCATTGAAAAAGACAAGGTGTGTCCAAACTTTTGGCTCGACTGTATACAGTATTTTGGGTTAGATTAAGCTTTGGAATGCCGAGTTTTAGACTGAGTTTGGTTTGGAATGCATGTTGTTGTTGGACCTGGCAACCCTGCACACACACTACACACGGTGGGTTGGGCTGCAGGCGGAAGCGTGCGCGCGTGTCATCATCAGCGGCCCAAACGTGCAGGCGCGTGCAGGCGCAGAGAAACACGCAGGGAGGCGCGCGCATGTTCTGCAGACGTTCCTGCGGGAGTGAACGGGTTTATGAGCGGGTGAACTGAGCGCTCTGTTGCTCCGCTGCTGCTGCCGCTACTGGGTTTCTGCACTGTCAGAAATGGGAGCCAATAACAGCACGCGCCGCGTGTCCTTCGAGTCAGACGAGAATGAAAACGTAACGATTGTGAAGGGCATCAGGGTGAGTGACAGACAGACAGACAGATAGACAGCCTGAGAGAGAGACAGACAGGGAGAGAGCGACAGGAGCTAAAACGATTATTAAAACAGCCCACCACACAGAGAACTAGCTCCCCAGCGCTGTTATATTGAATTATAACCATATATAAAGCCTGTTTGTTAGTGAGCTATGCTAAGCTAAGCTATGCTAAGCTAAGATAACAACAGTGCTGGCCCTCTGAATGCTGAATGGAAGTCATTCGCTAGCCCCATCTAACAGAAAAGCAGCAGTTTATAGTTAATTTAGCTAGTTAACACTTTGTCAGTGTGGATATTGTGTCCTGAAGGGTTATTTTTTTAATATTTTGCTGTGTTTAGCTACATGTCTTTAGTACTATTAGTTAGCAAAATAGCTAATAGTTAGCTTAGCCAACTTTGACATTAACTTTGGCGTTAACTTAGTGTCAGGGTCACAGGGTTAAATTTAGATCTAGAAAAATCTGTATTTAAATACATTATAATATGTATCTATTACATTTTCCCCACAAAATATAAGAATGGCACGAATTTGAAGAGTTTTTATTTTAATTTATAGTTTAATTTTGTTTGTTTTGCACTTTTTTATCCTTTTCTTCTCCTCTTCATCTCCTCCCTTCTTTATACTGCTAACTGATATACAGATAACCCCCTCTAACCCAGCACAAACTGTATTAAACAACCCTAGACCTTACTTGTAATGCATATACTCTCAAATACTCTTGCTCTTGCTCATTAATATATTCATACATGCAAACATATCACCTCTGATTGGCTAACAGCACTACGAGGCTGCGAGACAGACAATAGTTAAAATGTTTTAAAATAAAGACATTTTTACACTAATAACAGTCTTTTCAATGTCATACGTTACTTTACAACATGTGTAATAATGCCCTGCTAAGTGCAGTTCAGACACTGCCCTAGTCTTAGAGTCTCTATCCACTGGAGATCCTATCTAAACCACTATAGTTGGCTGAGCCGCAACAGAGCCGTCCTTACAGTTTGAACAAAACCCTGGGGTGGGTTTTTACTTTTAGCTAGTGTGAACTGTTCTAAACATACATCTACCTGTCTATCTCAATTGTACTTTGCTGGTGGTGTTCCATAAATAAATTCTTACCATTTATTCCTTAACTCTGAATTGAATTGCTGGGAAAAGCATAACAAACTTGTGTGATATTTGCACAAATAACACAGTAACAAACTGCCATGCTGTTTCTAGAGCTGTAAGCTCCTGTCTGAAGACAGTGCCAGCGCTGCCTGTGGGCGGTCGCAAGCCAAGGTGGCCAAGACCCTGAATACTAATTCATGAGTTGACATAGACACGATGCTTTTCCTGATCGACTCATTTTTCTCAATATTTTCTTTTACTAGCTACTGCAGACCATGGAAGTTGAGGAAGAGTTTCATGTGCATCATCATAAACAACTCAGAGAGACTTATTGTATTTCACAAAGAACAAGAAATAAATAAAATCAAGATGGCGGCACATGCACATGCAGCGGCTACTCTCTCTCCCAAGGAAACAGCGTTTCTGTACTTGCTGTAAAATTGGGAAGGAGAGTAACGTAATTTCAATTCTCTGTATGTCTTGTACATATGCAGTATTGACAATAAAACTACTTGACTTGACTGACTTGAAAAAGTGAATTTAAGCGGAAGGACACATTTAAATTCAGCAAAACATGAATAGGGACTACCCTTTCTAATGCCAGCAGCCTTTATACCTTAGATAAGTTTATATTACAGACTGATCTGTTCCAAATAAAAATCTCAGCTCTTTAGCACTGCCAGCAACAGGTAGGGCTGTGGTGCGTCAATAAACACTTAACTCTTAATACTGAACCCTCAGATTTAAAACTCAAAACTTTAAACCAAACATAAGTCTTATAAATCACTCGTTTACAGCCTGATATCACAAATAAATAACAAAATTCAGTTATCTGAAGCTCCTCACCTTGTAAACATCTCCCCTTCCTTTAAAAGGAAGCAGCCAGACATCATTTATGACTTTTCATTTTAGTTTTTTATTTTATTTTATTTAAAACTTTTTCTTTTCTTTTCAGCTCTCTGAGAATGTCATCAATCGCATGAGGGAGTCCGCTGCCCCCCAAAAACAAGCAAAATCACCTCCACCTTCTCCCGAAAGTCCACCAACACGGTTTGACCCTCCTAAACCCCTCCTAGAACCATTCACTGTGCCTCAGCCTCCACCGGCTACTGAGCCAGTGGCCCCCCCTGCAGCTCCTCCACCTGTTGTATCAACCCCTGTAGGTGAGTCCATTGCTCCGCCTCCTGCACCTGAGATTATTGTGCCTCCTCCCCCTGTTAACCCACTTGCCCCTCCCCCTTCCTTTAAACCTTTTGACACCCCTCCTCTTTCCAAGCCTGTTGCCTGTGCTCCTACTGAGATCTTTACCCCTTCCTCCATTGATTCTGCTGGTGCCCCTCCCCACACTGATCATTCTGCTTTTGAGTCGATTGCATCCCATCCCACAACTGAAATAATCCCCTCTCCCATACCTGCAGAGCCCGTTGCCTCCCCTCCCCCTGCACTCGCTCCCGCTTCTGAGCTTGCGGCTTCTCAACCTGTGGAAGTAATTGCCCCCCGTTCCCCAGCTGAATCAGTTCCCCCTGCTATCTCCATTGCTGAAGCTGTTGCTCCCCTTGCTGTAAAGGAACCTGTTGCTCCACCTCCACTCCCGCCAGGTGAGTTGGACTGATATTCTGTCACATCTGCAAAAAAATGCATATATATATAAGCTTTATGTTAATTAGCTTAAGCACTGTGGCTTTCAGAGGGTTTAGTCTGAAGGTCAATGTCCTTTAACTCATGTCTTTAGTAATTAATTATAATATACACAGGCACAAAATTAATGGCAACTTCAAAGGGGGCATATAAAAAACTCACTTTTTTGCATGCATTTGTATTTCCGCTTGTGTCTTAACTGCTTAACTTCTTAACTATAAAATCCATCGATTTGTTAACTGTGAATCAGCTGAAAGAGTTTTAAATCAGCAATCATATGCTTCTATATTCTGTTTCAATGCATTAAAACACCCTGGCTCTACCCCTCATCAGTCAACCAGTAATTTTGGTTAATAACTTCAGACAGTTCAGAGCAGGATTAGTCTAGACTTCTTCTGAGGGAGGGATCTGTACCAACTGTCTCTGGCGAGTCAGCAGATGAGGGAGATGTAAGTAAATACTTTCAAATACTGAGTTGTTCTTTCATTGCAGTTGAGAGTAGCAACACTAATGTGTGGTAAATGCTCAGAGTAAATATGGGGCATGGCCGGCAACAGCTTGTTTGCATAAAAGTGACAGAGTCCTTGAACGCTGATTCTAAAAAAAGAATGAAACTGGTAAGAATAGAGCTGGTGAGATATTTATCTTAACGTAAGAGTGATTTTGTGCATTAACATATTTTGTATAGACAATAGGTCTATTCTGACTTCTGTGAAAAGAGCTAAAATTTGTCCCTTTTAATAAGAATGCACTTCAAAGTCAAAGTCAAAGTGGTTTTTATTGTCATTTCAGCTATATAGAGAGTACACAGTGAAACGAAACAACGTTCCTCCAGGGACCATGGTGCACATAAACACAGTGTAGACAGAACAATAGTGCAACAGTACAAAAGTGCAGACAGACAATACAACACAATACAGACAAAGAATAATAAATAACAAGACAGTGTGCACATTATGCAGTGTGCAAAAAAGACCAGTGAGGTAGTAATTACCTCTATTACACAGTGTGCAATAGAGTCCAGTGAGGTAGTAGGGTTTTTAGTGCTTTCCATTTTCTGGGGTAAGTGGGGTAAGAGTGTGTGTGCATGTACAGAAAAACCATCAGCACTTTGTGGACAAAAGTTATTGTGAAATCTGCTCATGCATTGTTTCATTAGATGCATATTTTTCAGAAGCATAGACTGTATATAAAGATGGACGCCGTGTCGCCGTTCCCATTCATTCAATGAAAATGAAGCCAAAATCTTCCGCCATTTTGGCGATTCAGAGACCAGAGTCTGCGCAGTAGAGACCAGAGGAGGGAGAAAGACTGTGGAGAGACAGCCTACTCATTTAAATAACCCCGCCCCTGAGGGCTGCCTCGCGGTCACAGACTGCAGAGCGGAGCGGAGCGGAGCTGACGGTCTGTTATTGGTCCCGCCCACAAGCAGCCCTTTTACCATAACCACACCTTTTTTGAATAGAGCCGAATAAAGTTTTAAAAACCGAATTCTGTGGGGATATAAAAATTTGACAATATAAGAAGAGGTTACACTAGCTGCTGCATTTAAATAAAGGAGGTAGAATTACAGTATATTAGAAAAAAACGTGATTGAAAGTTGTCTGTTTTGCCATTGAAACCTATGGGGATGGGTGGAGTTACACAGCTTTCTGCAGCCGAACAGCAGGGGGCGCCCGACCTGTGGTGGCTTCACTTTTAAGAGACGATGCTCTGTCCAGCTATACACAGTCTATGTTCAGAAGCAATTCTCTCTACTGTACAGGATAGGGTTTCTATTACATTTTGGTGCATTGCACTAAAGAGATGATTCCTTTTTAGCCAAATTAAAGCATATGTGAGTCCTCTAGTCCACACTTGGCATAAGGCATAGTGCTAGTAGCTTCATGTTTTTCTGCCCCAGTGAGCCCTTATCTGTTGGCAATACTTCACTACAGGGACTAGACAAGCTGTGTAGGTGCATGTGTACACTTCACAGCAGTGTAGGTGTAACTTAAAGTGGCAAACTTAATGCATTTGTTACAAGGGGTGTCTGCATTCTGCAATCATTTAAACACATAGTATTGCACTTAAACAAGAAAGCTATTAGCCGTGACCAGGGATTTGGCATCAGTTCAGCATTAGAGTTGGACAGCTTGAAGTTAGACCTGAAATCCATTGTCACCGACCTCTAGTGCTGTTGCATGTATGAGACAAATCCAGACCTATTACATAATGGATTTCCAAAGATTAGATTACCATACAGCCTAATCTGTTTTATTTTCCCCTTCTAAAGTTCAGCCTTTCTTTGGGAAATGAAGCACAGATCTGGGCTCTTCATATTATGATTTATAGCTATCACCAGGCTGCTAATGAAACGATTCATTCTTGTAATGGTGTTAATGAATTGATGCTGTAATTAGGAATTCCATTTAGGCCTGCTCTGCCTCCAATGTGCCATAATTGCCCTTTGTTGGAAAGGTGTGAATGCGGTTGGAAACGTTAAAAGTTTCTTGATTCAAAATCAATGTAATTTGGTGGAATTGAGGCCTTTTTGAATGGCTGTTTATCCAGCCGTGAACTGGCTTTCAATATGTCAGTAAGTGAGCTCCTGTCTGAACTGCAAATCTGTAGTCAAGGCTGGTGCTTGAGTTTCTTTTCTGTGTTCGTGTGCAGAACTCACACATTTATCTTTTTCTCATGTTTTTCATATGTTCAAACCTTGCATTGAACAGCGTAGTAAAGCACAAATCGCCTGGGGCCTCATGTACCAAGACTTACATGGGATTCTCACTAAAATGTTGCGAATATGGGTAGAATCCCATACACACTCTCTTTCCATTAGTAAATCACAATCAGTTTCAAATTGAGACACATGCACAAGCACAACACTCCAACTTGTTCCCTCCTTCAATTATGCAGATTATAATATGCTAATTAGTAGGGGTGTCACGATCTCGATATTTTATCGAAATCGATCGAAATGAGGTCATGGTATTGTGTATCGAAGTCAAAAAGAGTATCGACGATCCCTCCCGCGCACACAGCGAATGGCGCAGCACCAATACAGCGCATCCTATTCATTTCAATAGAGAGAGCCGCTGCATGAGCGCAGCCCCGCCCTCAGTTCTGCTGTGTGAGAGGCAGAGAACAGAGAAACTGAAACTGAAAACAGGGCTTTCAAGTTTTGAGTGTCGGCGGGAGTGTGATCACTGGTTTTTATCTATCCAACGGGGCGAGGGGGGGCGGGCGTTGTGCGCGCAGGTTTAGTTTTCTGTGTGTGTGTGTGTGTGTGGGGGGGGGGTGCGTGTGAACTCGCTGAAATGCGTGTGTCAGTGTGACTTGAGAACGCTGACTATAGATCACAGTGAGGTGGATTAAAAATCTTAAACTTATGATTGACTACACCTGTTGCTTCATTTGAATTAAAAAAACATCTTTCTCTCAGATAAAGTTAATAATATATCTTTCTTAAAGAAAAAAAACTTGTAATTCTCAGGGACCGAGTCTTATTTTTCATGTTTAACTGTTATAGTAGGATAGAGTTCAGTTTGTTAAGGCTTTAATTGTTCCTTTTTTTTATTTTTTTTTATTTTATGTTGCACGTTGCAGTTTTAATAGTGCACACTGTTGCTACCAAAAAAAGTCACTAGATGGCATTACATATATATCTTAATAAATAATAATAATAATAATAATAATAATAATAATAATAATAATAATAAATAATATATTATTAAAATTTTATGAGGCATAAAATAATAAAATGTAAAATATAATAAAAAAGAAAATCGAGAATCGAATCGAATCGTGACCCTCAAATCGGAAATAAAATCGAATCGAGGGTTTAGAGAATCGTGACACCCCTACTAATTAGTATAAACAGGCCTTGGAATGCTCTTATTAGGAAAATGGCAGAGCCAGGAACTTTACAGATTCCAAATTCAAGGTTTTTTATGTCTGAGGTAGAGGCAAAAAATGTTTTAATACGTTCTCTGTCCTCTGGGATAAACAATAAACACAAATCTTAGGCCAAAAAATTTGAATAGTCACGGAAAATAAGCTCTCGACAAATTCAGCCATTGGCAATATCTTTTTTTAGTAAGGCCAAAACTGCCTTTTCCAACGTATAGATCGTCCACTGCAAAATTTAGCTAGTATAAATACATGCTAATATAATCCAGGCTAAGTGAATACACCCTGATAAAGGATTATTTATTTATTATTTCAGTAAACCAATGAAATTGTCTGAGTAACTGACTGATTTTAACCCATAATGTCTTGCTATCATTGTATTAATTCCAATTTTACTGACTAAAACACATTAGAAACAAATGTGCACCTGAAGTGAGCATGAAATATGGCCTATGCTATTTTTCTTACAACTTTAGTACATGAGGCCCCTGTGTATCACTTCTTTCCAGTCGTAGCGAAAAACTTGAGGTCTGTGATTTTGTATCTTAATATTATGGGCTTGTGCTTTCAGATTTGTTGGTTTGGTTAAGCTGAAATGTATTGGCTGTGGTTTCAGGTCTACTGTGTGGGTGGTATTTATGCTGATAACTTGCTGCAACAACTGCCTTTACGAGTATATTCAGAGTTTAGCCCCTGGCATATTATTGTTTTTTTTGTCTGCTGTTTTTTTTATTGGTTGGTTAATTAGTTGGTTCATGCTTCCTACATGATAAATGTTACTTTAACATCTCTGTTGATGCTGTGCATTGCAAGTTGATGTGCAGCTATATTGTCATCTGATTTAAATCATCGTTTTATGTTGAAGTTTTGATATATCAACCCTCACTTTTTCATTTGATGCAGGTTTTTTTTTAATCTGATGCATCATTTGTGCATAGCAATGGATTTCTTCCTATAGGAATTAATGGGCCGCAAAATGATTACTTTGCCAAACTGTAGCAACATTTAGTGTCTACTTAGAAATACCACAGCAACCAACTTAAATACTATAGCAACCACTTAGCAACTTAATAGCAACCACCTGCGATATCATCACAACCACTTAGGAACACCACAAAAAACGTCTTAAAAGTCATTGTAAACACTTAGAAACACCACGACAACCAACGTGAATACCATAGAACCACTTAGCAGTTTTATAACAACAATTTAGGATTGCCACGGCGACTAACTTTAATTCCATATCAACAACTTAGCAGCTTCATAGAAACTACTTAGCAACAGCACCGCATTAACCAACTTGAATACCATAGCAACAGCTTAGCAACTTCATAGAAACACTTAGTAACACCACATTAACCAACTCGAATAACATAGCAACAACTTAGCAGGTTCATTGCAACAATTTAAGAACACCACAGCAACCAACTTTAATGCTGCAGCAACAACTTTGCAACTTCATGGCAATAAACTTTAATGCCGCAGCAACAACTTAGCAACTTTCTAGAAACCACTTAGGCACACCACCACATCATTTACTCGCATACCATAGCAACCACTTACCAACTTCATTGAAACCAACTAGGAACACCACATCAACCAATTCAAGTACCATAGCAACAACTTAGCTACTTCATAGCAACCACCTGAGATACCTTCACAACCAATTAGGAACACCACTGCAACCAACTTGCATATTGTAGAACCACTAACAACTTAATTGCCACTACCTGGCAACCACTTAGGAACACCACATCAACCAACCTGTGTGCCATATCAACCACTAAGCAACTTTATTGCAACCACTTGAGGTACCATTACAACCACTCAGGAACACCACTGCAACCAGCTTGCATATTGTAGAACCACTTAGCAACTTAATAGAAACCACCTGAGATACCATCACAACCACTTAGGAACACCACTGCAACCAACTTGCAAATAGCAATTAAATTGCAACCACTTATGATCACTACATCAGCCAACTTTAATACTATAGCAACCACCTAGGAACACCACATCAGCCAACTTGAATACCACAGCAGTCACCTGGAATACTATCTTAACTTAGAAATACCACATCAGCCAACTTGAATACTATAGCAACCACTTGGGATGCCATTGCAACTGCCTAGCAAATACTAAGCAACATTGTTGCGACTGTCCTGTAATACTATAGTAATCACCTTGACTCATACTGTGGTTGGGTAGAATAATGTAAAATAATGTAATATTTTATTAAGAGCTTGTTCTACAGTAGAGTTTAGTAAATAAACAGAATGCATTTAAAATTCACTTTAATCTCTAAATGAAAAACACCAGCAGTAGTGTGTTTAAAACGTGGTTAGTGATCGAACACGTGTACTGAATTGTGAAAGAGCTCCAGTAGTTTGATGATCGAGCTGCAGCCAGAAAACGATTGTAAAATAATGAGTATGAGGATTTCAAACACAGAGAAGCTTTTGTCAGGGAAGGGAAGTTGGAGGCGGCAGCCGAGTGAAGGTGCAGAGTTAATTAAACGGTGCAGTTCCTCGAGGAGTTAAATAACAAAAGTAATGATGACCACAGAAGTCAGCTTAAACCTCTCTGACCACTGTCCAAAACTGTGCATCATTAGCTTCACAAAGTGAGGCTTTGTGACAGGCCTGCCATTTAGAAGTTTTCTGAAAACCTGCCAGTGTTGAAAACACCCTGGTTTAGCTAACGAGCACAGAAGACCTTAGAGCAGTTAATACTGTCTGATGAGTCATGCTTTAGAGTAGGTCTGATTAGGGATCTTCTCCTATTAGAAAGCCTTCAGCATCTGTTGCTTACTCCCTCAGTAGGGGTGAAACTATTTCTCAAGTAATTTAAGCTAATTCAAGTAATTTGATTACTAATTTTTTTTGAGGTATTGCTTATTTAATTGTAAATCTCAAAAAAATAGTTTCTCAGGGGGATAAAACTCTTGTATCCGCACTGCATAGTGCTGTGCGATATGACGATAAATATCATGGGGACGATAGAAAAGTGTCTATCTTGCTACTTACCTTCTATCGTCCCTATCGTTTCTACAGTAATTTCATCAATTATTCATACACATATATAAAGTAGGCTACGATGAAATGTATTAGCGAGGTCACTTTGCATAAACTCTTTTCTATATAAGTGATAATAAAGTAATCTTCGCAAAAAAGTTTCATAATGTCGTTTTGTGATGGACACGCCGGTTTGCAGCATGCATTACATTATTAAACTCATGAGTTCTCTTGAAAAAATTAGCTACTGCATCTACCTCATCTGTTTTCATTTAATACATATATATTGCTGCACTAAAAGGTAGTAATTCTCATTTGTTTGGTTTAAAGTCACTTTGAAATAAAGTTTGAAAAAGTAAGCAATGATATTATTTCGTCATAATTTTCGCGAGAATAACTAAAAACATACGTAAATGTGGTATATCATGATATATATTGTTATCGTGATACAAACAGTTCCATATCGTGATATATGATTTTTCCCATATTGCTCAGCACTAGCACTGCAATTGAAACAACAGGAGGAACAGTAAGTTTTTAGGCTTTTTTGGTCACATGACATTGCGTTCAGTAGCTCCTCCATTTCCTCTCGCTGTTGTGTTTTACATGGATCTCGGTGAAAACATATGCCCGAAGTGTAATTACGGTGCATGGCAGTGAGCAAATAGCTATTTTATTAAACGTGAGTAGGTGAAACTTGGAGATGTCCATCCGGACAGGAATAAAATTACTGGAGGACCATGGAGTTCAGCGAAAAACAGTAGGTAATTCAGGCTGTCTGAGAAAAACCCATACATGGTTGTTCTGGATGGTAATAAAATCACAGAGGACCCCCCCCCCATAAAAGAAAAAATTAACCCAGGACCCCCTGAGAAACGAATTCCGTCCAGATAGGGCTATAGCTTAATAACTCAAAAATGCCTCAACACATCAGCACAACACTTTCAGTTCTAAAGTATAATCCAGTGTCTAAAGAGAGCTCTGTGTCGTTTCTGAGTTTCCCCACAGCTGTTCACATCAGCTCAGAGCTTGATATCAATGCCTCAGCTTCTAAACAAGGTCTTGGATCATTAATTCGAATTTGCACTCGAATTGTGAGCTGATTCACTTAATGAGTCGACTTTACACTCAGTTAATCTTGTATGTTTCTCAAAGTGTCCAAACACCATATGTTTTATAAAAGACTAAGGGCGTTTTTACACCAGCACTATTTTCTCTGGTCAAAACGGACTTGGGTTTGTTTGTACGCGTAGTGCAGTTTGCTTGTGGTGAGAACGTGATTCGGTCTCGATCTGACCCAGCTATCAAATATTCTTCGTTTATTTAATATAATCTGCTGATAAGGTGTAGTTTAATCTGCTATATTAGGCAGACAATGCTAGTTTTTCACAGCTAAGAAACAAATGCAGTCTCTGCTGCTCCATGCTGTTTACACACTAAGAGCAAGGTATGTGCAGCGTTCACTGCTCTCAGCCACATGACTCCATTTATAACATGTACATCTATCTATGCTGCATGTCCCATAGAGAACACTGTGTTTAAAAAAACAGCTGCAAATTTTCAGTGTTCTGTGTTAAAGCAGCTTTAAAATGCGCAGAAACACATATAGACAGCTCTGACCACCAATCCACCAATCAGAGGAGACGATGTGCTTGCGTGGTTTATTGGTGCACATTTTGGTGAGTTTATGTTTACGCCTGTGTGAAAACAGACCAAATAGAGGGAGAAACTCTTCAAATAAATACACTCATCAACAGATTTGGACCAGATTTGAAACATTTTTCAAACTACAGGTGTGAAAATGCCCAGTCAGAGTGCCATTGGAAAGATTGCAAAATTAAAACAGTAGGCTTGTCGGTGGAGTACTGAAAAATTGTGCATGTTGTAAAACTTTTCACTCTCCTTATTTTCTGTTTTATTCTTGAAGATACAGTATTTTGTTCTTAACATTGGTGATGTGCCTACAGTACTACACCAGTACAGTACTACACCATTTACAGAAAGCCCCAGTCCAAGCGTTGAAGAAGTAAATCCTTTTTCATCTCTGATGAAGGAACTCAGCCGTCTCTTTTGTTCTCATTGAAGTGTGTGTATATATAACGCGAGCGTGTGGCGTAACCTTCCCAAAGAAAGTGTCCTAATGTTTTCCCTACATGGCTCTCCATTTGAACTTTCGCACACTCTCCTTCCACATCATTATCCGGAGCCAGCGTGAACTGAAACAGTGGTCGGAGGAAGAAGGCGGCTGGAAAAAAGGTGTGAAAATCTTTCTGTGGTGTTACCCGCAGAGGTGGTGCAGTCTCCAGGCACGGGAGATGACTTTCCCTCAGCGGGAGAGCCGCAGTCACCTGACCACATCAAACATAACGAGACAGCTCACTGTTAACGAGACACAGATCAGCTTAATGAGCTTAGCCACAGAGAGACGCTCTGTTCAGATTCACTACTAGCCTTCTCATGCTGCTGCTGTCTCCATCGCTCTCTCTTTCTCTCTCTCTCTCTCTCTCGCGCCATGCTTCCGTTTAGCTGTCAAAATGAATTCAAGCTAATATTTGAAGTGTGGAAATAACTCTCTACATCACACATTCATAAAAACACTTTTTATACTGTATAAGTATAGCATAGTGGGATTATAATACTGCAGAGTTCTGTTGCTGTTTAGTTTATATTTATGGCTAAACTTTGCATCATAAAAAAAAACAGAGACAGAACTGGAACAGCCATTCTGTAACATTCATTAATCAGCTGCAGCTCTGTGTCTTTGTATGCTATGTCAAATATTTACAAATATCTCTCTTTTTTTTTGAGTTCTTCTACCTTCCGAGTGGTCCAGCTAGAGATTGCTGGTCCTAATCCCGTTCATGCACCTTGCCGTCAGCTGCTGGAGCCCTGAGAGAGCGCAATTGGTCTTGCTCTCTCTGGGTGGGTACAGTACAGTAGATGGCACTCTTGACCCTCATCACTCCTAGGGTGATGTGAATCAGCACAAGGCTGCGTCTGTGAGCTGATGTATCGGAACCGAGTCGCTGCGCTTTCCTCCGAGTGTTAGCGCTGTGATGCTACTCAGTAATGCTGCATCAGCAGCAGTTCAAAAAGAGGCGGAGTCTCACCTCATGTGCCGTGTTGGGGTATCACTAGTGATAAGGAGTCCTTATAAGCAGGGTTGGTTAATTGACCTTGTACATTGGGATAAAACATATATATAATTACATTAATTGCATTTTTTTATATTTAATAATGGTGATATTGTATATTTTGCTTATTTGTATGTTAGTTTGCATATATATCAAGGAATGGAAAAAATATGTGAAGAAAAAAAGTATATATTTATATATATATAAAAAGGGTATAATTGCTCTGTTATGCTATTCTATTAACATTTTAACAGTGGCATTTAATGGTCTTTTTTTTTCTAGCTGTTTGATTATGAATTTGTATTTAAACTTTTTCTTTTTACAATAAAAATGTTTACCTCAGCTTTTAAACATTGGGAATTTGTTTTAGGCTTCCTATTTGTTCTCACCTTTAAATTTGAAACAACAGAAGATAAACAAGTATTTCATCAAGATTCTTGTTTAAACATCGTAATCCTTATCCAGACGGGATTAGTTTCTCAGGGGGGCGTCTGTGAAAAATATTACATATTTCTACTCAGTAGAAGTTAAATCTCCTGCATCTGGACTAAATTTAAAAAAAACAGAAGGACCAGTGAGTTTTTTGGCTTTCTCGGTCATGTGACATCATGTCAGTAGCTCCTTCATTTCCATTCGCTGTTGTGTTTACATGGATCTCTGTGGAAATGCACGTCCAAAGTGTAATTAAGGTGCACAGCAGTGGACAAAAAGCTATTTTATTAAACTCAAGGTGACGAAACTGCGTTATGGACTGGAATAAAATCACAGAGGACCCCTAATAAACGAGAAATCTACCCCAGAACCCCCTCTGAAACCAGTCTTGTCCAGATAGGGCTATATTCCTCTTGTACAGATTTTTGTATATTGTCTGAATGAAGGTCCAAAGGTTCAAGAGCCTTAGTAATAGTAGATATGTAGATATCAGTGACTTTATTGCGCATATGTCTTTTAAATCTCTGTTAAACATGCTGTTTTTTAAAACATGCTTTGCATTGCCTTTCTATGTATAGTTTCCTCAGGCCTATCAGTAACCAGTTATGCGTGAGTGTGGCTAATTAAATCTTCAATTCTTTTAAAACAAAAGCTATTAAAAACTGAGCTTATCTCCTGATTCTTGTGTTGAGTAACTGTCTCTACTGTCCAGGGAAGTGGAGATCTACTAGATATTGGTGTATTGCTATGAGGATTTTATTGCTTCCAGTGAGGAGAGCAGATCCACAGCTCAAAGCTTGGGGGGCTTTATAATCTTCTAGCCCACTCCTCGCTCTAGAGATTATTTTTTTATTGGAAATACCTCTTTACAGTGAGTAGACAAGCTGTGTCTGTGCTTTTGCTCATCTCTTTCAGCAGTTTAGCATACTTTTTTTTGTCTCTTCAGCCCTTACTATCACTCTTTCTTTTCATCTTTCTACTATATCCCTTTGCCTATCTATCTTTTTTTGTTTCTTGCTGCCTCTTAATCATGTCACGATAATTACATTATCGACTTATTGTGCAATATATTTGCATGACTTTTATTTTATTTTATTATTTCATTTATTGAGAAATGTTCATAAATGAAATTAACCCATATGACAACAATAAAACACTGTTTTTGTCTGATTTTATTTAATTTTATTACACAGTACTTTGTAATTCTAAACTTAGTATCATATTATATTACGCTTTTCTTAGCAAGAAATGCATGTTAACGGCCAAAATGTTCACTTTACTTTAGTAACAATATACAAAAATTTAAGTGGGGAAATTTATTATATTTCCAAATTGTTATCCGCTCAGACAGTGATACTTAACTCTAGATTACCTAAATACATAGGTGATTAATTAAGAAATAAAACTGCACAGTAGTTTGTTTATGCTTAAAACAGTACATGAAGCAATTTTACTAGATGCATTTTTCATTTCTTTCACATTAAAGAGAAGAAAAAGATTCCTTGTATTGTGTCAGTCAAAATTTGTTCCAAATATTGTGAGTAAATCTAATTGTGAATCAAAGCTGAACTGCTTGAATTTTTTGCACCAGGATAAAGTGGCATAAAGTTATCCAAAAGCAGTGTGTAAGACTGGTGGAGGAGAACATGATACAAAGATGCATGTGATTAAAACTGTGATTAAAAACCAGCATTATTCCACCAAATATTGATTTCTGAACTCTTAAAACTCTTTATGAATATGAACTTGTTGTTTTCTTTGCATTATTTGAGGTCTGAAAGCTCTGCATTTTAATGTTATTTCAGCCATTTCTCATTTTCTGCTATAAATAAATGCTCTAAATGAGAATATTTTTATTTGGAATTTGGGAGAAATGTTGTCTGTAGTTTTAGAATAAAATAACAATGTTCATTTTACTCAAACATAAACCTATAAATAGCAAAATCAGAGAAACTGATGAAGAAACTGGAGAAAGAGGCCTGCTGTCTCTCATTCAGTGCAGCCTTTCGGTTTCTTCTGTGATGCTCTTTCGCTCACTCAATCACTCACTTACTTAAACTGAAGTGTATTGCAGCAACAATATATTTATTTTGATATGGTCTGCCTGAAAGCTCCATGAATCTATTGAGGCAGTTTGGAACAAATACCCAGTTCTATACATTCTCATCTCAAATCAGCGAAGGAGAGAACAATAAAGAAGAGCCCTAACGGCCGCATCAGATCTCAGATTGAACCGTGAAACTCAGGCGGCAGTAAACATCAGGTAAACTCTCAGCGAAAGCCTTGAAGCATGGGCAGCTCCACCCTCCACCCTCCCCGTGCCCAGTAAAGCATATTTCACTGCCCGTCAGCATAAGATCCAGGGGTCGTGACCTTAATGAGGGGGATTGATTATGTGTGCCCACGAGTGGCGGAATTAAGCCAGGCTCTCCATGACCGGGCCTGTCTCTAAATCAAGGCTGGAGTCGCCGGGTGAGCTGATTAGACGGCGGCGAAGGTTGATCCTCCCACCGCTTTTCCATCAGCCATAAATATTCATACGCAGATCCCACACACCTCGCTCGGCATTATGCGCTAATTACCTGCTACGAGATCGCTGCCAATCGCAGCCGGGAAAGATGAGCAGCTTTAAAGACGCATTCAAACAGTCGTTTTCTTCAATGAAACAATTCCCTCACATCATGTTAAAAACACTGTATCTGCCCTTTGTTAGTGTATTGTAATGTAATGTATTGTGTGTTTGGTTTGGGGAAAAAAGAAGTTTCATTGGGCTTTTAATGTTAAAACAGTACCACTTTAAAATAAGACTACCTTTTATAAAGAGTTTATAAATATTTTACAATTAGTTTATTAATGGTTACTTATTAAGTTGTAAATGCCTTAAAAATCATAAGTAGTCAGTTATAACACATATGTAGCAAGGGCAACAGTATGGATGGCTGTGGGTTCACTATTTGGCAAGCAACAGGTCATTGTTGCCCTTTCTATGTATGTGTTATAATAACTGATTATTAATGATTTTTAAGGCATTTACAACCTAATTAGTAACCATTAATAAATTTATTGTAAAAAAAAACATTTATAAACCCTTTTTAAAGGTAGTCTTATTTTAAAGTAGTACCGTTAAAACGTTCCTGTCTGAAGACGTTAATGTCAGCCCAGGAGATTCCAAAATGTTTTAATGGCATGACCCATGTTTAGAAGTAGTTTTTGGAAGTGTATTATTGTATACTGCATACTAGTTACGTTTTTCTTTATTTCTGCATAAGTATGATGTAAAACATCAAAGGAGATTCCTGAGGACCTTAAAAAAATGGTTATTGATGCTCATCAGACTGGGAAATGTTCAAACACTTTTACCTTCTCCAGGAGTGGTCAACCAACAAGGAGCAATCACTTCGAAAGCTTGGCATGTAATAGTTGGTAGGTTCAAAAAGGAACCTATGATAACTTCTAAGCAACTGAAGGCCTCTGTCAAGTTGGCCACCATCAGTAGAATACTGAACACCAATGGATGCATGGTATTTGCGCAGGCTTGCAAGTAGAGTCACTGCTCTTCGAAAGGAACATTGCTGCTCATTTGCAGTTTGCAAAAGATCACATGGATGAGCCAGAAGGCTATTAAAAATGAAGTATAATATTATTCACATTTCTTTTACTGGGTTCTGTGTGTCTACTTTTATGAATCTGATGATGTTTTAGGTCATATTTATGCAGAAAATGTATTTATTTTATATCAAAATTTTATCCCATTTTCTCCCTATTTTACACGGCCAACTACCCAACCCAGTGATTAGGACTCCCCCTATCACTAGTAGTGATGCCCCAACCCACCAGGAGGCTGAAGACTAGCACACGCCTCCTCCGACACATGTGAAGTCAGACTCCGCCTCTTTTTGAACTGCTGCTGATGTAGCATTGCCGAGTAGCATCACAGTTCAAACGCTCGGAGGAAAGTGCAGCGACTCTGCGGTTCTGATACATCAGCTCACAGACGCCTCATCCACAGCATTTGATGAGTGATGAAGGGAAAGAGCGCCATCTACTGTATCCACCC
The DNA here is from genome assembly GCF_023375975.1 of Astyanax mexicanus. NCBI lineage: Eukaryota > Metazoa > Chordata > Actinopteri > Characiformes > Acestrorhamphidae > Astyanax > Astyanax mexicanus. Next base: position 3,923,470 of record NC_064409.1, read on the forward strand.
AGAGAGATTCAAACCGGCGATCTCCTGATTATAGTGGCAGTGCTTAGCTCTGGATCCTTTGCTTAATAAAGGTTAACCTGGTCTGTGGCTGGTGTACCACACCCCTTCTCTAACTCTTGTCTCTCTCTCTTGGTGTCTCTTGTGTGCATAAAGTGCCAAAAGCAGTGTGTAAGACTGGTGGAGGAGAACATGATGCCAAGATGCATGAAAACTGTGATTAAAAACCACCAGGGTTATTTCACCAAATATTGATTTCTGAACTCTTAAAACTTTATGAATATGAACTTGTTGTTTTCTTTGCATTATTTGAGGTCTGAAAGCTCTGCATCTTTTTTGTTATTTTGGCCATGTCTCTTTTTTTTTTCATTCACTGTCTAACTTTTGTCTGTGTCTCTCTCTCGCCATCATGGTTTCCAATGCTCGCCATCTTGCATGTTTCCCTTGCTCTCTCTCTCTCTCTCTCTCTCTGTCTCTCTGTCTAGTACCTTCACATTTTTATTATCTTACTGTTGACTTGGTATTGGAGTATCAGTTTAAAATTTAATTAAAAATACACATGAAGCTTGATGTTTTAACTGATCTGTGGCTGGTGTACCACACCCCTGTATAATACAGTGCATGTCTTTTTACATTCTTGTTGAAGGTTCATGATACAGTTTAGGGGCAATACCTGAAGAGAAACAGGATGTGGGGAGGGGTAAAAGATGGCTGGGAGGTGCAGGTTGTTTAATATGCCTGCGAGTTTCCCTTTTTGAAGGTGGGAAGGTGTTCCGTCTGGTTTAAGTTTGAGCGTGAGGAAGTAGTAATGTTCCAGATTACCCCTCCCTCCGCTCAGGTCCCGAGGTTAATGAAACTTCTGATGAGAAGTGCAATTTGCCTCTGTCTATTATCTCCTCACCCAAGAGCTACACTCCAGGTTTTCTTCTTTGGCAGAGTGTGTGTGAGAGAGAGAGAGGGAGAGAGAAAATATCAAAAGATGATGAGTTTTTAATCTTTTAACATTTGCATGTCGCACTCAGCAGTGACACGAGGGCCTGGGCTGCTAATGTCATTCTGGAATTTTCTCTGACCCCTGAAACCCACCTGACGGGTGTAAGATGGCGTGGAATTAGAGGATCCAGAAAGTTCACTCTCTTTTTTTCTCCTCTACTTCTCGCTCTCTATCTCTTTCTCTTCTTTAAAATCAGTAATGAGAAACAGGGGCGTGAATGAGGGGATGGTGGGGGAGGAAAGGTTGAACATTGAAGGATAGATCTGAATCAGATCACTTTACTTCAGCAAGTTCAGAATGAGCCTCGTCTTCACGTTTCTCCCATTTTATAGAGACCCCCCCCTTCCGAACTCACAGTAATGTGATCTAATATGTTGTGACTGCAGCTGAAGATGCCCATGAGTAGGTGTAACAAGTGATTAACTGCTTTATCTGTTGCTTTTTAGTGCTCCTTTCTATACCCAAGGATAAAACAATAATCTCCCTCTCGCTCTCTCTCTCTCTCTGGCTGTCTCTCTCTCTCTTGCCTGCTTTCCCTAGCTGTCTCACACACACTCTCACTCTCTCCCCCACTATCTTTGTCTCTTTTTCCTTCTCTTTCTCTATCTGATATGCTCGTCCTTGCGGTCCGTCTCTCTCTCTCCATCATGGTGTCTCTCGTGGTTTCCAATGCTGTCTCTATCGCCATCTTTCTCTCTGTTTCTAAAGATCTTTGTCTTATTATTTCATGCTGTCTCTGTCTTGCATGTTTTCCTTTCTCTCTCTTTCTTTCTTTCTTTCTTTCTCTCTCTCTCTTCTCTTTTTACACACTCTTTTGCAGTCTGTTGCACTCTCTTGCTCTCTCATGCTCCCCTTTATCACACCCAAGAATAACACAATACTCTCTGTCTCACTGGCTGTCTCTCTCTCTTGCTTGCTCTTTCTAGATGCCTCACACTCTCTCACTCTCTCTCCCACTGTCTGTCTCTCTCTTTCCTTCTCTTTCTCTATCTAAAATGCTCTTTCTCGCTGTCTGTCTGTCTCTCTCTCTCTCCATCATGGTGTCTCTCGTGTGGTTTCCAATGCTGTCTCTCTCGCCATCTTTCTCTCTGTTTCTGAAGTTCTTTGTCCTATTCTCTGTCTTGAATGTTTCCCTTTCTCTCTCTTTTTTCTCTATCTCTCTCTCTTTCTCTTATCCCGTTTTACACACTCTTTTGCAGTCTGTTGCACTCTCTTGCTCCCTCATGCCCCCCTTTATCATACCCAAGAATAACACTAATCTCTCTGTCTCACTGGCTGTCTCTCTCTCTCTCTCTCTCTCTCTCTCGCTTGCTCTTTCTAGCTGTCTCACACGCTCTCTCTATCTCCCTCTCTCGCACTCTCTTCTGCACCCTGTCTCTTGCTCATTTTCTGTATCGCACTCTATCATGCTATCTCTCCCTCACTATCTCTCTGTCTCTCTCTCTCTCTCTCTCTCGTCTGCTCTCCCTAGCTGCGTCATGCACACTCTCACTCTCTCTCTTTCACAGTCTCTCTCCTACGTTTTCTCCATCATTCTCTTATACTGTCTCTCGACCTCTCTTACTCATCCTCTCTTTCTCGCTCACTCTCTATCACACTCCATCAAACTGTCTCTCTCTTGCTTGCTCTTCTGCTGTACCACCCTCTTTCTCTCTCTTTCTCTATGTGTCATGCTCTTGCTTGTTCTCTTACGCTGTCTGTCTCTTTCTCTATCATGGTGTCTCTTTTCCAATGCTGTCTCTCTCTTTCTTGCTACTTTCGCACTTTTTGAAGTTCTCTCTGTCTCCTGCATGCTTTCCCTTGCTCTGTCGCTTTCTCTCTCTCTCTCTCTCTCTCTCTCTCTCTCTCTCTCTCTTTCATTTACATACTCCCTTGCAGTCTGTTGCACGCTCTTGCTCTCTCTGTATTTGCTCTTGCTTTCTCTCATGTTCTCTCTATCATACTCCAATACTGTCTCGTTTTGCACTCGCTCTCGCCCTCTCTCTCTCTCTCTATTGCACTCCTTCATGCTGTCTCTCTCTCTTGCTTGCTCTCCCTTGCTGTCTCTCCCACTATCTCTCTCTTTTGCTATCTGTCTCTCGCTCTTCTGCTCCATCTGTCATGCCCTTCTTTGCTGTCTGTTGCACTCTCTTTCTCTGTCTCTCTCTCACTCCCAGGTGCTCTCTCTCCCTTGCTGTCCCTCTCTCGCTCTTTCTCATGCTCTCATGCTGTGTCTTACGCCTTCTCTTTGTCTCTCCACATGTATCGGCTAATTCCCACACTCTAATCCTCTGTACCCCACATGAAGGATTTGAGCAGTAAATATTGTACAGGCTGATGCAGCACTTTTTACCCTTTTGTTTTTAAAGTGGAGGAACTTGACCTGGTGATGAGATTCAGATTGACTTCTTGTCTTGACAGAAATCAAATTTGCTACCTTTTTTCCATAGTTATCAGGCACTATCTTTAATTTGTTGTTATCAGATCTGGGCCAGTTGTTCCTCTGCATCCAGTATGTCCTCCTGCTGGACTGTTTGATTAATGCATGCCAGTGTCAGCAGGAGAGAATTGCATTAGCTTTGCAGGAGGTCTTGAGGAATTAAAGTTAAGGTTGACATTAAATAACACCATGGGACTGTAATGATTTACTCAATTATTTTAGTAGTTATTTGTATTAAACTACAACTTCTTACTTTAAAATTAAATTACAGATGAAGCCAGAGAGCGGTGAGTACTGTTTTCTACATTTTCAAAAGAAAACTGCTACAGGAAGAGGCTGACCCACATGGAAACAACAGCTTTAGCCTTAGCTCAGTTTAACATGATTGGACTCATGAAGTCTCAGTTTCAGCAGTAATAAAGTCATTGATAAGATGAGAAAAAAAACAGCATGTGAGGCCTATACAGCCCTCCGATACATGTAAAGCATCACAGTGCTAACGCTCGGAGAAAAGCGCAGCGACTTGGTTCTGATACATCAGCTCACAGATGCAGCTTTGTGCTGATCCACATCACCCTAGGAGTGATGAGGGGAAAGAGCTCCATATACTGTACCTAACCGGAGAGAGAGCAAGACTAATTGTGCTCTCTCAGGGCTCCGGCAGCTGATGGCAAGCTACATGAACAGGATTCGAACCGGCGATTCGAACCCTTCGAGTGTATATTGTTCCCAGCACACTTAAAGGTGTTTTTAAGTTAAAGATTAGATTTGAAAGAACACAAGTGTGGGAAAAACTGAATGTGCATTTTGAATTACATTTTTATTTTAAATTAAGATTTTACCACTTGGTAGTTAAATGCACCTTTGTGGAGTCAGGCTGAAATCCTGATTCACAACTTAATTTAATATATAGCAACTGCTTGTTAGCCTGATTTCAGGCAACTGGAGCTTTCTATATCTATAGATTCATAGATTTTAGTTGGCACCAGATGAGACAACATGATTTTTAAGTAAATAAAGACACATTTTACATTTTTATTTGGTGAACAATTGTATATTAGTTTTGGTAAAAGTATTATCTTCACAATATATCATTATAACAAAGAGCAAACAGCAAGCCTCTCATTACTATTCTCAAATAAAATAATCTCTGTTTTATCTTTATTTAACTGCAGAAAGAGGTGTCCCATCCATTTGTTTATCTGCTCAATGCATATTTTATTTGGGCTGAAGGCCATGTGGATCTGAGTGTCATCTGCATAGCTGTAGTAAGATATCCTATAGTCATGCATGATTTCACCCAGAGGAATCATATATAGGTTAAATAAGAGTGGCCCATGAATTGAACCCTGGGGTACACCAGAAACATTATTTTACATTTTCAACCCAATAAGACAGTTATACATGAAGGAAAATGTTGCTTGGGCCAAATCTTAACTCAGATTCTACCATTTATTAGTTGTAATTAGTGAAAAGAGAATTTTCTGAATTTATTTTTATCTTAAATGGACTCAAAGAGAAACAGCAGCTCCCCCAGACTCGTTTTTCTATTTTTTTGTAGTGGCAACAAGTGTAGAACTCTCTCTCTCTTCCTCTCCCTCTCGCTGTCACTCACAGGCTCTCTCTCTCTCTCTTTCTCTCGTCTATCTGATCGTCTATCCTCTCTTCTATTTCTCTGCACTGGGAATGGAAAGTGAAATGTTGTGCACGAGGCATCAGGAACACATTTGAGGAGAGTTATTTTCTCAACTCTCCATCTGGTGTTTTTTTTTCCCTCTTTTTTATTCATAGTGAGGAGACCTTTTTCTTTGCAGACTAAATCTCCATCTGTTAAAGCAAAGATGCATTATTAAATGAAGCTCTTTAAGTGCTTCAGAGACAGACCTGCTCATTTCTAAATGTTTGGCTACAGTCAACAGCCTCGGAGGACACCAGGGTACAGATTTACACCTAAATGTCATGAAGAGATGCTGCACTTCAGTATTTTTAAACGTTATCCGGCATTGGATTGTTTTTTTTTTATGACGGCACTACAGCATTTGGGACTAAGTATTTTTTATGCAATTCTTCTTCATAGAGGCACTCAGAAAAGCCTGTGTAGTATCTTCATTTTTATATGTAGGCTTACTTCTAAGACATTACAATTGGTCCAAGAGGGTTAAGAGACCATATTAGTTGCATATATACCACAAATATTGGTAGGTTCTAAAGCTTTAACTCCAGGGGGCCTTTTTCAGTGATCTATAGGTGATCTATAGGCGAGTAGCGCACCGTGCAGCTTTATTTCGGGCTTTTGCTATCGTAACGACAGGAAAAGTACATCTTGCTAGGCTCGAAACGCATACAAAACGCATGCAAAAAGCATACAAAAGCATGCATATATACCACATATATTGGTAGATTATAAACCTTTAACCCCAGGGGCCCTTTTTTAGTGATCTGTAGGTGATCTATATGCGATCTATAGGCGAGCAGTGCACCGTGCAGCTTTATTTAGGGCCTTTGCTATCGTAACGACGGGAAAAGTACATCTTGCTAGACTCGAAACGCATACAAAAGGTATGTTTTTGATGTAACATGAAATAAACCAATCAGCGAGACACTTCCTATTTTCTTTAAGTGTCAAAACTGACATTTCATGTCCTTTACGTGAATAGCAATGTATATTTTATTTAGTATTCTGTTTATTGTTGATATAAAAGTTGATTTGTACAGTGTTGTGTGTCCTGTGTGTATGTAACGAGCAAGGGTGTTTGGCACACCAGTGTTGCCAAGATAGCAATAAACATCTGACTGATGACTGTTGACTCAAAGCTATTTTTATACAGTGGGCCACCTGTGTTTTCCATTTCCAAGAGTGCATTACGACAGAAATTCGAATATTTTTAGTTTTTAAGTAATCGCAATGATTTTTTAATGATTGTACTGTTGCTGGTGCATTGCATAGCCTTAGTGGCGTAAGTACTATTCCAGCTATTCCAGCACTTTAAATGGTGTTTTTCCAACACAGACCAATAGAAGACATTTGCTATCTACATGCTAAATATGGTGCTTTGTATTTGCAGTGGATGAGAAAGAGTTGAGAAGAAAGATCACGGAAGAGTTGCAGAAGGGTCTGGAAGAGGAGAGAAGCAAGGCACGACAGGACCTTAATCAGTGGTGAGTCTGAATGCACTTCACTGGGTGCATTGTGTTGATATATATGTGAAAAAAAAGAACATTTGTAATTCAGCAATGTTGGATGTATATTATAGCTGTCCAAACAAAATCATGTTCTTCTCTTTACTACTGAAACTGAGACTTCCAAGAGAGAGTCCAATCATGTTAATCTGAGCTAAAGGTGTTTCCATGTGGGTCAGCCAGACGTCTTCCTGTAGCAGTTTTCTCCAGTTTCAAAGAGTCTGAGTCTAAAGGTGTAGGAAATAGAACTCACCACTCTCTGGCTTCATCTGTAATTTCTCTAAAGAAAAGACTTTTACTTTTAATAGTTAGATATCTTTTTTTCCTTCTCAGTTTTAGTTCATTTGTTGTAACCTGAAGAGCTTAAATGGCAAAACTAAAGGAAAACGTTGGGGGTGTTCTTAAACTTTTGACAGCATTGTTTACTTTATTGCCCTACAATACTATATTGTTCTTACCTCATAACAGTTGTAATCTCTGTTCCAAGCCTGTAATTAGAGTGATCTCTGTTTAATCAACACTGTGTGTGGTTGGTGTGGTGCAGTAGATAACACCACCGCCTGTCAGTAAGCTACCACGTGGGCTAAATGTTGTAAATGATTTAGCTGCAATATATTGTAGTCAATATACAGCTTGGAAAAAAATGAGAGCGTTTAGAAAGGATGAGTTTCTTTGGTTTTACCAAATTTAGAAACCTCTGGAATATAATCAAGAGAAAGATGGATGATCACAAGCCATCAAACCAAGATGAGTTATACAAAAGCAGTGTGTAAGACTGGTGGAGGAGACCATGATGCCAAGATACATGGAAACTCTGATTAGAAACCAGGGTTAGTCAACCAAATATTGATTTCTGAACTCTTTAAACTTTATAAATATGAACTTGTTTTCATTGCATTATTTCAGTCATTGTTATTTCTCATTTTCTGCAAATAAATGTTATAAATGACAATATTTTAATTTGGAATTTGGGAGAAATGTTATTAAACATATACCTATAAATAGCAAAATCAGAGAAACTGACTCCAGAGCTGTATGTGATGTTAAGTTGTTTAGCTTAGTTATTAAAGTGTCTTCATTGACTCTCCTGTGTGGTCTGACTAATAGAAATGCTGCTGTATCTGATATCCGGACACCGGGTTTAAATATATTTTGAGATCAGATATTTGAGTACTTGGACAAAGACAAATTAGTGTCGCCCAAATAAAAATGTTGTATCTTGGCAGTGGTCAATTTGGGACACAGATCAGGCCGTGCTTTCCCTGGACTCATTCACCTCTCTTCCGGTTCCCATCAGCCCTGTTCTTCTCCTGTTCTTTTTTAGCTCAGATCAATTAATCACTGGAGAGCGACTCGCACGGGAGGTAATTTCCTCTTTTCTGATGGGGTGATCTATTAACTTCCCCTGATGGGAGCTCAGTCTCTTTCCCTAATTTAAATTCTGCTGTTTTATTGTCAGAAAAAACAATCTGTTTCTATAGCACTGGAGTGTTGTGAGGCAGAACCAACTGCTGTATAGAATAATGATAAAGTTTACCCATATAACAGGAGCTATAAAACTCTATAAAACAGGAAACCTTAGAATATAAGAGAAGATGTTAATATATAAAAACTGAAAAATCTGTTCAGCTTAGTTTTACTTTTTAATATTTATCATTTACATTGTTTTAGGCCTGAAACATAGATCAAAAAAGTTGAAATGTTGACGGGTGTAAGCTGAAAAAACAGGGAGATGTACATATGTTCAATTAATAGAGCAGTGTTAACTTGATGATGGTTGCTAAGGTGTTGCTAAGCAGTTGTAACACATACTTGGTGGTTACTTACTTGCTAGGTTGTTGCTAACATATCTGAAGTGGTTGGTAAAGTGTTTTGCTAAGCTGTTGCTATCATATCCAAGGTTGTTGCTAGTTGCTGTGACATTCAAGTGGTTGCTAGGCAGTTGCTTTCTTATCCTCGGTGGTCGATAAGGTGTTGCTAGGCAGTTGCTGTGGTATTCAAGATGGTGTTTGAGGTGTTGTTAGGAATTGGTTGCTAGGGTAAGGTGGTTACTGAGGTATTGCTATGTGGTTGCAAGAAAGTTGCTATCATATGTCAGATGGCTTATGTGTTGCTAGGTTGTTCCTAACATATCTGAGGTGGTCGGTGTGGTGTTTTGCTAAGTGGTTGGTAAACAGTTGCTGTCATATCCAAGGTGGTTGCTAGGGTGTTTGTGGTAGGTAGTTGCTATGGTATTCCAGGTGGTTGCTATTGCAGTCGCTCTCATAGGTGGTCGACAAGGTGTGGCTAGGCAGTTGCTATGGTATTCAAGATGTGAATATGGTGGTGTTAGTATTTGGTTGCTGGGGAAACTCAGGTGGTTGCTGGGGTAACTTGGGTGGTTACTGACGTATTGCTAAGTGGTTGCTTAGAAAAGTTACTATTATTTGTCGGGTGATGGCTAAGGTCCCTATCCCTAGTGTTTTCCAAAGTGTTGCTGGACAGTTGCTATAATATCCCCAGGTTGTTGCTAAGTGTTTGCTAGGTGGTTACTATCATACCTAAGGTGGTTTCTGAGGTGTTGCAAGGCAGTTGCATTAGCTTATAGAGCTAAATCGAACAAAATATGAAATCTTGGGTTCTTACTGTATGCAGTTTAACAAATCAAACACTTTTCCCCCCTTTTTTGGTGTAATCTTACTTCCTCTTTGTTTTGGAGGATTGCTACATGAATTCTAGTCTATAGGAAGGTTAATAGCAGGCCAGTAGCATGTTTCTACATTTATTTGACTGGTTACTCTTACAGATGTGTGCATGTCTAAATGGATGGAGTCTGGAACGGTTATTAGGTCTTGACCCGTGAAATTGCAAGCTTGACTTTTACGGAGTATCGACTCCAGGCCCTTCGTACAGTGGAAAGGCAATTTCTTGTATTCCCTAGCCGACTTTAGCGTGACTGAGAGCTGAGGACTTTATCCTACAGCTGTACATTTAGGTTAAGGTGGAAGTAAAGCGTATAGAAGTGAGATGGGAGTGCTTTATGAAGTTAAAATAAATATAAGATAGATGAATAGACTGATAGACTGCACACAAAAAGCTATTTAATGACATTTGCTTATTATACGACTCTATTCCTAAAGAACAGTAATGGATTAGAAAACAGTAAAGCCTGTTTTTTTTTTATCTTCTGCTTCCAGTAGCTTCCAGTATGATTTTAGTAGCCACTAAATGACGTTATCTCCGTTTTGAACAGTTTGCTTAAAAGTGCCAGACATGTTACTGTATCTCGCTCCACCCTCTTCTTCCTCTTCTGCCTCTTCTGCCTCTTACGCCTCTAATCCTTTCAGTCCGGCACGAGGCCACAGCACTGACCTACAGAAATTGCTATTGACAGAGAGTTTATTTTCTGTCGGCCATAAAAGCAAATTTAGGGGCAGAGTCTCTTGTTTTACAGCATTGTTGTCGAGGTGACTGAGGCAAAGTGCTCCATCCCATCGCCCAGGCAACGCCATTAAGCCAAAGTAGGGGCTTTATTGACCATGATGTCACGCTCGGAGGGACAGAATCAATATTTTCCTTAATGTTGTCTTCCATTTAGATGTCCATGTCCCGCATTTCTTTTCTTTATTTCGTCTCTCTGTCCTTAGGTTGTGTTTTTAAAGTGCCCAGTGAGGCTATAGAATTGAATAGGATGAAATTGTTTCCTTGGTTTGGTGGTTTTCCGTTGGCTCTAAGTGCCGGCCGTACGGACAGAATTAATGTTTATTTTTTTGTCCTCTAAACTCACTGTTTGCAGGGGCAGTGCTTTAAAGAGCTCAGGTGAACGGATGGTTTTAAGACCTTTGTTCCTCCCAGACTCTATATAAAAAAAGAGTTGGGTGTTAAGTAAGAGTAAGGATGCACCAAAATGGGAATTTTGGGTAAATGCCAATGGGAATTTTTAGCAATGCCAACAGAGGTGAAGGTGATGATGATGATAAAGTTAAATGAATTTGTTAAGTTAAGGGTAAAAACAAATAAATGAATCGGCAAAGTATTTCAATGTACTGTATTTTTCACACTATAAGGCGTACTTAAAATCCTTTATTTATTTTATATTGTATAATCTAGTGCTCCTTATGTAGAAATTTTACCAGTCAGGTATTAAGGAGCAGTAAAGCGTTAAACAGGAGTTTCAGTTTACTTCTTTAGCACCGGGGCTGGAGTAGTATTAGCATTAGCAGCTACTCGCTATATTTTAGGCCTGTAGCCTGCATTATCATTACCTGCTAACCGCGCTAGCGCTTTCATTGTTCAGAGGCGAATATATCATACTGTATCCTGCTGCTAACCCTGACTAGCACTACTGGAGCAGCATTAGCATTACCCACTAACTGTGCTAGCTCTTTTGTTGAGGCGAGTAAATCGAGCTATAGCCTGCGTGTTTACTGTGATAAAACAAGCTACATGTGACGGATAATGAAAGCTTATAAAGCTTATATTTTTTTGATGTCTGAGCATTTGCTTCCTTTACCTGTTGGCCTCACCATTGAAAAGTCAGTATACTGGACAGAATATATAATATAGGGCAGGCCATGCATGTTGTTGTTGTTGACACCTTTCTGACATTTTCCACTGTTTCAGCTCATTACCTTGATTTAGTTTTTCCTGCTAATGTTCCGCTGTTCACCAGGGAATCTCAAATCAATACCAGGTCTGTGTTGCCGTCACCCGTTTTTCACCGGGTCAGTGCTTCGTGGGCTTTAAGAATCTTTAATATTATGTGCAGGGGTTCAGTGAGAGTTCTTGAATTTAGATGTTCTCAGCCTTTTTTCATTTGAAAAAATGTATATTTTTTGTGCAAGACTCATTATTAGCTTTAGAATTAGGTTATAGTGGAAAAAAACTGTTCCCAGGTCTGCAAGTAATGCTTTGTAATGTTTTTTGATGTTCTTTGTGCAACTGTGCTTTGGGGAAACTCATTCCAGTTTTAATGCTGCTTTAATACTCTCTGCTTCTCCCGCTCGGCATGGAAGAGATGGGATTTGACCGGCCTGAAAATCTCTCTTCTCTCCTCCTTTCATTTCTCATCTTTAACCGCGCAGCTCAATATCCGTGTTTGGAATTGAATTGTTTTTTTTCGCTCTGTGTTTTTGTTAAAAGATCTATGGCCATCTTTTAATTGAAACTAATGAGGGTACAGATAAGCTGTTTTTCCCTGCCGTTGCCATAGAGTGGTAATTGAATTGCGATATTATTTCACAGGCCGTTTAGGAGGAAATGTAAACCTGAGCTGCAGGACAGTTAGATTAAATTCAGCGAAGCCGTGGTCCTGAATCTAAGCCTCCTTTTCCTAATACTCTGCTTGACATCTGACTTAATGTGGTTTGTGTGTTTTCTGCTAAAGACATGTTTTCCCTTAAATTAGCCAATAACTTTCTCTTTCTTTAAAAACTCCTGCAAAGAAATGGCCATTTTTATACCATTAACAAGCTCAAAGTAGCTTAACACTTCTACTTCATGTTAGAATTCAGCGAATCTGGAACAGATCTGCATTTTCCTGTTAATATAACATAACATTTATTGCAGTGTGTAAACATATTATCAACCAATTCAACTAACATGCTGCAATAACTGATCTGTTTTGTTACTTGCATTGACTGGCAAGCAGATAGCTAACAAATATTACACACATTTTATAGCTAGCCTACCTGCTGCTAAATTACACTATTTGTATAAAACACGTAAAACTTTTTCTCCTTTCTTTTCTGGCTTCCTGATTGCTAACTTTGCTTCATGATTGCTGAAGGTTCATATTTTGCCGGCTGCAGGAATTACTAACCTGGCTGGCTACTGTCATTAACGAAAGACAGCGCAAGTTAACGAGAGGCAGTGTGAGAGAGCTCAAGAGACAGCATAAGTTAGCGAGAGACTGTGCGAGGTAGCGAGAGAGTGCGATTGAGAGAGCGAGAGACAGCGGAAGTTATTGAGAGACAGAACGATTAGAAGAGCAAGACAGAGCGCGAGTTAACGAGAGACTGCAAGTTGGCGAGAGACAGCGTGAGAGAGCGCGAGAGACAGCGCAAGTTAGCAAGAGACAGTGCGATTGAGAGAGAGAGAGAGAGCACAAGTTAGCGAGAGACAGTGCGATTGAGAGAGAGAGCACAAGTTAGTGCGATTGAGAGACTGTGTGAGGGCGCGAGAGACGGTGTAAGAGAACGAGAGCCTGCACGAGTTAGCGATAGACGGTGTAAGAGAACGAGAGCCTGCACGATTTAGCAAGAGACTGTGTAAGAGAGCGAGAGACTGTGCGATTGAGAGAGTGAGAGACTGCATAAGTTAGCGAGAGACTGTGTAAGAGAGCGAGAGACTGTGCGAGTTAGCCAGAGACAGCGTAAGAGAGCAAGAGACTGTGCGATTGAGAGAGCGAGAGACTGCACGAGTTAGTGAGAGACTGCATAAGTTAGCGAGAGACTGCACGAGTTAGTGAGAGACTGCATAAGTTAGCGAGAGACTGTGTAAGAGAGCGAGAGACTGTGCGAGTTAGTGAGAGACTGCACGAGTTAGTGAGAGACTGCACGAGTTAGTGAGAGACTGCATAAGTTAGCGAGAGACTGTGTAAGAGAGCGAGAGACTGTGCGAGTTAGCCAGAAACAGCGTAAGAGAGCAAGAGACTGTGCGAGTTAGCGAGAGACAGCACAAGTTAGCGAGAGACAGCGTTTGAGAGCGCGAGAGACTGAGTGCGCTCACAACGTTTGGCTTGTTTAATGCGTGTTTCATGCGAAGTATCAAAAACTGGGACCAGTTTTTTTTTAGACCTTTCAGCACTCTGTAGTACAAATACATTTCAGTCTGTGCCTTTTTGGTATCAGATTTCAATACCCAGCCCTAACTAATAATATACTTTTATGCACAAGTTCCTCTGGATAACAATAGAAATAAGAACGCTACGCTACACTGTTCTAGAGAAAGGAAATCTTTACAGTGCTCCATGTCCTCATCCTTTCTTCCTTTACTTCCTCTTCTCTCCCTACACTGCTCACCTTATACCCCTCCCACCCCTCCAGGACCCAGGCTGTGAATAAAGCTGAATGATATCCGGACTGATGAGTATATTTAAGAGGGTCCTGTGAGATACGGGGGGCTAAATTTATGGCAGGCCGTTATTGAGATGATGTGTGTAAAACTTTGCCATCTGTGTGTATCAGTAAAGGAGGTGGGTGTATTCAGCTGTGTATGTGTGTGTGTGTGTGTGTGTGTGTTTGTGCGTTTAGTGCAGTCAGTGTGTGAGTTTTGCAGTAAAGCACTGAAGCAGAACCGTTCTGCAGACACTCAGGCTGACTGACCTGCACAGTGCTGCATCAGCACTAGTGTACACACACACACACACACACAAAAACAGTCCTTCACGGAAACACTCCTCATCTATAGAGCGAGAGAACAGCTCAGTGCGGATTACACGCTCCTGTGGGAAGGAAAACGCACACAAGGGCGGGAGGCCACTTCATTCCCAGCATGCACCTGAAAACAAACCTCATGACTTTTTTACTTGTTTGACTGTAAATTTCCATTTAATTCTCGCTTATTTTGTTATTCGTTTAATAGCCCTGAACTATGGCTGTCAGTCAGTTAATTATTAATTAGGTAGCTACCATAGACTGTATATAGCTGGACAGAGAATCGTCTCTTAAAAGTGAAGCCACCACAGGTCGGGCGCCCCCTGCTGTTCGGCTGCAGAAAGCTGTGTAACTCCACCCATCCCCATAGGTTTCAATGGCAAAACAGACAACTTTCAATCACGTTTTTTTTCTAATATACTGTAATTCTACCTCCATTATTTAAATGCAGCAGCTAGTGTAACATCTGCTTATATTGTCAAATTTTTATATCCCCACAGAATTCGGTTTTTAAAACTTTATTCGGCTCTATTCAAAAAAGGTGTGGTTATGGTAAAAGGGCTGCTTATGGGCGGGACCAATAACAGACCTTCAGCTCCGCTCCGCCCCGCTCTGCAGTCTGTGACCGCGAGGCAGCCCTCAGGGGCGGGGTTATTTAAATGAGTAGGCTGTCTCTCCAAAGTCTTTCTCCCTCCTCTGGTCTCTACTGCGCAGACTCTGGTCTCTGAATCGCCAAAATGGCGGAAGATTTTCGCTTCATTTTCATTGAATGAATGGGAACGGCGACACGGCGTCCATCTTTATATACAGTCTATGCGTAGCTACTAATTTAAAACAGTGATTAGTTAATTGTGAAGATTTTTTGCATGATCTGTAATAGGGGTGGACGATATGGTTCTAAAATAATATCACAATATTTTACAAAATGTTATTATTTTATACAATATGATATGGCACACCCCTAACTGAGAAAAGTACAAGAATTTTATCAAATTTATAACGGAACGATCCAGGATCCAATGATTCATGATAATAAAAATGCGCTCCACATATCTCCATATATCCAGCATTAAAGTAAAATAAATGATACTAGACAAATACAGCTCTGGAAAAAAATTAGACCACTTTAAAAAGATGAGTAAAGCAGCATAAAGTTATCCAAAAGCAGTGTGTAAGACTGGTGGAGGAGAACATGATGCCAAGATGCATGAAAAAAACTGTGATTAAAAACCAGGGTTATTCCACCAAATATTGATTTCTGAATATGAACTTGTTCTCTTTGCATTCTTTGAGGTCTGAATGCTCTGCATCTTCTGCAAATAAATGCTCTAAATGACAATATATTTATTCAAAATTTGGGAGAAATGTTTTCTGTACTTTATAGAATAAAACAACAATGTTCATTTTACTCTAACATATACCTATTAATAGCAAATTCAGAAACTGAAGTGATCTCTTTATTTTATACAGAGCTTTATATAATGGAAATGAAAAGAGTGTGATTTTTTTTAATTGTTTTAAGTAAGAAAGTAGTACCCTGATGTGGTAATTATGTGGTTCAGGGTATGATATCGTTCATGATATTCAAAAATGTTGGGGATTTATTATAAACTCTTCATTAGCAACACAATTCTGCATTAATCGTTCTTAACTCTCCGATGGCCATGAGCCTATTACAGAAGTAGCACCATGCAGTGTGTTTTCGCACCATCATTCTGCTCTTCTGCAGTACTGTGAGGTTTACACACGTGTGCTGGTGATTGACCACTGTGAGAGATTATTGATTGGTCATAAAATGATGAACGGTTGTTTAAAAAACAAACAAAAAATGAACTGAGCAAGCAGCTGCACCCCAGACTATTTCCCCAGACATAGCTTCTTTTTCCTGACCGTGCAATTTACGACCAGCCGTGGCCTTGCACTCCTTCGTTTAGTGCCTACAGTAATTGCTGCATGTTAGTAGGGCGAGATTGAAATGGCCTTGACCACAGACGCTGCCCGTCGCCTGTCAATACGCCATATTTCTGTTTAACTCTCCTACTCTATGAATTAGCTTTATTGCTTTTTAGACTCATTCGAAACGAATTTCTTGGTAATTTGTCTACATTTCCACATTGATTTCAGTTTTGCTTGGTTGATTCAGTCTTTTCTGGCCTTTTTTTCTACTTTACTATGATGATATAAATCTTGTTATCATGGATGGGTAACTACTACACATTAAGTATTTGGCATCCTTGCTTTGTATGCTCTGTGTGTGTTTTATTAGGTGATCTTACATATTATGTAACACTGGATTTGGAGCACAGAAATGATCAGAAAAAGATCATTGTAATTGAGAGAAAGTTAAAATGTCTAGAAAACATGATGTAAAAAAAAAAACAAAAAAAACAACCTCAGTCTGATCATTTTGCGATTAGTGCAATAAAATGCCCTGAAAATGTACAGTACTCTATTTAGATTAGCGGCTCCTATGTGGACTTATTATGGCCTAAAACTACTAATAACTAAATAAATCTTTTTTTTTTTTTTTCCAGTTTCTTACCAAAGATTTATTTGAAGACTGCGATTTTTTTTAAACACTCAGGGTTCCTCAGTCTAGTGCTATCGTGTGTCATTCACGTCCCCACTAGTACTGAAGTTAGCGGCTAATGCTAATGCTGCTGCACCCAGCCTTAGTGGTGCAGAAACTTTACTGAAAAAATAAGCTTACTGTAAATGTATGGAAGTGCTTTACTCACCCATAATCTGTGTAGATTAAATTCCAGCGGTCATTTGACTTTGAAAGAAAATGTTTTTTTAAAAATTAGTTTTTTTAAGAATTACAGTTTTGTTTACTGAGGCTTTCCTATAGTTTTTTTTTTTTTTCCCCCATTTTCTCCTCAATTTACGTGGCCAATTACCCAACCTACTCATTGGGACTCCCCCTATCACTAGTAATGCCCCAACACACCAGGAGGGTGAAGACCTAACACCTGTGAAGTCAGTCACCGCTTCTTTTCGAGCTGCTGCTGATGCAGCATTACCGAGCAGCATCACAATGTGTTCGGCGGAAAGCACAGCGACTCGGTTCCGATACATCAGCTCACAGACGCCCTGTGCTGCAGACATCACCCAAGGAGTGATGTGGGGAGAGAGCGCCATCTACCCACACGGAGGGAGCAGGGCCAATTGTGCTCCCTCTGAGCGCCGGCAGCTTGACGGTAAAGCTGCATGAGCGGGGGTTCGAATCTGCGACCTCCCGCTTATAGTGGCAGCGCGTTAGACCGCTGGACCACTTGGCACCCCTCTTTCCCGTAGCTTTTACATTAGAAGTGAAACATGGCGACACCCTTGCTTACTTCTATTTAGGCATCCTTAATAGTGTTGCTTAATGCGCTTTATAATCTTTATAATCTCATGCGCTTTATAACCCTTCTAACTAGATGACTTGTAGCAGTGATTGTCATGCAGTATGTTGCCTTAGGAAAATGTAGCTTTTTTTTATTGACCTGTCTGCTGTCTGGATTTATTCGTTTGTTTGTTTCTTTGTTTGTTTGGTTTGTTGGATGGTTTCTTTCAGTTCCTTTCCAATTCTCCCCCATCTCTCAGTCCCATTAGTGGTTGCAAACTGTAGATATCACAATTTTTGTGCTGCCCGCTGGATAAATATTTCATAGTAAGAGGAAAGAGAGAATTTGTAGAATTTACTTTGATTCATTATTCTGTGTCCATCCCCCGACGAGGCCCGGAGAGGCGCGGGCTGTATATCCAGGAGCCCAGGAAAAGGCCTGGACCGCCTCATGTAAAATTCAACCAGCGCATTCGCAGACATTATTCTCCTTTATTAATATCACATGCATTCTTTAAACAGCATTGTTGGAGCTGTTTAGAGCGGTAACTGTTATGCAGGCGTTTCAGAATCCGTGTTTTGCGAGTGTTTTGTATTGAGATGTATTACAGGGGAGCGTTGACAGGTGGCAGGGTGCTGCATTAATGAAGAGGGGAGGGGTTCTGAATTGGGGTATTATAATGTGTGTGTGTTTTTGAGAGGGAACGGAAGGTTTGATAGATTATTTTTCGTATTTCAGTACAAATCCTGAAATTTCCTTTTAATTTATCTCCATGCCGTGAAAATAGCATGAAAAATTGGTAATAAGAGTCAAACTTCAAAAAAAAAATGTCTTTCTCTCTCACTGCTCTCTTTGAATGCGCCAAAATTTACATTTTAATTCAGCAAATTCCCCAGCCGATCCCTCTGTTCAAAGCTTTTGGTATGATTTTTAAAATTGTCTTTCCTACTGTTTTTGACCCAATTGCACATTTGGGGCATTAAACTAATGAACTGCTGAACTGCTGAATTAAATCTAGAGTTCTAAGTAGAGATGGACCGATCTGTGTTTTTGGGTTTTGGTAGATTTCAATTGCCGATTGTGTTTCCACTCGATCAGCCGATTGCTGATACTGATTTTGGGGCTGGGCCAAATAAATGCAACATAGACACCAGGTAAACCTGGTTCAGCTAAGTTGACTGTTAATGAACTAAAGCACTTTACGTTACGAACGTAAATTAATTTCAGGAAATAAAATCACTTCATTTGAAACTGCTCGTTTTAGATCCCTCGCTTGGAATCACTTTGTTTGGAACCGCTTGTGTGAAACCCCTCGTTTGGAACAGCTCGTTTGGAACAGCTCGTTTGGAACAGCTCGTTTGGAACCCCTCGTTTGGAACCCCTCATATGAAACCGCTTGTTTGGAACAGCTCGTTTGGAACAGCTCGTTTGGAACAGCTCGTTTGGAACCGTTTGTGTGGAACCCCTAGTTTGGACTGCTCGTTTAAACACCTTATTTGAAACACCTTGTTTGAAACACGTTGTTTGGAACACGTTGTTTGGAACACGTTGTTTGGAACACCTCGTTTGGAACACCTGGTTTGGAACCATTTCTTTTAAAACCACTTCTTTTGGAACCACTCGTTTGAAACACCTTGTTTGGAACCACTTCTTTTGGAAGCCCTAGTTTGGAACCACCTCGTTTGGAACCACCTCGTGTGGAACCACTTCATTTGGAACCACTTCGTTTGGAATACCTCGTTTGGAACCCCTCGTTTGGAACCACTTTGTTTGGAACCCCTCGTTTGGAACTCCTTGTTTGGAACCCCTCATTTGGAACTGCTCGTTTGGAACCACTTCATTTGGAACTGCTCGTTTGGAACCGTTCGTTTGGAACCCTTGTAAAATTCCATCATTAGTTTACCTACAGAAATGATATGTAAAAAAATCTTTGTACTCTTTGACTTTCTTTAAAAGTTGAAATAATTTTCTTTTTGGCTATAAAGTAGCCGTTTTGGAGATACAGGGTTTTTGTTTTGTGTGACAGTGACAGTATGATATAGTAAGTAGTAAGTACATTTTGCCCGTCTGAAGACTTCACTGGACGGAGGCAGAGCAGTTTGTTACCTGTGATGGCTGACTGCAGTTTTATGATTACAGCACAGTTGTTCTGACAGCACTTTCCAGATGAATATTTCAGATGCCCATGTTTGCTTTCCATCGTCGTCTTCTGCTGATCCCTGCACCAAGTGTGTGTGTGTGTGTGTGTGTGTGTGTGTGTGTGTCCTCGGCAGACAGCAACTATGGAGGGAAACGCAATAGCACGGGGCTTTGGCCTTTCTGCTTCCGACTGATGTAAGGGCTTTTCAGAGAGCTTTTGCCTCGCTGTCCTTTCCGCAAACCTCTGCCCATTAGTTCTCATTGTGGTCTGACCTTCCTCCAGGTTTTTGCTCTTAATGGGCTTTTGCTTAAAGGGCTAGCTCATCTAAAAATGCTAACTTGGTTAAAAAGTGAAAGAGTGTTGTGGCACCTAGCAATCTTTAATAATTCACTGTTACTCCTGTTAGCATTGTTGATCAAACTCTCCCTTTAACTTTTATAAGGATAAAGTTTACTGTAATAAGTTTCAGAATCTGCTTTTTTTAGGCTTGTTTACTTCTATGGCAGCAAAAAAAAAAATATATATATATTTTTTGAAAGATTTAAAGTCCCTATAATATAAATTAATACATTAAAATTTTGGTAAAAAACTTTTTTCATTTAAATCAGATCTTTAAGAGCACACAAAGCACACAAAATATGCAGGAGTGTTCTATGTACTTCTTTACATATTCTTGCCCACATACATATTTTTATGTATGACCCACTTGTACATCTGGCCATGCTTCACTTGCATCACACATCAATCACGCAGTGACAATAAAAAAATTCTGCGTCGACAATTTTTTATAGTTGCCGTTTTAGATTACGTTGACTAATTGTTGCAGCCATACTGCAGGTTCTAGGTAGATTTTTGATCAAAACATGGTCAAATTTATGAAAATATCGTTTGCTAAAATCTGTTAACATTTACATATCAATTAAAGACTAGTTTTATTTTTGACATGTGTGAGTGTCTCCTATAAATGATTTGTAATATTTAAGAGGAAAAAAAGGATGTTTAAACTGTAAAAAAAAGAAAAACTTTGTAGTGATCAAATATATATACATTATATACTGACCTTCCTTTTCTCTCATTTTACTATTTTTAGCTAATTTCTGCAGGGAGGGGCAGATAAACCCAGAACCAAGCCTATAATACCACAATAGGCACAAACACAATTATACATATAGTAAAATATATATATTTTTTTTATTTAGACTACTGTCAAATATTGTGAATTAGGTAGTATAATTATGTTTATCAGTCTATTTAATACAGTATGTCCCAACGTTAAAATAATTGTACTTTCCGCTCAAAAATACACTAAATTATAATTTCCCAATGAAATTTGTGAAGACGTGAACCATACTTTGTAATACTTTGTAATATTTAGGAGAGAAAGGATGTTTAAACTATAAAAAAAGAAAAACTTAGTAGTGATCAAACATATATACATTATATACTGACCTTCCCTTTCTCTCATTTTACTATTTTTAGCCTTACACAAATCTCTCCACTGCTCATTACACAGAACCAAGCCTATAATACCAAAATAGACACAAACAGTACCATTATACATTACATTATACATTAGTCACATTTTATTTAGACTACTGTCAAATATTGTGAATTACGTACTATAAATATGTTTATCAGTCTATTTAATACAGTATGTCCCAACGTTAAAATAATTGAACTTTCCACTTTCCAAGTGGTGAACCATTTTATAGTCTTTACAAGCAAGAAAATACAAATAAATTGCAGGTGCCAGGTAGATTTTTATCAGAACAGGGTCAAAGTTATGAAAATATAATTTTCTAAAATCTGTTAACATTTACTGATCAAATTAATATTGATTAGACTAGTGTATAATCTTCTGAATATAACAATATCTGACGTGTGTGAGTGTCTCCTATAAATACTTTGTAATATTTAGGAGAAAAAAAGGATGTTTAAAAAAAGAAAAACTCAGTAGTGATCATATATACATATATTCATTATATACTGACCTTCCCTTTCTCTCATTTTACTATTTTTCTATTTTTAGCTAATTTCTGCAGGGAGGGGCCGAGAAACTCAGAACCAAGCCTATAATACCACAATAGGCACAAACACAATTATACATATAGTAAAACATATATATGTTTTATTTAGACTACTGTCAAATATTGTGAATTACGTACTATAAATATATTTGTCATTCTATTTAATACAATATGTCCCAACATTAAACTAATTGCACTTTCCGCTCAAAAACACACTAAATGATCATTTTCCAATGAAATTTCTGACGTGAACCATTTTATAGTCTTTATGAGCAAGAAATTACAAATAAATTGCAGGTGCCAGGTAGCATGGTGCTTGATCAAAACATGAACAAATTAATTTAGGTATCATTTGCTAAAATCTGTTAACATTTACTGATCAAACTAAAAGCGATTAGAGTAGTGTAGGGTCTCCTGATCCTGAAAATAATAATATCTGACGTGTGTGACGTTATCTCCTATAAATACTTTGTAATATTGAGGAGAGAAAAGGTTGTTCAAACTACCAAAAAAGAAAAAGCTTGTAGTGATCAAACATGTATACATTATGCTCTGACCTTCCCTCCTTTTATAGCTCACCTAATGTCATTTCCAAGCAGCAGCAAAATATCACAATTTGCCCTTTCTCTTTTCTTTTTGCTGAGGTATAGGTTGACCTATTGGTGTATGGGTGTGTGTGTGTGTGTGTGTGTGTGTGTGTGTGCATGCTCCCCACTTAGTTCCTGGAGGTCCTCCATCCTGTTAGTATTTACTTAAGTCCCATAATTCTGTTTCTCCCCCGTTCTTCCCCTTTAGCTCCAGTGTTTTTCTCTGTGCTTCGGCTGCTGTTTGATTGAAAACAGAGCGCCGCAGATTACAGTTTGTATCGTGCCGAGTTTACTCCACATATCGCGGTGCCTGCGTGATAGTGGAGGCGGTTGCTTAGCAACTGGGCGAACTCGGTGACCGCTCAAACAGTCAGGACTTTCTGTCTCGACATTCCGAAGAGCTCGGCACGCACCGTTCGCCCACCGACACCTTTTTATTTTTTACAGCAAGCAAACAAACATGTGAATAAACAAACATCTTAAACTTCCTAATTACTGCCGTATGCACTTGTTGCGCTGGTGTGTGTTTCTGCCTGGGGCTCAGTGTTGCCCCCTACCTGTTGCATCATCTGTTTTAAAATAAAAATTAACTAAAGATGGTGCTTAAAGGAGAGCTCTGGTGTGAAATTGACTTTAGGTGTAGTAAAACATGATGATAACGAGTACTAACCTGTGTTGAATAGCCCACCTCTTTTCTTCTACAGCTTTCCAAGATTCAGTAATTTTTAGCAGTTTGTCCAAACAAGGCTAGAATTGGTTTTAGTGGGGCATATTTTGCCCCTGCAGATAAATCACTTTTTACACCATCATCCAGGCTCAAAGTTGCTCAACATCTCATTGGTAGAATCCCTAAAGAGCCCTGACGTTTAAAACAAGGCATTAATACTTTAAAAGTGCACAAGAAGTTTATTAAATGTTTGTCACTATACTGCTCATGACTTTACTTTAAGATTTCTGGGCGGTGCCCGCAGATGTAGCTAGGGTTGGTTTTTAATACATTTCTTGTTCTAAATGACTTGTTTTAAATGTCAGAGCTCTCTGGATTCTATAAATCAGGAGTGAAGCTACTTTGAGTCTCAATAACCATGTAAAAAACGATTTATCTGCACAGGCAAAATATGCCCCATTAAAACCCATTCTAGCCTGTTCGGACAAACTGCACAAAAATAGCTGTTTTACTACAACCAAAGTAAATTTTCTTATTATTTTGTATCTTTTTCACACTTTAAAGTTGTTTGTTGATCTGAAAATTTTAATACTAGACAAAGATAACACAAGACAACACAAAATTCAGTTTATAAATGAAGATCTTTTATTAGTAAGTGAAAAACTAATCCAAACCTACAAAAAAGTGATTCCCTTTCAAACCTAATAACTGGCTGGGCCACCTTTAGCAGCAACAAGTGCAATTAAGCGATTTACGAGAGCAGTTCATGTATTTATTTACCACAGCAAATCTTTCAGGTCCTGAAGCAGTAAAACCACCACCATGTTTTACTCTTGGTATAAAGTTTTCTCCCAAACGTTTTGTGGATTATCAAGATGTTTTCTGGCAAAATTGAGACAAGCTTTTTGTTCTTTTTGCTTACAATCTGCCATGCAGGCCATTTTTGTCCGGTCTCTTTCTCAAAGGGAAAAAAATGACTTTTAACTCTTTTAAAGTGAGGCCTACAGTTTTTTTTTTTTTTTTTTTTAAGATGTTGTTCTGGGTTCTTTGGTGACCTCTTGGATGAGTTGTCACTGTGCTCTTGGGGTGACTTTGGTCAGCTGGCCACAGGATTTTGAAATGTTGAAATTTCTGTGTGTCTTTCTGTTTTTTGTTCTAGGCTGGAGAAGGAAAAGGCCCAGGCGCACGCCAAAGCTCATGCCGATGCGCAGGCCCAGGTGCAGGACGAGGTGAGCAGGATCCTGGCTGCAGAACGAGTGGCTTCTCAGGACAGTGTCCAGCGAGCCGTGCTGCGAGAGAGAATCAGCACTGAAGACGAGCGTCTCCGAGCACAGCT